>NC_057727.1:43018031-43063668 GCF_004010195.1 Chiloscyllium plagiosum
CGGTGTAATTACGGAAAATCAACTGTTCTACATAGCCAACAAAGAGACAGGCATAGCTGGGGCCCATATGTGTGCCCATGGCTACCCCTTTGGTCTGGAGGAAGTGGAAGGATTCGAAGGAGAAATTGTTAAGGGTGAGGACCAGTTCGGCCAAACGAATGAGAGTGTCGGTGGAAGGGTACTGTTGGGGACGTCTGGAGAGGAAAAAAAAGGAGGGCTTGGAGGCCCTGGTCATGGCAGATGGAGGTGTTAGAGGGATTGGATATCCATGGTGAAGATGAGGCGTTGGGGGCCGGGGAAACGGAAGTCTTGGAGGAGGTGGCGGGCATGGGTAGTGTCTCAAACGTATGTGGGGAATTCCTGGACTCGGGGGGATAGGACATATATAACAAAGGAAGAGGATTGGCCAGCTCTCACAGACCAGGCTTTCTAGTTTTTTTTTAGTCGTTGCAGTCAGAAGCTATTTGGAGTCCCAAAAGATTTGAAGCTGCAGTAAATTATTCCTTTCTGCTACTTTCTCTGAAATCTCTGTTGATGTTGTTTCCTCTTGGATTGGAGAACTGTGTGTAAGAATCTGTGTCTGACTTTATCTTTTTGCCAAGGGATGTGTTTATGGGATGTTACTGTATTGGAACAGTTAATTATTAATGGGTACTGCATCTATTAATCGGTTAAGTTTTCCAATAGGTAAGTTATTCTAAATCCTCTTTCTTTTGTTGGTGTTTTAACTATCATGTTTAAATAAATTGTTTTACTCAATATTGAGTAGTTTGACCTGTTGCATCACTTCTGATACACGCACTTCACATTTGCCTTTCAAATAAGAAAAAGCTAGGCTACCTTCTTAAAATATCTTGAGGAGGTCTGGTCTGGTCCATAACAGGTTGCATTATACCCCTGCTCTAAAAAACAATAATTTTTAGACTCCAATCATGCTAACACTCTTGGGGAGGCCATGATTACTTTCAGAGAATTAACTCTGTGAAGACACTGCGCAGGTAAGAGAGTGACCATATTCTTTGACTATTCATATGCAATACCAGGGTGATTAATTCTTTGGTTTCAGCAACCAGTAGGCAAGTCTACAATGAATATTACTTTTGAAAGACTTGCCTGGTTTTCATGGTCTGGTTTCAGCATGATTTTACTGGTGAGCTGTGGAGACATTTCATAGAAACGACCAATCAAAAAGACCTACGATACAGCCACCCTGCCATGAAGCCTAACCAATCCAGTTAAGTTAAAGGGAAGATGTTCCTGGAGCAAGGCTTTGGAGAGTTTGTCATCATGAAGGTCCATTTCTGCAGAACCAAGAAGTACATCAATTCTCTTCCTGACCATATAAAAACGTTTATATTTTTAGCTTAAAATTTTTCCAAGGTAAGCTGTTATGTTAGGCTATCCAGCATTGGTAACAATGGACAATATATGTGAATTACATACACCAGTGATTTGTACCTGAAAATTGCATTGGGCTACTACTAATGTTGTAGGACTCTGATTTGTAAGTACTGATGACACCCTTGCCTGTTTTTGATGAGCTCTTGGGCCAGACAAATGAAGGACTCATCAATAGTACAATAAGTTCCACTGTGATCCTCAGTATGCTACCTTTCAGATCATGAAGTTCATCTGTTCTAAATATCCTCGGGGGGTCAGCATTATATATGTCTTCCAAAAGCAATTGCTAGAATCCCAGTAAGGCAGGGAAGTAAAGTTTTCCTAGATATTCCAGACATTAATAGCCTCCTGGCCTGTAAGCTATGCTGAAAATGCCCTTACCTTATAGATCCAGTCTTTCTTACCTCCTTTTGCCTGTTGGGTTTTCCAAGGTCCAGGAAACTGAACTGACCCACATGTCCCCTGAGAGTGTCTATCCCCATCTCACAATACCCACCTCCCCCCACTCTGTTAAAATCAGAAACAAGCACTGTGTGTAGAATTTAAATTTTGCATACTGTAAGTTCTGACATGTAGCCAACCGACATAGTCTTTGGGATTAAATTTCCTCCTCATGTGCTTTACACTCAGACATGAACCAAACAAAACAGCATCTATTAAAAAAAACGGCACTGTGATTGGTTGCCATAAATTTGTACCTGCCCTCATATTTGCTGTTCCAAATTCGAGACTGATAGACTGATTAACATATTAGTTAGGAGAGCTCAGATACAATATGGTTCTCTGTGGATTTATGAAAGGAGAATCAGGTTTAATAAATCTGTCAGGGGAATCTGATAGATGTAGTGTATTTGGATTTTTAAATACAAGAGACCATTACACAAGATTAGGGCCAAAGGGAATTGAGTTACTGTGTTAGAATGGATTGAAGATTAGTTGACAGTCAGAAAGTAGAGACTAAGAGCAAGTAAGTTATCTTTAGATGACAAGTTAAAACCAGTGGAGTATTGGTAGAGTTAGTCTTGTGCCTAATTTATTTACAAACTACATTAATGATTTAGCTAAAGGGACTGTGTATAATATGGTCAAGTAGGTGAAAATGCAAAGCTGGGTCTGAAACAGAGACAGAAAATGCTGGAGAACCTCAGCAGGTCTGGCAGCATCTGTGGAGAGAAAGCAGAGTCAATGTTCTGGATCCAGTGACACTTCAGAACTTGAGTTCAGATGCTGTCAAATGCTGTATCCACAAATGCTGTCAGACCTGAGGTTCTCCAGCAATTTCTCTTTTTATTTCATACTTCCAGTATCTACAATTCTTTCTTTTTGTGAAACTAAGCTGTAAGGAGGATCTTAAAAGATCAAAAGCAAATTGAATAGTGATTAGATAATATGTGGGGAATATGTATTTACCAGATTAATAAGGACAATAAAAATCAAAATATGTCAAAAGGTGTGATGCCAGTGTTTTATAATAAAATAAAAAAGGTTCACCATGATTTGGATTTAATTGCATGATTCTTTTGTCACTCACTTCAGTGTTAGGTTACAGCTACAAAGTCCAATAATTCCAGAGAGTTTTCCTCTTTGTCAGCAATCGCCGATCACTGGCCAACAATATAGTGCTGGGATTGGAATCTGATATTCATTCACAGCAGGACTTCCCAGGCAGCCCCAAGCTGCAAATTTTGAGGTCACAAACTCACAAGTGGCAATTGGCTTCCATGTAGTATCCTTGCTCTCACACTAACTTATAGAGTCATGTGTTCAGTGATTCACTGAAGGAGTTCAAGACTGAGTTCAACTGAACTTTGGTTGTGGGTCCACCAAAGGCAAAGAAAAATACTTTTAGGAAAAAATTACTGCAGTTGCTGGAACCTGTGTTGAAAACAGCTTCTTTGTTATTTTTCCAATGTTTTCTGGACAAGTGTCATCTGCAGCAATTGTTCCACTCAGATCTGTGTTCAAATTAGGTCCTGAAGAAGATTTTGGGATACACATAGCTAGAGAACTCTCATCTTCACCTGTATCCTTCACCTGTTTAGATGAACACGTAAACAACATAGATAGCTGCACGATAGGCATGTATCTCAAAGCATCTTAACAGCTTGCTTAAATACTTGTATTTGATTAGTGAATGAAATGGCAATGTTAGTATTCAACTGATTAGTTACTTTGGGTGGAATCTTGTAAGGGTCTGGATGACATGAACTATGGTGAGATTCATGGCAGAATCAGAAGAGAAGTCCAGTGATGTCAATCTTGACATTGGGTGTACCTCACTCCATCTTTTGCTGAGCAATGAGGTGGGTTTCTGGCTAGGCACTGGAATTCCAGTTTGTCAAGATGCTGTATCAATGGCCTGACTTTCTATTTAATATTCAGTTTCCTATTTTACTCAACACTCCAATGAAACTAGATGTCCAGAAGTCGTGACATGGGAGTTTGAGTGGTAACGTGGCAACTTCATCTTGCCACAGGCTGCTCAGCACCAAACAGCATCTCAGGGCATGATCCACAGGCACCAGCAGCATGCAACCTTTATCCACAGGCATTAGAATCTGGCAATTGGCAATTCCTCATGACCATCCAGGCACCTCTTCAATAGACTGCCTACAAAGGACACACTAGCATTGTACAGTGTGCAGGCAACTAGCATTGAAAGGCTGCAATACTAGCTACTCAGACAGGCACCAAACTAAAGCATTGGACCAAGTTGCATCTCAGAGCTGCTCTCTAGCTCTCTTAGTGCTCGCTGACTTAGCACCTACCTACATGCCCCCAGTATTCCTATCTTGCCTTGCCGTGTTGTTTTGTGCAGTCACACAATTATACAGCTTACCTTGCTGGTGAGCAGCCCTCAGTCAAGAGGGGACACATCTTGCTGTACAGAAATGTGCTACCTCAAATTCACATCTACACCATGAGTCTGCAGCTTGTACTGGCAGGCATGACTCAAAGTCTTGAAGAATGTCCTCAGTGAAGTCTATAGAGTCACTATTAGTCAGGGGTTCCTGGCGTAGAGAGTCAAGGATAGCCTCCTGTATCAATCCAGGGGATTCGCTATGGTCAGGGGTTTGGTTGGGGTGATTGTGGTCAGGTGGCCCATACCTCTGCAGTCTGGGGAGCATGTCAGGATCAGTCCTGTGCTACAGAGAGAGAGACCAGTCTGGGGGATAGAGTGAATGCATTGAGATTGCAGTACAGCCACCAGTCAGTGGGAAGCTCTTACCTGTGGTCGTCTGGTTAGGTCACTCAATGGGGTGGGTCGCAGTCAGTCTGTTGGGTCCATCCACAGAACGTAAGTGGGATTGTGGAGCCTAGGGGTGGGGGTTGGGTACTGTGTAGGAAGCAAGATCTAGAATTCAAGATTGGAACCTGCAAACTTGGAGGCAAGAGGTATGACAATTATGAAGGTGATGCAATAATATCTGATATGGGAAGGGAATCATGCAGGACAGGAGTTCATGCATGCGCAGGAGGATCCTGGCTTCAAAAGGTCAGGGCACACTACATGATCAGAGCTGGCATGGTCACCTTATGGCCAAGGGCTGGACCTGTGGATGGGTTGGGTGGAGACCTGGGGAGGTGTGAGGCCTAAATGGTTCACAGAAAGTGCTATCAGGAATGAGATCTGAATGTTCGGGGTCTCACTGACATGTAGAAGCAGAGGCTGCAAACCACTGGCCAAGGGATGGCTCACTGTCACCTTCCACGCTGCTGGAAATTGGAAAGCAAATGGCTGCAAAACACAAGAGAGTGAAGGTGTTGCAGTGTATATGAATGAGACTGAAATTTGGGGTTAAGTTGCAGTGGAACGCAATGTAGTACTTACTCAGTTGGTGGAATGTGGATATCTCAGCATTCCTGTCAGAATGGTCCTCATCATCTCCTCTGGGGGCCAGGATCTTCTCATCATCGGGGCTGAAAATTCTTGCAAACCCACCATCCGTCTGGCTGCCTTCTCTTGTAATGTGACAAAGGGAGGAATTGAGTACGGTGAAAGTGGCTGGTACAGCTGTTGATGTTCTTGCATTGGGTGGAAAGGGAGCAGGCAGCGCAGAGGCAATGCAGGGTTAGTGATGCTGGAGGCTGGGGTATGGTGTGTGAGGGGAGGAGAGTTGCCCGACCGAGTGAGCGAAGTAAATAGCCTTGGCAGAAGGAGAGTTTAAGTAGCAGAGATAAAGTGAGTGTGAGCAGTAGAGGGTAAAGTGTGCTGCTCACTGTGGCAAGGTGCAGCACTTTTTTACAGTACTCATGGCCATTCCTCTGGATCATCGAGACTTCTTGGCCTCCTCTATCAGTACTTTGAGAAGAGGACTCTCCCATTTGCACTATTCTTTTGACCAGGACCTCCAAGGTCCTCTTGGAGAATTGTGGTACTATCTCTCCTTTCTGGAGTATCTTCTGGCTCTGACCTTTACTGAGCAGGGCAGCTTAAAAATGCCAATTTTTGACAGGGGGCACTATGGTTCTTTTAAATATGATGCAAGCGCGAGGGATGCTGGTCTTTCAGCAGTTGATGAGTAGCGAATGTTGGGTTGCAACGGGGATAACGTAGGTAGTTAGTGAGGGGTATTTAGTCAGATACCGTGAGAAATTTCACGAGGCCTCATACAAGAATCCCTCTGAAAAAACTTGATACATCCAACACTTAGTTAAAATAAATGTAAGATTCAGCCCACAATTCGTAGTGATGGCCTGAAAGAGTTAAAACTGTAGATGTGACTTGAGAAGATGCTCACCATCTTCTCCAGAATGGAATACTAACATCTGAACAATGGTGAAAATTTTCAGAAATACAGTAAAATTAGATTCTTGACATTGAGAGGAAAGAAAGTCTAAGTTTCCCCTTTAGGTTTCATAACCTAGTTGAGAAGATTGCTAATAAGCAGAGATAGCCCTATTTTCATGCATTAACAATTTAACTAATAATTAGCTAATAATCTCACCTCATTTATAAGCAGACTGCTACTCTCCCAAAAAAGTGGTGAGAAATTGCATGGCTCCAGTTCCTGTCTTAACAGTCAGAATGGGAATCTGGCTGTTGCAGTTTGTTAGTGTCCTCTCCAGGCATCCATCTTGGTTAGCATTCCACAACACCTCAGAGCATATTTCATGGCCAGCAGCCAACTGCATCCTCCATCCCCCCACAGGAATCAACATTGGCAAAGGACCAACATCATGGCATATGCAAACTAGCTTATAACACAGGCCAGCATTGCCTTACTGCATTTTAGAGCTCACCATCACTTACATTGCAATGCTGCTGCCAGGTCTCTTTGCAAACAGGAACAGGCACCTTTGCATGTGTTATAACAGGTAATGCTTCAGGGATTTTAACTTGTTTTCTTTGGGCTTATTCATTTTGCATATATTTGGATGGTCTATGTTGCTTTACGCTACCTTTTGGAGCATTTCCATTTCAATCAGAACTTGCAGGCTCTCAGTCCTTCTGTCTTGTTGGGCCTTTCAGCCCTGCACTCTGGAAAGCCAGCCAGTACAGACAGGAGATGCTGCTTAATCCTTGGTTTCTTTGTTCCAGATAATTGGAGGACATATCAAGTCTATTTGATGGATCTTTGAAAGCTGCTGGCATTGAACAGTCAAGATAGTGGACATGTTGCTGTATGGTATGTGCAGCATGTGCCAGGCAAACACATTGCATGTGCTGCAACGAAATACACATGCCTTAAATTTGAGGGAGAGTAGTCCCTAGTCAAGTCAAGGGAGACTGTCTTCATCCACTCTACCAACACAGTAAGTCGAGGGTTTTGTCTGATGTGAGTCCATATGTTCAGACACAGTTACCAGGCGCTCAGATCAATCAGAGTCAGGGAGTCTGAGTCATGGCTAGTCCTGCAATCAGACAAAATATTAGCATTAACCCAGTGAAGGAGCTGCACAGAGATCAATCGGGGCTGCCTTTCCAAGTCAGTCAGGGGCTAAGCCACAGTCAGTCCACGTTGACAGTTCACTGAAAGTCAAGGGAATTATCAGGAGTTACTGATGTGGGAGGAACATTGGAGAAGTCAGTTGTGGGGATTGGAGGGAACACTTTGGAATGCAAGGGGGACAATATTTGTGAAGAGGGGCAACTCAATATATGAGGGTGGGAGATGATAGAGCATGGGATGGCAAGGGGAATGCAGGGAGGGGGGTGGTGGTGGAATAGGAGTTTGTGAAATCATTGTCTGTGACTATTCCCTTAATGTGGGAACAGTATATAACTGTTCCCCATATCCAAGCTGGGAGGGGTCGGGGGAGACAGGTTTTCTTTATTATAATACACATACAATCTCCTGATGTACGTGTGCCAAAAGGCATGTACAACAGACACCTGAATCAGGTCAATGATGTTCAAGTTCCAGGTAGCGGCATCTCATTAGCCTCTTTGTCAGAGGCCGCCACATAACAATATCCATAATATAGTGTATCCAACCAGAGGAGCCCTCAGGATGTAGTGAAGAAACAAGAGAGCTACAGTTGCTCATCTTCCACGGAATGTCTTGCAGATGGGAGAGGGGTAGTGGTGCTATACTCTGTTTAGAGGTGGTAGTCAGAGCACATCATGATATCCCATGAGTCTGTGATGCAAAACCTTCTTCCATTGGGCAAACGAGACCGATAAAATGACTCCTCCATATCACGTCTCCATGCAGATCATCACAGAATAGTACTGACAGAAGATGCTGCTTAATCTTTGGTTTCTTTCTTCCAGATAACTGGATGTCATATCAGGTCTACTTGATGGATCTTTGAAAGCTGCAGCATTGCAGTGAGGAAGTTCTTCAGAAGGAACAGGTCCTTTCAGCATCCTACAGTGCAGCAGCGCCAGCCGAAGTAGTGCAGACAGGGGTTCTTTGTGAACCTTGTTCAATCCAACTGAGTCATGTCAATGTTTTGATGCTGCACCCCCTGTGTAATCCCAACTAAACGTGCAGCTTATTGGTTTGATCTTTTTATGCTTTCTCTGTTGTTTAATAAAAAGTTAAGGTCACAAAGAGATGAAACCCTTCACATCATTTGATGCTTCCTCATTCAATCATGGCAAAGCTTGTGCTACAGAAGTGCTACATCATTCAGACAGTGTTAGAACAACATGTTGTGCTAAGGATAGCTAACCTCGCTATACTTACTCTTGTAGCTGCAGCTAAAATGACATTTGCTCAAGGAGCTGATGATAAAAAACGAACATTTATTTACAAATGTGCTAATGAAAGAGAAGCTTCCCACATGCCAGCTCTGTGCCTTCAGAAGGTTTCCTTTTCCTTTTACCCTTCTACATCAGTGCAGTACTAGGGTTTGCAAAACATGCCATGTAGCGTAGTTTGGGAGCTTTGGCTGGATAACTCTGGGGATAGTTGTGGCCAGAAAGCCCAGATATGCTGACAGCATCGTTCCTAGGTGCAGACTCACTCTCTTCAGCATTCTTCCATTGGGATTAGGATTGCAGGCTTGCTGGGGCTAGAGTTGAGGTGATTCCTGAAGGGCCTGTGTACTGTCACTGCTCTGACTATCTCCTTGTGAAGAAAGCCACCTGGAGTAAGGTCAAGGTTCCTTGCTTGCCTTGTCACCTGGCCATTGATGCTGAGCAAGTCAGTTGTACAAATTTGCCTTTCTGGGGCAATTCCTCCCACACAGCTACTGTGAATGATGTGGTTGTTGGAGGACATTTCCACAGGAGTTCATCAGAGTAGAGTCCTTGGCCTAACATCTTAGTTGCCTCATCAATGACCTTCCCTCAATCATAAGGTCAGAAGTTCGCTGACAATTGCACCATGTTCAACACCATTCACCACTCCTCAGATACTGAAGCAGTTTGTGTTCCAATGCAACAAAATCTAGACAATATCCAGGCTTGGTTAGAGACAAAAAATACTGTGGATGCTGAAATCCAAAGTAGACAGCAGGAGGCTGGAAGAATGCAGCAAGCCAGGTTGCATTAGGAGGTGGAGAAGTCAACAGTTCGTGTGTAACCCTTCTTCAGGACTGGGGAGTGGGTGTAGGGGAGCTGTAGACAAAGTGGATGGGGGGGACAGGGTGTTGACATGTGGATAGGTGAAAACAGATAGACAGTATGACCTGGTTGGCCAATTGGAAGAATGAATCCAGTTGGTGGCCTGGAGGAGTGGAAGGAAGGGAAAGGGGCTGGGAAGTGAGGTTATTTGAAATTGGAGAACTCAATGCTGAGTCCTCCAGGCTGTAGGCTGCCCAGGTGGAAGATGAGATGTTGTTCCTCCAATTTGCGGTTTGATTCATTGTGGCAATGAAAGAGGCCAAGCTTGGTCATGTCGAAAAGGGATTGTGAAGGGAATTGAAATGGGTGGTGATTGAGAGGCCTGGTTGGCCCTGCGGGCCTGGCTGTGATGCTCGGTGAGCCATTCCCTAAGTTTACATTTGGTCTCCCCGATGTAGAGAAGACCACATCGGGAGTGCCTGATGCAGAGGAGAGGAGATAAACCTCTGTCTCACATGGAAGGACTGTTTGGGGCCCTAGATAGAGGTGAGGGAGGTGATGTGCTGGCAGGTTTTGCATCTTTTCCAGTTGCAGGGGAAGGTACCCAGGGGTTTGAAAGTGTTGGTGGGGAGACTGGCACAAACCAAGGATTGTTGAAGTGAACCTTCCTTGCAGAAGACAGGGCTGGGGAGGGAAAGATGTTCTTAGTGGTGGGGTCCAGTTGGAGTTGGTGCAAGTGCATTGGATGTGGAGACTGATGGGTTGGTGGATGAGGACAAGGGGCACTCTGCTCTTATTACATTTGGGGGAGAGATTTAGAGCAGTGGAATGGGGAACGGAGATGGTGCGGTGGAGGACTGTCTGGATGATAGAGGGAGGAAAACGACGATGTTTGAAATAGATTTGAAATCTGGGATGCTTGGGAGTGAAATATCTCCTCGTCCAAGCGGATGCAGCAGAGGCTGAGGAATTGGGAGAACAAGATGGAGTTCTTGCAGGATGGAAGGAGGTGTAGTCCAAGTTATTATGGGAGCCTGTGGGTGTGTAGTAAACGTCCGTCGGAAACTGTCACTAGAGATGGAGATGGAGAGGTCAAGAAAGGGGAGGGAGGTGTCCAAGATGGACCAAATGAATTTGAGGGCAGGGTAGAAGTTGTGGGAGAAGTTGATGACCTGCTCCAGTTCAGCCTGGGTGCACCAATGCAGTCATCGATGTAATGGCAGTACCTGTGTAGGTACTAAGGAGGGACTGTCCGACGAGGCTGACAAAGAGGCAGGCATAGCTGCGGCACATCCAATGCTCATGGTCACTCCCTGGATTTGGAGGGAATAGGAGGAGTTAAAGGGAAAGTTATTAAGGGTGACGACTAGTTCAGAAAGACCAAGGAGGGTATTGGTGGAGGGGCACTGGTTGGGTCTGTTGGAGAGAAAGAACTGGAGGGCCTGGGGGCCATTCTCATGGGGTATGGACATGCATAACGACTGCACATCCATAGTGAAGAGAAAGCACTTGGGACTGGGAACAGGAAGTTACTGAAGAAATGGAGGGCATGATTGGTGTTGCGGATGTCGGTGGGAGGTGCTTGAACCAAGGGGGAGAGGATGGAGTCAAGGTAGGATGAGATGAGTGGGGCAGGAGTATGCCAAGATGATGCATCGCCCAGGATAGTTGGGCTTGTGGATCGTGGGGAGCAGATAGAACCAGGCAGTATGGGGCTGGGGGGCTATGAGTTTAGAAGCAGTGGAGGGGAGACCACCGGAGGCAATGAGATTTTGGCATGATTGGTCATGGTTGGATCGTCGGCAAGGGATAGGTAGGATGTGGTGTTGAAGAGCTGGCAATCAGCCTCTGAAACATAAAGGTTCATTCTCCAGATTACCACTGCCCTGGCTTTGTCAGTGGATTTGGTGAACCAGGCATTCGTGCAGAGAGAGTGGACCGCTGCACGTTCAGAGGGGGTGAAGTTAGAATGAGTGGGGAGGGGGGTTATGTGGAGGAATTGAGGTGGCTGATGTCACGTCAGCAGTCTAGGGTGGGTACAAGGCCAGCGGGGGGTTAACCAAGTGGAGGAGGAAGGTTGGAGGTGGGAGAAGGGGCCATCAGAGGAAGATTGGGAGTTTTTGTCAAAGAAGAAGGTGCAGAAGCAGTGAAAGAAGAGCTCATGCCATGGCAGGTCTGGAATTCGTTGAGGTGGGGGCACTGGGGCACGGGGTTGGGGGGGAGGTATAATGAACATGAGCCCTTTCCTAAGGACAGACCGTTTGGCCTCAGAGAGTTTGAGGTCAATGCGGATAGTAAATATGTAGCAAGGCTCGTAGGTGGGCTTGGGCTGATAAGCAGCAAGTGACATTCTCACCACTCCCTCCATCACCGATGCTTAAATATCAGCAGTGAGTACTATCTGCAAGATGCACTGCAGATATTCACCTAATATCTTCTGACAGCATCTTCCAAACCCACAACTGTTTTCATCTAGAAGGCAAGGGCAGATGATACATGGGAACACCACCAACTGCAAGTTCCCTGCAAAGCCACTCACCATCCTGACTTGGAAATATATCATCGCTCCTTCACTGTCACTGGGTCAAAATTCTGGACTTCCCTCCCTGAACGCATTGTGGGTCAACCTACTGCACATGGACTGCAGTGGTTCAAGAAGGCAGATCACTATCTCTTAAGAGCAAACAGGAACAGGCAATAAATGTTGGCCAGCCAGCAGTGCTCCAAAATGGAATAGAAAATACAGCAATTGACCTAGTGCCTATATGGGGCATAAATACAGGGTTGGCAGCGGTGGGTACTTTTGTCACTGGTGAGTGCAAGATAGCACAGGAGCAGTACCATCATGGTATATACATAAGTGCATTACATAATGCGTATATCAGAGCAACAAAGAGAATTGCATGAGCTAACTTACTTGAGCTCATAGAGAGAAACCCTTCACAATACTCTCCATACTTGTCGCTTAGCTGATTTTTGATAACATTCAGCACAGCGTGTTGCCTTCCTCTTTACGTTACCATTCTGTTTCTGATTACAATTGTCTGGACGTTTTTCACAGATACACTTCTTATGAGTTAATTTTATCGACTCTAAGCTTTCAATTTATTTTACCATAATTTCTCAGCTGAATTGTCAAGTCCAACCAATCACTAAGAAAGAAATCACTGCCTGGCTGGCAGTACGGAAGTATGCTTCATACTATTGATTCATTATGATGTCAAATATCATTATAAACTATGCAACCCGCTTGTCTATACTACACTGAGAGCAGTGTAAATTGAGTGGTTAGAACCTGTAAGGGAAAATTATAAATGGCACTGAAGTCTACAGAATGATAATATAGTTGACCCTGACTAATTACCAGATAAAGAACACATGTCAGTGATTGAGTTTTCTTTCTTTCTGGACAGTGAGCTGTCAGCAGTCGGTTTGAGGTTAAGCTTATTGCAATTAGTGTTACTGCAAGAGTTGGCTTAATGAAAGGTGTATTACACAAGAAACTGTTATAAAACAAGGAAATAAAAGACTGCAGAGGCTGGAAAGTTGTAAAAAGAAAACAAAAACTGTCACAGAGTCATAAAGTCATAGAAATGTACAGCATGGAAACAGACCTTCGATCCAACTTGTCCATGCCGACCAGATATCCCAACCCAATTGTTGATGCAATACTGGAAATATTCAACCTATCAGATCACATTTATACAGAAAGCATATAATATGAGGTTTTAAATTTGGAAAATCTTCATCAGAACTGGCTGGTTATTATGGATGAATAGCACTTAAATAGACACAGAACAAAGGAAAGGGTTAAAACTCATGCACACAAAAGAAAAAATATAACCTCTAAGGTAACAAAAAAGAGATGGCTAAATGATCAATGTCATCTTAGCATGGGATGACAGGAGACGACTGGCAGAGTGTGAAGCAGGCTTGGGAGAAGATCAAAGCAGGTCAGTACCAAGGAGATACACTTTTCTGATAATCAGGTGCTCCTACAGAGAGGCAATATTCCAAACGCCACAATAATTATTAACTGTCTGGAAAGGTCACTACATCAGTTCCATATTATCAACACGTCCTGTCACTGCCTCACTTTCACTGCTTGTCATGCAAGCCCAGAAGTACTTACTGTCCATTCACCTCTATCACCATTGTACAATGTTGAACATACTCATTCCAGGTGAGAAACCAATTTATATACTTCCTACAACATAACTCACTGCTCCTGAAGTCTCACCTATACATCTATCAGGATAAATGATGTTTGATAACTTGTGCAGACACAATGAGCCAAAGAGACTCTTTCCATGCTGTAAAAATTCTATGACTCCACATTGGGTGGCCAAATATATAACAAGTGACCACTCTATCAAGTACTCTGACATGTCCACATGTAACCCTGAGCTCTTTTGCCACTTCTATCTCTCTCATCTTCTGCTTTGACTTTCCTGACTTTGGCCTTGTCGGGTGTTTCTATGAAGCTGAATGCAATTTTAAGGAATAATACATTTTGGAGAATTTTAATCATCCTGTTGAATCAAAAGAGGGCAAGCACACTGTTGAAATTGCTCAGAAGAGACAAGCTGCGACAATCCTGCACAATTCATTGTTTTGACTAATACTTGACTCAGGCATGTGTCTTGGTCAATTATTCTGCAAAAAGACAAGGTTCTTGCAGTTCCTCTGTGCAACTACCTTGGTCTTGTCCAAACTCGTACTAAAGAGCTGACTTCTAGAGGTGGGATCAGAATGACTATTATCAAGGCTGCATTTATCCAAGTGTGACATCAAGGAACCCAAGCAAGGGTGGAGTCAATATGCATCAGAGGTAAAACTCTCCACTGGTTGGAGTGACGCCTGGCAAAAGGCTGTTTGGAAGTTGGTCATCTCAGTTCTAGGACATCTCTGCAGGAGTTCCTCAGGTGGGTGTTTTAATCACCCTGTTCAGTAATACACCTCTGGGGAAGGTGGAACTACAATCAGGCCTTGTGGCTCTGAGGTAGGGGTACTACCAAGCACCACAGGAGCACTGAAAGGCAGAAACCCCTTGTTGTCATGATTGTCAAAAAGATTCTTTGTTTATTTCTCTCCAGAGTTTCTCAGATTAGTGTTCTTAGTCCAACCATCTTCAGCTGCTTCATAATGACTTTTCCTCCATCATAAGCTCACAAGTGGAGATGTTCACTGATGACTGCAGCATTCATGATCACTGAAATACTGAGACACACTGTGCCCAAATGCAGCAAGACCTGAACCATATCCAGGTTTAGGCTGACAAGTGGCGAGTAACATTCAGTTCACACAAGTTCCAGACAATGTCCATCATCATCAAGAGAGAATCTAACCATTGCTCCTTGAAATTCAATGGTCAACCATCACTCATTCTTCCACTATCAAATTCTGGGTATTATCATTGATCAGAAAGAAAACTAAACTCACCATATAAGTAATGCGGTTACAAGAGCAGGTCAGAGGCTCGGAGTCCTGCAATAAGTAATTCACTTCCTGACTCCCCATAGCCTTTCCATCATTTGCAAGGCACAAGTCAGGAGTGTGATGGAATACTGCCCACTTGTCTGGATAAGTGCAGCTCCAACAGCACTTGACACCATCCAGGCAAAGCAGCCTGCTTCATTGGCATCACATCCACAAAACGTTCACTACCTCCACCACTGACTCTTAAGAACAACAGAATACATCACCTGTAAGAATCATTGCAGAAATTCATCAAAGCTCCTTCAAAATGCCTTGGAAACCCGTGACAACTACCCCCAGAAGGAGAATGGCGATAGATACACAGGAACACCATCACAAAGGTCCCCTCCAAGCCATTCACCATTCAGACTTGGAAATATATTGCCTTTTCTTCAGTGACACTGGGACAAAACATTCTCCCTAACAGCCTTGTGGGTCTACCTACAGCACATGGGCTGCAGCAGTTCAAGACAGTTCAAGGGCAACTAGGGACAGGCAATAAATGCTGGCCCAGTCAGTGACGTCCATATTCCATGAGTGAATTAATATATAAAAAATACATGAGTTGCTTCCTGTGAAGGTGCACTGATGATTGTTCCTGAACCAATTTGGCTCATAGACCCTGTCAAGTAAAGAGAAATTGTGGCAGCATCCGTCTACTGATAAAATCACACAAATTTGAACTTACCAGTTTTTTCACAAATGCTGCCTGGTTTGCTGAGCCTTTCCAGCATTTGTTTCCTGTTTTCATTCTAGAAGGACATCTTTCACTTAACAATTCTCTAAATTAACAGTACACCAACATCAATGAAGCTCTTTCCCTTTGGTGTTTCAGTGGTTTGGTATTTTGCCAATGTTATCTTTATTAAGATCTTAATGAGTAATGTCTCATTTGAGATAATAACTTGTTCCAGTGCAGTTTATTCCTACTAAAGACTGTTAATCATTTGATCAAGCCAATTTTATCTTGGTTGTGTATTGATTCACTGGATGTGGACATTGCTACAAAGGCCAGAATTCACTGCACATATCTAATTGCCCTGACAAGGCTGTGAAGAGCTTCTTGAACTGCTGCAGCCTGTAGAGTAAAGCTGTTCCTTCAGGGTTTTAATTTGATTTGATTTGATTTATTGTTGTCACATGTACCTATGTATAATGAAATGCTTTGTTTTCATGCAGCACAGGCAGATCATTTTATACAAAGTGCATAAGGGTAATAGAACAGAACAAGGAATACAATGCTATGGCTGCAGAGAAGGTGCAAAAAGAGTGAGATCAACATTATATTTAAAAAGAAGTCTCTAATTGGCCTGATAGTATTGTGCAACTTATTGTGTGCAGAGTATTTTTAGGCAATTTTCTGCATTATCAATTAGATGCCAAAAATGTAGTGGAACAATTTGGGACCTAGTTCTAGAGGACTTATTTCACACTATAGCCCAGACGTTGTTGAGGACATAGCCTTTTCTATATTCTGTGGATGCAATCAATTCTTGAAATATGATGGAGAAAATTGAATTAGTTGAATGTGGCCATCTGTGATGATGAGAACTTCAGGAGGCTGAGATGAATCATTCACTTGGCACTACTGGTTCAAAATGGTGTGAATTCTTCTGCTATGTCTTTCATACTCCTGCTGTGATCTGCCAACTTTAGTAATTGTTGGAAGCCATGGTTCCTTATTGTCACAACCATTCATGATTGGTTATGACAGGATTGCATTTTTTAAAGTTGGTTCATTACTTGTGCGATTGCTTTACTCCATCATATTCTACTTTCTCTCTTCGGGATGCAAGTGATCTTGAGTGATAGTCTCAATAGGTTGGCATCTAATCTTGAGTTGTACATTGTACTGTTCTTTCCACACACTCCCGTAAGCTAGGCATGATCTCTGGTTTGATAATAAAAGTAGAGTGAGTAGTATGTCAATTAGTTTGTGCCAACATTTCAGTTAGACTATTCCAGGTCACATGAACTCTGAATGAAAGAATAGTTTTCTTTAGATCATTTGCCAATGGGTTTTTAATTTATGACCTCCAGTTTTTTACCTCTTTGTTAACTATTCTCTAATAACGCCAGCTAAACCTCTCATTGTTTAGTCATCAGATTGGTCATCTCTCATCCCTTCTTTTTTCCAAAGATTCCATCTTTTCCAAACTTTTTCCTCATTGAAAGTTCTCATCACCAGCTGGTAAATTCCTTTCTCTTTCTAAGCCTTTACATCTTTCCTGAACTATGATGTCAAAAGATACTACAATACTCAAACTGAGACAATAGAATCATAGAGATATACAGCATGGAAACAGAATCTTCAGTCTTACTCGTCCATGCCGACCAGGTATCCTAAAATAAATTTCGCCCCATTTGCCAGCATTTGGCCCATATCCCTGTAAACCCTTCCTATTCATATACTCAACCAGATGCCTTTTAAATGTTGCAGTTGTACCAGCCTCCACCACTTCCTCTGGCAGCTCATTCCATCACACATCACCCTCTGTATGGAAAAGTTGCCCCTCAGGGCCCTTTTAAATCTTGCCTCTCTCACCTTAAAGCTACAGCCTCTAGTTTTGGACTTTCCCACCCCAGGGAAAAGACCATGTCCTTTTATCCTAACCATGACCCTCATGATTTTATAAATCTCTATAAGGTCACCCCTCAGTCTCCAAAGCTCCAGGGAAAATTGCCCAACCCAATCAGCTCAACCCTGGCAACATCCTTGTAAATCATTTCTGAACCCTGTCAAATTTCACAACATCCTTCTTATAGCAGGGAGACTAAAATTGCACACAGCATTCCAACAATGGCTTAATCATTGTCCTGTACAGCCACTATATGACCTCCCAATTCCTATACTCAATTCACTGACCAGACAATGACTTACAAAGTCCTAAGATACCTATTTGATTTTATACCCTATTTCACTGCATCTAAAACCAAAAAAGGCTGCTTTTTAAATCAAAATCTTATTAAGTTGTTCGGTTAACTTTCAAACATTGTGTGTATAAGCATCAAAGTTACTTTGCTTATCTATACAAAATCATTCCATTTGTAACATGTCATCTTTCCACAATAATCCTCCCAAAGTGGATTACCGCATATCATTTTGAGCTCCATCAGGCCAGTTTCTCCCTATTTCATTGTCTTGTCTATGCATTCTCAAAGTGCACCTTATCACCATCTACTCATTGACATTTTTTTTTATCATCTTGTGATGAAGCTGCGCCTTTAACAAGGTTATGCTGTCCTTGGCTTTTCTTTCAGAGTGTTTGTAAATGACACAGGCACCAAAAGTCTGGATTACAGGGTTTTAGGGCCAGTTTGATAATAGCTAACAGATACTGCATCAGGCAGAGGCTTTCAAGTTTAAAAAATGATACAGTGAAGGGGGAGTGGCCAGTTCTCCCAGCTCAGCTTTTCTTTGGATTGGTTTGGGTTTTAGCAGTAATGTGAAAAAAGCTGTTGGAACCTCAGAAACGGATCTAGGCTGATACTCTCTCTCTCTCTGACATCTATCCTGTAAGAACCTGTGTTTGATTTTACCTATTGTCCCAAGGGGATTGTTGCAGGTATTTGGAACAGCATCATTAAGTTGGTGTGATCTGTTGGGTTTTCAGATAGGTTAAGTTATTAGGTATTCTGTTTTCTGTTGTTTGTATTTCTTTTGGTAATCTTGTCACTAAATTCTGTTTTGTTTAAAACTAAGTGGTTTGACCAGCTGCATCTCTCATGGAATATCCACTTTACAACTACTTAAAACAATTCACAAAGTTAGGAGCGGGACTATCTTCTTGAAATCTTTTGGGTTTGGGGGTGAGGGTAGGTTGGCCTGGTCCATAACAGATTAGGGGCTCTTTGCGGGATTTGTTCTATAGTTCCGATTTGGGATTAGTGTTGCTGTCTCGAAGGCAGCGAGTGGTATTGGTTAGTGTCTTTTGTACCAGTTGTTGAATTTGTTTGATTTAAACAATGCTTGGGATAGTAATGGCTCTTTCAGTCACTAAGAGTTTTCTGGGGTGGGGGGAGCGGGGTGAAGAAGTGACCTTGGGGGTTTTACAAAAGATTAAGCTGGGGTTGGAGCTGCCTCCATCCATGAAGAAAGAAAATAGAGCTACAGTAATAGCACAGTATTTACATTTGCTGGAAATGGCATCAGAATCTTTAGAAATGGCTAACATTCAATGGAAAATGAAGCAGGTTGAGTTATACGCAAAAGACAAGAAATTATGATTAAAAGTAGAAGAGAGAGAAGAGGAAAGAGAGGGAGAAGAGATAGAAAAGAAATAGAGAGAAGACAGAGAAAAGGAGGAGGTGGAAAGGAAGAAAGAGAGAGTTCAAACTTCAGAAATTAGCACTTAGACAAGAGTTCAAAGATTCACTTTCTGAAGTAGGGAGAACTCGTGCGAAAGAGCAGAGAGTTAAAACTACAAGATTAGCAGCTGAAATGGTTGATGATTATGAGTTGGTCCATAAAGCAAAGTTTGGCTTCCGGAATCAATTTCAATTTGTAAGGGATAGAAACTGGGGAATAGAGAAACCTTCATGTGGAAAGGGAAACACAGATCTCAGTGAAGATCATAAGGATAACTTACCACAGGGTAAAAAGGAAACCCTTGAAGGGGACAGAAAAGTTAAAAAGCTCCTGTGTTTTCACTGCTATAAAGTAGGCCACAATAAATCACAGTGTTAGTGAGTTAGGAAAAGTACTGGGAAGCCAGATGTAGGAAGACAGAATAAGCTAGTGAATTTTGTTGGAGAGGTAACAAAAAGCACTGTGGAGTCTACAAAGCTGCTCCAGAATGTACAAGCTAGTTGAAGGTTGGTAAAGGAGGAAGTGCTAGATCTTCTTAAACCATATACCTGTGAAGGTAAAGTTTATTCACATAGGCCAGGAACAGCAGGTAAAGAGGTTACAATATTAAGAGACACAGGACCCTCTCAATCTGTTATGCTGAAAGATGAAGAGATATGTGATTCTGAAGGATTATTACCAGAAAAGGTACGAGTAACAGGAACTCATGATGAGACAAGAAGTGCTCAATTATGTAAAGTATGGTTGAAGTGTCCAATGAAGAGTGAAGAATTCATGCTGGGAGTATTAGACAAACTCTCAACTCCAGGAATACAATTTATCCTTGCTAATGATATAGCTGATTCACCAACAGGAGTGCTGCCTACTGTGGTTGTAAAGCCAGTGGAAACTCAGGCAACTGAACAATTGCAGGACACATATCCTGGGATTTTTCCTGACTGTGTGGGAACGAGGTCACAAAGTCACAGGTTGAAACAGGAGACATCAAAGAGTACAAGTAAGAAAGTTGAAGTGGAATTAGCAGAGACCCTGTTTGATTAGATGGTTGAGACAAATCAGGAGCAGATAGTTGACAATACAGACATCCTTAACTCAGATAAATTTACTGAGTCACAGCAGAAAAATGAAAAATTAAAGCAGTTGTATCAAAAGGCATACACTGAAAAAGAATCTGAATGTATCCATGAATGTTATTATCTTAAAAATGATGTCTTAATAAGTAAATAGAGACATATTCCTGCAGATGAGACATGGACAGAAGTTCATCAAATCATATTGCCAGTGGGTTACAGAAAGGAGATGTTGCGAGTGGTGCATGAGCTACGACTTGGAGATCATTTAAGAGTAAGAAAAACTCAAGCTAAAATACAAAAACATTTTTACTGGCTTGGACTGCACAGGGATATAGTTGTATTTTGCCAGACATGTCATACATGTCAGATAATTGGAAAACCACAGACAGTAATAAAACCCGTACCTTTAATACCTATGCCTACATTTGAGGAACCTTTTACATGGGTATTAATTGATTCATAGGACCCCTACCTAAAACAAAAAGTGGGAGTCAGAATTTGTTAACAATAATGGAAGTGTCGACTCGATTCCCAGAGGGTGGTCCATTACGCAATATCACAGCTAAAAGGATTGTAGAGGAATTACTCAAATTTTCCACTAGTAGCAGACTACTGACAGAGATACAATCAGACCAAGGGTCAAAGTTCACATCAAAATTATTCAAGGATATTATGGACAGCTTAGGAATAAAACAATTCAAATCTGCTGCATACCCTCGAGAATCGCACAGAGCTCTAAAAAGGTGACATCAGACATTAAAGACCATATTGAGGACTTATAGTCAAGACTATCCAGACAATTAGGATAAGGGAATTCCGTTTTTTGCTTTTTGCAATCAGAGATGCACCAAATGAATCAACCAAATTCAGTCCATTTGATTTAGGCTTTGGACATGAAGTGAGAGAACCATTAAAATTGATCAAGGAGAAATTGGTGAGTCAGAATTCAGAGACCACATATTTGGACTATGTGTCAAATTTTAGGAAGCGATTGAATAGAGTTGGAGAATTGGCTCAATGGCATTTAAAAATATCACAGCATATAATGAAACAGGAAGCAGCCAAGAAATCAAAACTTTGCAATTTTGCTATTGGGGATAAGGTATTAGTGTTACTTCCAGTGTTACTTTAAAAGCAATGTTTAATGGACCTTATCAAGTCGAAAGAAAATTGAGTGAGGTAAACTACTTGATCAGGACTCCAGACAGAAAAAAAATAATAGAATGTGTCATGTGAATATGCTGCAAAGGTATTTTGACAGAGAAGGAGAGCAAGAGGAGAATGTGTTATTGATTACAACACAGAGGGAAGAACTAAATTCAGAGAATTCTGAATTGGATAATCCTCAAATTAAGTTGGATAATGAGGAAGTTGTCAAAAATTGGGATAAATGATTGAATTACCTTCCAGAGGAAAATCAAAATGACCGAAAAGAATTATTAATATCACATGGGGTGAAAAGTGGAAATAAGCTGGAAAATACTAACACAGATATAGGAGATGCTGTTCCGATTAAGCAACATCTTTATAGGCATAACCCTCTAAAGTTGGCACAAGTTGAAAAGGAGATTGCGCGCATGCTCCAAGATGACATATTCGAAGTGAGTTACAGTGACTGGTGCTGACCCATAATAATGGTGCCAAAACAAAGTGGTACCCAACGGTTATGTGTCGGCTATTGCAAAGTCAACGTAGTTACAAAGACTTCTGCATATCTGATTCCATGTTTGGAAGACTGTGTTGAGAAGGTGGGACAAGCAACTTACATTTCCAAGTTGGACTTGCTCAGAGGATACTGGCAGGTAATTTTGTCAGAAAGAGCAAAGGCAATTTCAGCTTTTGTAATACCAAATGGACTGTATCAGTTTAAAGTCATGCCATTTGGCATGAAAAATGTGACAGCCACTTTTCAGTGACAAACCAATAAAGTCATTGCCGGGCTACCCAACTCTGTCGCATATATTGATGAACTGGTTATTTTTAGTCACATGTGGAAGGAACATTTACAACATTTATCGGACTTGTTGGATCAACTTTGGAAGGCAGGCTTGGAGATAAACCTGACTAAACAGGAATTTGCCAAGTCACCTTCCTGGGCCAAGTTATTGGATATGGACAAATGGCCCTCAAGGGATATAAAAACAAAGGTAATTGGGGTGTTTCCCATACTGTCAACAAAAAGAGCATTACTATGGTTCCTGGGATTGAGTGGATTTTATCAAAAGTTTGGGCCAAATTTTAGCAGTGTGGCTGCTCCACTCACTGTATTGCTGAAGTAAGGCAAGAGGTTTCGTGGATAGCAGGCTGTCAGAAGGCATTTGACAGCCTGAAAGCTGTATTAACCACTACTCCGGTAAAGGCCACACAGATTATGCAAAGCCATTCAAGGTGGCTATCAATTCGAGTGATGTGGGTGTCGTTGCTGTACTCGTGCAAGAAGATGACAAGAAGGTAGAAAGACCTATCGGTTATTTCTCCAGAAAGTTAAACGTTCATCAGCAGAATTATTTGCTGGTTGAGAAGGGGACTCTGAGCTTGGTGTTAGCATTACAATATTTCAATGTTTACGTTTCCAGTAACATATCTAAGACAATCATATACACTGATCGTAACCATTGAGGTTGGTGGAGAAATTTAAGGACAAAAATGCTTGACTGTTTAGATGGAGCTTGTTGTTACAGTCATTCAATTTCAAAACTGCACATGAGGGATGAGAAAACGTGATTGCCGATGCATTGTCGAGATTCGACGGAGAAACGGAGCATTTGGTGGCAGGAGTACAAAAGACTGAAACAGAATGTAGCAGTACATGTTTGCATGTTTATAGTCAATGCAAGGTGTATGTGTGTTTTAGAGTGCTAACACATTTTTTTAAGGGGTATTAAAACGAAGCCAGTTTTGGATATTGATGGTTCATTTTTTTATTACGGGTGAAGGTGTGACGAAGCTGCTCCTTTAACAAGGTCATGCTGTCCTTGGCTTTTTCTTTGGCGAGTTGTAAATGACACAGACTCCAAAATGTCTGGGGTGTAGGGTTTTAGGGCTAGTTTGATAGTAGCTAACAGATACTGCCTCAGGAAGAAGGCTTTCAAGTTATAAAAAAACACTTGTACAATGAATAAGGAGTGGCCAGATCGCCAAGCTCAGCTTTTCTCTGGTTTGGTTTAGGTTTTTAACAGTAGTGTGAAAAAAGCTGTTGGCCCCAAAGAAACAGGCCCAGACTGGTACTCTCTCTCTCTCTCTGACCTCTATCCTGTAAGAACTTGTGTTTGATTTTAACTTTTGCGCCAAAGGATGTTTATGGGGATTATTTCAAGTATTTGGAACAGCATCATTAAGTTGGGATGATCACTTGGGCTCTCGGAGAGGTTAAATGATTCGGTATTCTGTTTTCTGTTGTTTGTGTTTATTCAGTAATCTGGTAAATGAATTCTGTTTTATTTAAAACTATGGTTTTACTCAGCTAATTCTCTCCTGGCCTTCCCACTTTAAGGGTGGCTCAGTGGTTAGCACTGCTGCCTCACAGCACCAGGAACCCGGGTTCAATTCTCGCCTCGGGCAACTGTCTGTGTGGAGTTTGCACATTCTCCCTGTGTCTGCGTGGGTTTCCTCCAGGTGCTCCGGTTTCCTCCCACAATCCAAAGATGTGCTGGTTAGGTGAATTGGCCATGCTAAATTGTCCATAGTGTTCGGTGTAGGGGAATGGGTCTGGGTGGGTTGCTCTTTGGAGGGTTGGTGTGGACTTGTTGGGCTGAAGGGCCTGTTTCCACACTGTAGGGAATCTAATCTAATCTTTACACCTGCTTAAAACAACCAGCATAGTTAGGGTCTGGGCTACCTTCTTGAAATGTTTTGAGGGATCTGGTCTAGTCCACATCAACCTTCAAATTTTACAAGGTTATCCCTTGGATCCAACTCCACATGTTTAAAACAATTAGAGCACTGGAAACAAAAAGTGACTCTTGCAATACTTGGAATCCTTTCTCCATCTATGTACCACCTGCTTCTATTCCCTGTCTTTGAACCTATTCGGTATCCAAAGAACAATCTTCCCATGTGGTTACTGAGCCAATTATGAATCAACGGAAACACTGTCCCCTTACTCCCATCTTTTTAACTAGCCTCCTTTGTGACATTTTATTTAATGTCTTCTACAAGCCCATATATACAATTTCTAAACAGGCTTCGATCAACCTTCTCCCTTACCTCAACAAAGAATTACATGAAGTCAACAATGCAATTTGCCTCTAACAAATCTTTCTGGTTCTCTTTGTTTGCTCCATGCCTCTGCTAATAGCTCCCAATAACTTTATAAGCACCTATATTTTAGTAATTGGCCTGTGGTTTCTGGCAGGTTCTTTTTCTTGGGTAGTGGCACAGCATAGCAATCTTCCTGTTCTCTGCCAATATATATTGAGTCAGAATTTTGTGAACAATGCCTTCCTACCTTTGCAACTTTCAGAAACCCAGAATGGATTGAATCCAGATCTGGTAACTTACCAACTTTACATTATGCTGAACGTTTTTAGTAGCTCAACTCTATTTCTTATCATACACATTAAAGTATCCGTTTTCTCTTATAGCATGACCTTTCCAGTATCCATTTCCCTAATGACATCAGATGTGAAGGACACTTTTTATTGTCACAACTGAGATATAATCTAATGCTTAAGCTAGCAATTTCGGAGTAATGTGAAGTCTACATGTTTGTGAGTGTTAAAAAGGTAATTAATATATCAGTTCTGAGATCCAACTTAAAAAAGGGCGGCATGGTGACTCAGTAGGGCGGCATGGTGGCTTAGTGGATAGCACTGCTGCCTCACAGTGCCAGGGACCCGGGTTCAATTCCCGCCTTGGACAACTGTCTGTGTGGAGTTTGCACAGTCTCCCTGTGTCTGCGTGGGTTTCCTCCGGGTGCTCCGGTTTCCTCCCACAGTCTAAAGATGTGCAGGTCAGGTGAATTGGCCATACTAAATTGCCCGTAGTGTTAGGTGTAGGGGAATGGGTTTGGGTGGGTTGCTCTTCGGAGGGTTGGTGTGGACTGGGGGGGTTGAAGGGCCTGTTTCCACACTGTAGGTAATCTAAACTAGTTTCTCTGTTTTTTCACTTCAGTCCCAAAATTCATCTTGCAGATTGGTGCCATTAAGGGAGTCAACTTGTTATGAGCCTGTCATACCTCTCAAAAAATGTTCATCATACCACTCTACAACTCCTACATCTGGGACCCTCACAGAATATTGTTGCAGCTTCTGTGCTGCCACCTCAGTTTTACCCCAATTGTGCTTTTTGCACCCATGCATTCTATAAAACTATCTTGATGAAGTTACTGTTGGTGAAGTTCCTTCATGACTTGGATCACAGCTTGCTACTTCGCGGGTTTGTAATAAGTCTATTTTTTGAATGCTGTTTCTTCACTATCGCTGTAAAGATGTTAATTTCTAAAATATTTTGTGCACTGTGACCAGTTGATTTCTTCCTGTTACTAACCTTATGTTCTGTTATGAGCCTTCCCTGCTTTTCTTTTCGCTTCTGCACAGGATTTCCCATTTCTCAGTTGAGCACCCAGCTATACCTTGAAATCCTTCACTAGCCAGCCCCTACCACTGATATCTTTTTACTATAGATAATCATTGTCCTTTGGGTTTGGATCATCTGGAGGGCTTATAGTCGACAGTCACTGGACTTAACTTCAGGTCCTTACAACCTGTCTCTTGGTCCATCATTCTGGTTCATTCACTAAAATGAGATTTACACTCTTGTGAGTGAACAGCAAAGGACTTTATTGAATGTAATTATATACAGAGAATAGGAAGAGAGGACATCTTACTTGAAGGTGTACAGATTCAGCTCCAATTACATGTGATCTGAAACCACTATAACATACTTCTTTCAAACATGCTTAGTAGCTAAGCTTCACATGAATGTACAATTCACATCATTTTATACTATCAAGCGCTCTCACTGTTTTAGTCTAGAATGGCACTCATAATACAAATGTATTCACTTTTCACAAGCATGGATACGTTTTAATGCAGAGTTGAAAGAGAACTGCATTGTAATGTATACATAAACCATGCATTCACATAATTGTTATTGACTCCCTTAAGATTAGAGCATTACTATGAACAAAGTGTTTGTAATAATTAGTAATTTTTGAAATTTTGTAGAAGAATATTAGCTGTTTAGCACAATACCGGTTTAAAAAGAAACTATATTACCTTTCCCTTCATACATTTAGGTTAATCAGTGGTAACCAGTGCTGTAATTGACAGTCAACAATCTTTTAAGTACAAATTAACCAAAATTTAAAAAGCAATTAATTTAAAATAAAGAAGAAGGTAGGGCTAAGATCAAGAGTCTTCAGTGGGAAACCTAAACCAAAATGATCTAATTTACCAAATCATAAATTAACAACAAAATTACACTTCTTGTGGCTTTTATTTATGTATGAATAGAAGTTATGTCACTTAAAAAGAAATTAAACAAATTATTGTCAGACAGAACTAAAAATCACACAAAGACTATCTCACAAGGTAACTAACATTTATATAATCCTCATATAAATGTAGTATTACATGTTATGTCACAGTCTTTCCAACTTGTTTTCCTGAGTGTAGGATTGTTTATTATTCCTTTTCAATAGATTTATTCCAGCAGCCTTGTACAGTAGTAGCTCTACGCCATCTGAGTTTCTGGATGTAGTTGGGTTCATGACAATCTTGATGGAACATATTCCTTTACTTGGCTCCTTTTAAAAAAAACATGTTAAACATCATTCCAGTCCGAGCAAAGCTGAAGGATAGCGAGAGAATTGACACATTGATTATTTTTGCTCTAACTTTGTCTTCAGTTTTTTGTCTCTTCTAACTTCATTATTAATTACATTTCTTTTCAAAAATGTAATTTCTGATCTTCCCTTATTGCAGCTTTCCTTTTGTGCCTGACAGCCACATAGTTTTTAGTCGTAACTCCCTTTCCTTTGGTACCGCTTCAAGGTCAAGAGTTACCAAAAAGCATGGACCAGTCTTCTTTATTATTCAAGAAAAGTACAATTGATCTCTTTGCAACTGTACAAACTTTTAAAACATTTTATCAACTATTTTAAAAGCAATGAAATGCTTCAAGGATGTTTTAAAGAAATTATACATTGCCCCTATTGTACTGCTTCAAGGGTCAATACAACTCATCATGAAAATTTGCAAAGTGTATCCAAACTGTTACATCAAATGCATTCTGAAACTATTTCATTGTAGCTCTCATTGTGTAACATTGCCCCCTGACTATCAAGATCACAATGAACCATTGGACAATGAGAATCAATTCTTATGCCTTGGAAGCTTCCTCTCAGTAAGGGAAGATATTGCGATGAAATTCAGCATTACCTTTAGTTTACCAATGCAGCTTTCAACCATCTGAGGACAAAAGCAATGACAAAGTCCTTAAACCTGGCATGAAGTTTATGGCCTACAAAGCTGACGTGTTATCTACTGTCGTGTATATGTCAGAGAAATGGAGAATGAGGGCGGCACAGGGGCTCAGTGATTAGCACTGCTGCAACACTATGTCAGGGATCACAGTTTGATTCTGGGTGACTGTGTGGAGTTTGCACATTCTCCCTATGTCTGTGCGAGTTTCCTCCAGGTGCTCTTGTTTCCTCCCACAGTACAAAGATATGCAGATTAGGTGAATTGACCATGCCAAAATGCCCATAGTGTCCAGGGATGTGCAGGTTAGATGGATTAGCCATGGGAAATGCAGGGTCACATAAATGGGGGATGAGTTTGAGGGGGATGCTCTTTGGATGGTCAGTGTGGACATAATGGGCCAAATGGCCTGCTTCCTCACTGTAGGGATTCTATGATTAATGCATGGCAGACACCTCAAATCCTTGAAGAAGTATCAGTAATGATGCCTCTGTAAATCCTTCAAATTTGATAGCAAGATAGTATTAATGTCCTCTCCCAGGCCAACATCTACTGTATCTAGGCACTAGTTATGTCTGTCAGCTGGGGTGAGTGAGCTACAGTGTAATATGTCTAACACAAGACTCTCCAATCAATCTCCCTATTCTGAACCTCATCCCAAATGGTGACCAGGAGGTCAGAGGAATTGCTTCAAAGATGTCCACAAAGTCTCCCTGAAAAAATTTGATTCTCCCATGGGAATCATTTGCCCAAAATCATCCAAACTGGAGAAGAGTTAGCCATGGTCAGGCACAAACTGTAGAATGAGGTGTGTGTAAAAGCAAACATCATGCCCACCCATTTCATCAAGCATCATCTGCTCTACCTGTGGCAAGGTGTGCAAATTTAGCTTTAGACTAATCATCTCATCATGCAGTGGAAGCAAGTCATCCTTTGTCCCGAGGGACTGCCAAAGAAGAAAGCCAATTTTATTTTGCAATAATGTGGAGGTGCTGATTGGAACTTGGTTTTGTTTTTTGATGACAATTTCTTATATAATAATAAGGCTAAGAATTGATTGGAAGTTTTCTGGACATATCAAGGCAAAGTGATTATCATCTGTGGTCAGCAAATGCATTTCTCTACCACAATCTATAAATTAATAAATCTATAAATTAAAGCAAGAAATTAGGTACTGTAATGAAGGATTAATCCGGTGATAGTTTGTAAGTTGGATATTTGTCAAATTCTGGTCATGTGGTTACTGAGACCAAAAATAGATTTGGAGAATTTAGATATCTATTGGCCACTGATAGTTTTATGATGAATCAGTGAAAACTGTAGCAATATGATGTTCAGCTTTTTAGATCCAAATGAATCAAGAGATTGCAAAAGCAACTTTTGTTTGTCTAGCAACTTCTTTCTTCTTGAAAATGGAATGACCAGTAGACTTTTTTTAAGAAAAAGAGCTGATCCCAAAATATTTTCATATCGATCATGACTTTAAATTCTATGGTGAAACTCTACCCTGTATTTGCAATTTAATTTTGACTCATTGTTTCCTGTGTTATATTCTCCTATAACATCTTTCAAGTTCTTGATCTGAAAGCTGAAAGGATTAGGCTGCAGAAGTAAATCCTTACAAAGAATTTTGTTTAGTGTCTCAAATACTATTTTGACATGGACATTATATCACACATAGTACTTGCTGCATCAGATGCTGAATTAATGCATACAGGTGTCCAAGCAAATTATTGACAAATTGCGAATTCAATCAATTTTAAATACCGAGTTGATGTTAGCACAATCATTCTGGAGCTCAAATCACCATCTATCACCTTTATCTCAAATAGCCAAACACACAATCAGCATCAGACAGGGTTCCCACTAGTGATCGTGTGTTATAGTTTAGTCAAGGAATCAAAATTGCTGTGGAAACAAACATTACTACAGGCATTTTGCAGTCTGGAGCTATGGATTTTAATGATAAAGTTTCTAACATTCTTTCCCATCACTTGACGGATCAGGTATCGCTCTGGCACTTACCAATTGCCATTGGTGTGTGTTGGAAGGACTTGCAAGTTGAAAGACAACCAATTTGTCTGTCTTATGAAAATACCAGAATTCAGGTATCAACCAAGTAAATTTCTGATTATGTTCTTTGTTGCTGCAATTGTAGAGATATTTCTAAAATTATTTAAAGTCTCCAAGGAGTGTTCCAGCAGCTGATGAAGCCTTTGATGTGATTAAAAACTTTGACACAAATGATTTGCTCCCAGAAATGGGTGCTGTGGCATTTGTTTTGCTTGGATTATAACATGATGGGGAGAGTGAACAGAAATGACACAAAGCAGGACAAGCTACTGGAAGGGAGAGAGGGAGGAGTGAAGCCAAGCTGTGGCCAATCATCAGAATGCCTCCAAACAATAATTCAACTACTTTAAAGATGTGCACATCCTCAGAAAAAACAATATTTATTATTCATCTCTAACTGCCTTTGAGAAGTTTGTAGTAGACCTCAGTGAAGAAGTGTGTAGGACACGCAGTCTGGAGATGTGGATTTTAATGATAAATGTTCCAGCGTTCTTTCCATCACTTGACTGACCAGTTATCTCTCCGGCTTGAATAAAGGCATCATTACTGAAATCAGCCACTTACTACAGCTGTGACTGCAATCTCAGAGCAGGGCAAGGCTTAAGTTGCTGTTATATATGAAAGTGACCTTTGTTATAAGGATTTATGTGTGGTCTACTTACAATCAGGATTTTAAACTAATATTTATTTATATCAGTTGGCTGGCTGTCCACTGTTGAATGCTGGAGGTGATTTACACTCTGCATTTGAAGTTAAGTATATTTCATTGTCCCTAACCAGACAAATCAGACAAAGTCTGCATATGATTTGCAAATATCAGTGTCCAATACATTGGTTGTACATTGGTGCTGCATGTCAAGTTGGAGATGTACCATATCTACAAGGATTCCTGTGGTTCAATATCCAGCTGACAGTGATTCTAAATAAGGTACATTAATTGTCATGTATCATTACATACTATGGGTATTTGAAAGGTATAAAGGTAACATTGAAAGGAGAGGAGGGTGAAAAAAATAGAGATGCATACCTTGACCATCCCGCAGCTTGTCAATTCGGTGAGATCATGAGATGAAGAGTGAGTGGAATCTGAGAAAGCAGATTAGGTGTGTATTGCATCATCTTCAATGGTTTCAGCTCTGCCAATGGCAGATGCCTCCACAGTGGCTTTTCCACATGTGGCTTGAACCATTTCCACAACATTAGTTCAAACTCACAGGAATGCCTTTTGCCTACTTGTCAAATCATACTGTCCAAATGTCAATTGATCATGCAATAGAGAGAGAAATGTGGAATGTAATGTGTTTCAGTAATATGGCTGACATTGCCAAATGATTAAAACTGTGTGCAAGGTGTGAGATATGGGTGTGTGGTTTAAAGTAGTGCAAAGTGTCTGAGTGTGAATTGGAGTTTTGACTGAGAGATTGTTGACATGTGAGTGCTGAGGAAATGGTACATTGAACAGTGAGTGAGACTAGTGATGGAGTGTGCCATTTGAAGACACATTAAATAATTTTATCACTATTATGATGTCATGGAACATTTTGTGGAATTACACCCAGGTCCTTGAGGCTTGATTTCCAGACCATAGCTCCGAGTGGACATCCTGCTTTCAATCAGCTTGCTTGGGGATCTTCTTGTTCCCTTTGGAAAGATCATCACTTACATCACTTTCATCTTCTGTACAAAGCTTTGCAGGGGAGCAGCTGGGCACAAGTAGCCTAAGAGCAAATACTTAGAGCAATAGAGTCATATTGTACAAGTAGGTTCATTGAGCCTCTACCCACTCATGTGCACAAATCTCACTTTCCAGCCCTTGGTCCAAATGTTGAATGTTATGACACTTCAAGTGCTGATGTATGTAATTTTTAAAGGTTGTGAGGCTTCCCTCCAAGGCAGCTCATTCCGGATTGCCACCAGCCTCTAGGTGAAAATGTTTTTTCCCCAAATTATGAACCTCCTATTTTTCACCTGTAAGTTACACCTCCTTGTTATTGGTCCTTCAACTAGGAGGAATGGTTACTTTCTATCACTCATTCCATTCCCCTCAATACACTTCAATCAGAATTTTGTAAGGCTCCAGCAGAATGTCCTTGCTCTAATTCAGCATTGTATTGTTATTTCTATAATGTAATGTTCTGCCAAACTGATCATTTTTGATGTGGTCTTTAGAATTATAGCTTGATGTTAAGTTACGTGATTGGGCCAACAATTTGAATTTTGCCTGCTGAGAAGAGGCACAAATTCTCAGGAAAGGTGGTTCCATGGGTGAAAAGGTTCAAGCTACCATGGAGACCTTTAAAATGCCACCAGCAAGTCAGGGAGTGGAGCAAATCAGCCGTCTGAGCTGTCCTGCAGTTTGGGTCACAGAGTACGATTCAATGACAATAAAGCTAATTAGCATGTCAGCAGAGGGCAAATCACTTTTTTTTCGGATGCTTGCTTCTCCTGAGCTCACAAGGAGCTGATTTGGCAGCTCATTTCCCAGAGCATTTTGAGGAAAGCTGCTCAATGCTCCATGTTTCACCAATTCGCACCTGATCTTTACCGTTAGGTACAAACATTGATTTCACTTTGCCTCCAAGTGAGCATGTTCTTGATCCAGCGATACTTATTTTATCTCTCATAGTAAAAGAAAATGAATGTGGATATTGTGGTATTGTCAAATCCAACAGACATTTACTACAGCTAGCAAATACTCAGAAGCATGACATTCACAGTTATATAGATGCCTGAGCTAACATTAAGCTTTTAGATTACAACAGAGAGCAGTGTACTTTCCACAGCGTGCATGTTTCAAGTGATTCAAAGTAAAATGGTGTGCAAAATCCTAATATGTATCGGTCATATGCTATGATACGGTGATGCCCATGTCTCTTAACAGTGCTAACATAGAAGCATAGAAACTAGGGAGCAGGAGTATGCCATTCTGTCTTTCCATGTGATTGTGATCATCCATCTAATGCCATTTTCCCAGTTCTCTTCATACCTGTTGACTTCTTTAATACTTAAATATTTATCAATATATTTCTTGAACATAATCTGTCTTGGTCACCACAACCTTCAATGGTAGTACAACATATAGTATTACTGACCATGAGATATAAGACCACTTACAATTGGCATTGAAGCCCAATTTGTGCATTTAAACAGTCTAACTTGCATTTCAAGCGATTTGGAGATGCCGATGTTGGACTGGGGTGTACAAAGTTAATAATCGCACAACACCAGGTTATAGTCCAACAGATTATCTGGAAGCACTAGCTTTCGGAGTGTCGCTCCTTCATCAGGTGGTTGTGGAGGACACAATTGTAAGACACAAAATTTATAGCAAAAGTTCACAGTGTGATGTAACATAAATTATACATTTAAAAATACCTTGATTGTTTGTTGAGTCTTTCATCTGTTAGAATACCATGATATTTTCACTTCTTTCATATGTAAATCAAAAAATTTTTTTAAAAGTTGCATTCTCAGGTTCACTGTAACAATTGGTGTCAGCCAGATAATATGTTGAAGGTGTTAGCCCCTTGTGTTTCCTGTCTGTGCCATAATGTTTAGACTGATTCTAATCTAAAAAGTGAGTTAACAGAGTCTTACATGGATTCATGCAGTTTTTGAGCAAAGTATAATGTAACTCTGCAAGTACAAATTCACCCCACAAATGTATATGTATATGTGTGTATGTGAGTTTTGTGTGTGTGTCTGTCTGTCTGGGGTGGGTGTTGTGAGTGTGAGGGAGAGTGTATATGTGTGTGTATGTGAGTGTAGTGTCTCTAAGTCTGTGAGTGTGTGTGTGTGTGCGTATATATAGGAGTGTCTGTGTGTGTGTATAGTGCAATGGTGGTCACCTGTCATGCGACATGAATCCAAGGTCCCGAGGCCCTCCCTATGGGTACAGAACTTAGCTATCAGCCTCTGCTCGGCCACTTTTCGCTGCTGCCCAAAATCTGCCTTGGAGGATGGTCACCCAAAGGTCCGAGGTTAAATGTCCTGGACCACTGAAGTGTTCCCCAACTGGGAGGGAACACTCCTGTCTCTTGATTGTTCTGCGGTGCCCATTCATCCATTGCCATAGCCTGTTGCTCGGTTTCCCCAATGTACCATGCCTCAGGGCATCCTTGCCTGCAACATATAAGATAGACAATGTTGGATGAGTCACATGTGTACCTGCCACATATATGGTAGGAGGTGTCCCCATGTGTAATGGTTGTATGCATTATACATACACACACACGCACAAATCTGTTCAGATGAGGAGGAACCTGATGGGCTCCTGGAAGTACTCAGGGATGCCCTCATGAGAATGGGGTACGATGCTCAACTCATCGACTGCCAGTTCCGACGTGCCACAGCAAGGAACTGTAATGACCTCCTCAGGAGACAGACGTGCTGCAACCGACAGGGTACCCTTTATTGTTCAGTATTTCCCAGGAGCTGAAAAACTATGCCATGTTCTTCATGACCTGCAACACATTACCAATGAGGATGAGCACCTCACCAAGACCTTCCCCACACCTCCACTGCTCGCATTTAAACAACCGCCAAACCTCAAACAGATCATTGTTCGTAGCAAGCTGCCCGGTTCTCAGGACAACTCCAGACAACCCTGTCACGGTAGGCGCTGCAAGACGTATCAGAGTGTGGACATGGATACGACCATTACATGTGGGGACACCTCCTACCACGTACGTGGCAGGTACTCATGTGACACAGCCAATATTGTCTATCTTATACGTTGCAGGCAAGGATGCCCTGGGGCATGGTACATTGGGGAAACTGAGCAAAGGCTATGTCAACGGATCAATGGGCACCGCACAACAATCAACAGACAAGAGTGTTCCCTCCCAGTTGGGGAATACTTCAGTGGTCCAGGACATTTGACCTCGGACCTACGGGTGACCATCCTCCAAGGGGCATTTCAGGACAGGCAGCAGTGAAAAGTGGAAACTTTATTGCTGGAACAGCACAGCAGCTCAGGGAGCATCCAGGGAACAGGAGATTCGACGTTTCGGGCACAGGCCCTTCTTCAGGAGAAGGGCCTGTGCCCGAAACGTCGAATCTCCTGTTCCCTGGATGCTGCCTGACCTGCTGTGCTGTTCCAGCAATAAAGTTTCAACTTTGATCTCCAGCATCTGCAGACCTCACTTTCTCCCAGCAGTGAAAAGTGGCCGAGCAGAGGCTGAAAGCTAAGTTCGGTACCCATAGGGAGGGCCTCAACCAGGACCTTGGATTCATGTCGCATTACAGGTGACCACCATTGCACTATATACACACACACACACGTATACACACACATACACAGACACGCGCACACACACACACTCCCACACTCACACATGCACCCTCTCAAAGACTTAGACACTCTACACTCACATACACACACATATACACTCTCTCTCACACTCACAACACCCCACCCCAGACAGACAGACAGACAGACAGACAGACACACACACGCGCGCACATATTCATATACGTTTGTGGGGTGAATTTATACTTGCAGAGTTACATTGTACTTTGCTCAAAAACTGCATGAATCCATGTAAGACTCTGTTAACTCACTTTTTAGATTAGAATCAGTCTAAACATTATGGCACAGACACGGAACACAGGGGGCTAACACCTTCAACATATTATCTGGCTGACACCAATTGTTACAGTGAACCTGAGAATGTAACTTTTCAAAAATAGTTTTGTAATTTACATATGAAAGAAGTGAAACTATCATGGTATTCTATGAGATGAAAGACTCAACAAACAATCAAGGTATTTTTCAATGTATAATTTCGGTTACATCGCATCAACTTTTGCTACAAATTCTGTTTTACAATTGTGTCCTCCACAACCACCTGATGAAGGAGCGGTGCTCCAAAAGCTAGTGTGCTTCCAATTAAATCTATAACCTGGTGTTGTGTAATTTTTAACTTAGTATTTCAAGTGGGCATCCTAAATGATTAAAATTTGACCAAGTTAACATTGATGCTGTATGTACCAACAGATTAGTGCTACATGTTATGAAGTGAGATTCAAACATCCAATGCTGATTTTAAATTAAATAAATGGACAATCAGGAATTGATCTTAGCCCAGTTGCTTGATTGGTGAAGATTCTCTATTTGCTTGTTAACTGCGGTACATACTAACAGGGGTGTTCCAGGAAAATATGCTGATGAACATATTGTTAATCTTGGAGTTATTTACATCAAAGATTCCGTCTTCCTAATCTCCAGTAGGAAGTCTTGATGAAATAAGTGCAGAGGTTAGTTGCAACCAAGACTTATTGCATGTGATGATCCAGGCAGCCTTTGGTCTGCTTAGAAAAACAAACTTATAAAATTATGCTGCTTAAAGAAAATCATCAAATTAATCCAGCAATTAAAGTATCAAACTTAAAGCAGCATTAGGAAGTCTGAGAACAAAATGTTGCCAAGAGTAAATTTTGCCAAGAGTAAATGCAGGCACAATAACCTTGACACAAGCAACAACCTGCAATACAGATACATAGAGAAATCATCTATTTTGATCTTCAGAATTCTAGACAATAAACACACAACAAAGAAAATCATTTTTTGAGTGCTGTTTTCAAAGTGACAAGAGTCTTACTTAAAGCAACATTGTACATGAATATACAAAGCAGAACAGTCTTTTTCAACTGAATATAGAGTTGAGGTCTGCCCAGATCTCCTCTTAAACTATTCTTTAAAAAAGGTTGAGAAAAAGATTATTTTATCTACTGCAAAATCATAGTGGGACTTGACATGTTTTTGAATATCCAATAAATGTCTCGGTGGATTTGAAGATTGTGTTAAAATTTAAAGTAGAATTTTTGTGTTATAACTGTCTTTAGGTGAACATTTGGCTAATACTTGTTAAATGGAGACATTTCTGAATATCTACTTCCATGTAGGTCAGATATTATATATAAATATATATTATATATATATATATATAAAAGAAATGATTATCCTTAATTATCTTGTACTGTATGATATTGTAATCATTACTGTTTGTTAATCCAGAATGTATTATTTTAATAAATATTTTATGCACTTAAGAGTGGCACAGCACGGCACAGTAAGAGCAAATAGTTGTTCAGCATTGTCATTTTATACACATACTGATAATCTACTGCTGAACTGGCAACATTTAGATGTGACCTATAGAATCCTAGCTTAATGTTAAGTTATGTCTTAGGCCAGCAACATGGAGGAGGCAATGTCTTTGTGGTATTATTACTGAACTGATAATTCAGAGACCTAGGTAATGTTGCAGGGATCTGAATTCAAATGTCATCATGGCAGATGATGGTCCAAAAATAATTCTGTAATTGAAAGTCTACTATCTACTTTGAAAAGTCTACATTTGTCAATTGACAGAAAAATGCCATCTGGTTCACAAATGTCCTTTAGGGAGGGAAATCTGCTACCCTTCCATGTGATTCCAGACACATAGCAATGTGGTTGACACTTAACTGCCCTCTGAAAAGGTCAAGCAAGTTACTCAGATGTTTCAACCACTCAAAATGAAGTGTACAGGTCCTGACATCAGCTAAGGCACCAGAAGCAACAATGTCAAACACAGTCCTCTCTAACCTGCAAAGTTTTCCTTACAAATATTTGGGGCCAAATGCCAGTGTTGGGAGAGCTGTCTCACAGATGGGTCAAGCAACAGCCTGACAAAGTCATAATCACAGAATCATGCCATGCAGACAATGTCCCAGACATCACCATCATCACCATCCCTGGATATGTGCTGTCCACTGGCAGGACAGACTGGGAGAACAGTGGTATACATCCAGGAGGGAGTTGCCATGAGAGTCCTCAACATGGACTCTGGACACTATGAAGTCTAATGACATCAAGTCAAACATGGGCAAGTAAATCCTCTGCTGATTACCATGTAATGTAATCACTTGGCTGAGAAATCATTGCTCCTTCACGTTGAACACCACAGGAAGCAGTGAGAGCGGTGTGGGTGTAGAGTGTACTCTGGGTCAGGGCTTTCAATGTCCACTACCAGAAGTGGTTTGACAGCAGTACAATCGATCGAGCTGGTTGGGTCCTAAAGGACATGGTTGCAAGGCTGAGTTTGCAACAGGTAACGAGGAAACCAACATGAGGCAAAAAACAAACTTGACCTCATCCCCTCTCCTATTCTGCCTGCCGCAGATGTATCTGTCCATGACAGCTTTGGTAAGTGTGATTACCACACAGTCCTTGTAGAGACAAAGTCCTGCCCTTATATTGAGATTATCCTCCACGGTGTTGTGTGGCACTGAGTGTGGTAAATGGGATAGACTGCAAACAGATCTAGCAATTCACAACTGGGCATCCATGAAGTGCTGTGGGCCACCAACAGCAGCAGAATCATGCTCCAACATAATCTTCAACCTCATGGCCCGATATATCCCCCACTCTACCATTACCATCAAGCCAGACTTCAACCCTGGTTCAGTGGAGAGAGTAGGAATGCAATGACAAGAGTAGCACCAGGCACACCTAAAGATGAGGTATCAATCTGGTGAAGCTATGAAGCTACACACAGGACTACTTGACAGCCAATCAGCATAAGCAGCAAGTGACAGATAGAACTAAGGGATTCCACAACCAACCGATCCGATCTAAGCTCTGCAGTCCTGCCACATCCCATTATGAATGGTGATGGACAATTAAACAACTCACTGGAGGAAGAGGCTGCACAAATATCCCCATCCTCAATGGTGGAAGAGCTCAGCACATGATTCACCAAGACCTTCCCTCCATCATTAGACCAGAAATTACACCATATGTTCAGCACCATTTGCCACTCCACAGATACTCAGTTTGTCCATGTTGAAATGCAGCAAAAGCTGGAGAATATTCAGACTTGGGTTGAAAAGTGGCAAGTAACATTTGCACCACACAAGTGCCAGTCAATGACCATCTTCAATAAGAGAAAATCTAACCATTATTCCTTGACATTCAATGGTATCCCATCATTGAATCATACACATAAACATCTTGGGAGTTACCATTGATCAGACATTCTACTTGACTAGTTATATAAATACTGGGGCTACAAAAGCAAGTCAGAGGCTACGAATCCTGCAACAAGTACCTCACCTCCTGACTTCCCAAAGTCTGCATATTGTGTACAAGGCACAAGTCAGGACTGTGAAGGAATATTCACCATTTACCTGGATGGGTGCGGCTCCAACAACCCTCAAGAAACATCCAGGACAAAGCAGCCAACTGGATTGGAGCTTCATCCATTCCCTCACCACCACTGCTCAGTAGCATCAGAGTGTACCATCTACAAGATATGCTGTAGAAAGTCACCAGCACACCTTAGACAGCACCTTCCAAATCCACAATTTCAATCTTGAAGAGAAAGGGCAGCCAGTACATGGGACTTGGAATTATTGTTTTATCCCTTCAGTGTCAAATCGTCAAACACCTCTCTCCAATGGCATTGGTGTCTAGTTACTGCACATGGACTGCACCAGTTTAAGAAGGCAACTTAAGGTGGTTTTATATATATGTAGGACCAGCCAGTGATAACCATATCCCATAAGTGAATAAAAAGAAACCGATAAAATGATGTAGTCTACATCTATTTCCTCAAGAACTCAAGTAAACAATATCCAAGAATTCATAAGTTTGGACTCTATTTGATTACATTGGTGAGCACAGATGAGTTGTGTCTATTTCAATATTCTTGTTGATATATTCTTTCTAATTTTGCTAGTGTGAAGACTTCTAGGAGAGAGGGTATTTAATCATAGATCCAAGTCAATAGCTAGCAGCTCTGACAAAATTCATTTTAAAAATCTGAAGTCTCACCTACTTAAAGTTTCAACCTGGTTAGGCATACGTTGTCAGGAGTTAAAGAAAGGAGAACCTTTATCAGTTTCATGTACAAGGCCACACTTTACGTGCTTTTGTGGGTCCTCAGACAAAAAGATTGCGGTCTTAACTGTAGGATGTTAGAAGTCTGAATGTTGTAATTGGTCATTACATCCCCAACCCCGGCCTGACTCATTCTGTCATGAACATCCTTTGCTCCGGAGTCCAGCCAACTGGTGACAAAAAACTGCAAGATGCTCAAAATTTGGAGGAGAACATTTCTAAACACTATTCTCCTCTTCTCAATCCACACTTCATAACCACCAACAAATTAGCACAAAATGCAAAGAAATTCTGGGATATTAACTTGTTACTTAAGAATACTTTTAACCATACTTTCTAAGGTAGTTTTGTAATACTGCAGAGGCACAAATTAGTAAAAGGCTATACAGAATAATAGTCTGCAATTTATGATGCTAGGCTGTAAGCTTCAATTTCATTCTATTTTATGTCCAGTTGTATAGTGCTTCTACATGACTGAACAAGATTATAGGAAAGAAATAAAGCAAATATGTAATTATTTCTTTTACACTACATATTCCATTCAAGTATAATAACATTTATATGCTTCATCACTTTCCTTACAATGCAATATAATTAGCAATCTTAAGATTTATCAATACATTCCAAAGTTTTTAAGGTAGTGGAAACCAAAAAGGTCCAACTGAATTACAAAACCTGGTGATGCCTTTGGAATACAAAAATTGGTTTGCTCCTTCCAGTGATTAAGCAATTATCAGCCAGGTTTAGAGGTGGGTGCAATTATTTTATTTTCAAAAAAGAGATGGTGCTTTCAGGTATCAAATAAACATCAGGACTTTTGGTTTCCTGAAGACCGAGCTGAGCCTGTTAGAATAATGTGGAGGTGTTGGTGTTGGATTGGGATGGACAAAGTAAAAAAAAAAATCAGACAACACCAGCTTATAGTCTAACAGGTTTATAGAGGAACCTCGATTATCCGAATATTGGATTATCCAGCAAGATCGCAATGTCCCAATGCTCAGCCAAACTATGTTATCCAGCATTTGATTATCCGGAATTCGATTAACCAAATGAAATACTCTCCGGCCATGTCCTTCAGATAATTGAGGTTCCTCTGTACTTGAAAGTACAAGCTTTCAGAGCGCTTCTCCATGGATAGTTGAGATTTTCATACTACAAAATGTCATTAACAAAATTTCAAAATTTCAGCTCCTTAGGTGCTTTGCCGTCACTCAGTGGCTCAGGAGTATTATTGTGGCTATGTTCCAACTGGTTCTTTAGTTATGCATCTGTCCTGAAACATTCAACCTCCCACAGAATCAACAGAATGAAATAGCACAATACAGAATGTTTATCCACATTTAGTGCCCAAAGAGAAATTTTGAGTGACTAATCCTTGTATTCATAATTATCTTAAATATGTATCTGTTATTAAAACACACTATGTGGTTGAAATAAGTTATATTGTCTCAAACCCAGTTGGGTTGTTTCATGTCATCATGCTTTACACTTCTAATTATTCAGAAATAACTCCTTAATCTTCAATTTTTCAAACACTGAGAATTGACAGTGAGGTCCATTGAAAACTTTGAAATGAGATTAATTAAATCTTTGCTATGCAGCATTGTTCAGGGATATAGAACCAAAGGAGGTGGGTATAGAATACAGAGCCATGGTGTAACAGAATGGCAGAATGAGATTGAGGGGCTACCTGGTTTTCTATATATTTGAAATGTTGCGTGAGTTCAGAACACAGATTTTAAAGCAGGGATTCTTTATTCCATAAACATGAGGGAAAGGTTAAACAAGGAATTATTTACAGTATCCAAGTGGAATAAAGCCCATTATTTACATTTGTTTAAGGAGTCATTTTCTCTGTCAACTCCTTCTTCCAATGTGCTGTCCTTTTCACAAAGACATCCTTTTCTTCCAGAAAAAGTACATTCAACTGGCCCTTCTTTTCCTCCTATCCATTACCACCTGCTCCTGCATAACTGAGCATAACTGCTTATGTTCTCCTGTTCAGCACCCTCCCTCACCATCGCAATCTACCACTGGAAGTTCTGTTACTCTAACTTCAAAAGACTTCATGAAATCTCATGCAGACAAATACTATAAATATTGCTAGAAGAAGATATGTGCTATTGAAGCTCTTCATCTTGCACAAATCAAATGCAAGAATTCTGATACTCAAAGGGTGCAACAATTTATACTGTATGAGAAAAAAACGTATGTTTGTTTAGCAAGGCATCATTGATTAGATCAAGGAATTATCATGAATAATCCACGGGCAACTATTGTTCCTTCATGCTTTTGATTAACTCAAAAAATGTGCAAAGGCTGGACATGTTCTTGTTGCTTGCTAAGCGTAAGTCCCTATAAGTTAATGCACATAGCTTCTGACAAGCTCAAGAGAGACAATATTATTAGACACTGCTTACTGAATCTCAACAATGCTAAACATTACACCAAACACTTTAAAACATCACTTTGGGTAACAATGTTGTTCACCAACTATTACTGGGAATTGTACATAATCATTTGAAGGATTGTGTCCTCTATAACCAAAAGGAACATGTCCAGTCATTGTGCCTTTTTTTGAATTAAACAAAAGCACAAAAGATGGTTGTTCCTTGTGGCCTTCTCCAACATGATTCCTGAACCAGTCAGTATGTTTTTGTCATGCCGTATAAACTCTTGCACCCTTTAAAATATAACATTTTTGTGAGCACCCTGAGGATTTCAAGATGAAAATCTTTCACAGCATTAGCAATATTCATGTTCTGTACTACCATGTGTCCATATGCTATAAATATATTCAGTAATGAGACTTGCACTGGCTGCATTCCCAATAGTGGTGCAGGTACACATGCATTTCAATACTAGGCTTTGTATTTTCGCAAGTAAGAGATTACAGTACTCAAACACAAGGTTACATTTATATTTTATAGCAAAGAACATTAAAATCTGTATTGCCATAACCCAAGTGTTAGTTATTACCTTAGCGAACATAGATCTTTTTAGTGAAATATACTCAGTTGTTCTTAAGCAGTTATCCAGTGCTTAATAGTGCAGTTAATCTTGAATATAAAACCATGGAATGTATGTTGAGGATAAATACTGCATAAGCTTTGGTAGGTAATCTTGAATTTACCTTGAACATTGGTTTGCATCCAGATAGAGTAATATGTGCACAAACCATAATAGAGACTAGCCGGTTTGAGAGTATAGAAGCAGTAAAGCAGATACTATAGTTTAGAAACTTGAGGGCACTATTATAGCATGTTTAATAAGTCCCAGGGGATAACTAACTGAGATTCAAGGTTCTAAATGGTATAGACTGAACCATAATATTATTGCTTGATGTGCCATAAGCTTGACAGCCAGAGGCCAAGAATTTGAGCTGCTTAGCATCAAATGAATGTGTCAAAAAGAGTGCATTTGCAAACAATAATAGTGGATTGTGTGAGCAAATTCAACATGGTACTGTATCATTTTTGAATGGAATGAATTATTGAAGAGTATGAGAGGCTGGAGGTCAGAATAGTGATTTTTAAGCATTGCAATCAGCGTGATAGATCTGCAATCATCTTTTCTGGTTCCACTTTTTTATACATTCATTTGTTATGTCGCAATACCTCAAATGATAGAATATAAAATATTCATATTGCACCTATTCTGTGGAATAACTTGGGATTTATACACTTCCTTGGAGAATTGAAACTTCTAAATGCACCACTAAATTCATTACACAGGGGTTACACTAATTTCCAAGCCAGTTTATCTACCTAAAGGCACTGCTACCCAAAAACGTCCAAAAGGGATATCATTCATACAGTCACATAAAGGAATGGAAATCAGATCCATTTTATTTATTTGGTTGAGAACAGGTCAGTAGCAGAGGGAAAAATTACTTCTTACCTTCCTATTGTCATTGCAATCAATCCACTGCTATTTCCATTTAGTCCCAGACTGGGTGAACAAATAATCCACTTGTTTAAAACAGCCCTTAATTAATAATGCAAATGGTTAAGGTGAAATCCATAGGACCGCAATGTATTTTACTGTTATCAGTAGTGGAGTATGTTATTAGTGCTGAAAAGTTGGACTAACATTCAACTGTGAAGTTGTTCATCATTGAGGATACAAAGAGTGGACTTGTGAACATGCTGCAGAGTGTATCCTCTTCCTTTAAGTGGGGTTCTTGTCAGCCTGATTAATGGCATAGAGACCAAGGGAAACCTTCTTCACAGAATAGAAGAGCACAAGAAAAGGTAATTGAGGGAGTGAAAGAGATTGCAGGAATTGAGCTGAATCAGAAGGAGAGTTCCACTCCTAGGTTGTAGGGAGGATGTTCAATCGTAGCTTGGAGGAAACAGTTGACACTCAGGATGGTCGGGGACAGAGGATTGATTGCAATAAGAGTTGGGAGGGTAGTTAGGGGAAGTCATTTGTTTGGAGGGGAAACCAAATTGTCCTCAAAGATTCTAATTGTAATGAAGGGCAACAAGTAAAGTCCTAATGTAAGTGTAGAAGAAACAGACAAATCTGTGCATCTGTTGGGCAGGAAGTTTTACTGGACATCTATTAGATGTGGAGGAAGCATTCCTAATCCTGACTTGCATGCAATGATGAAAAGACACTTATATCAATCTCCAAGGCGTGGAAAATCTGACTGCCTATGGTTAAAGCTGGTATAACAGTTAAAATGAAGCTATGGAGTCTCACAGTGAGCAAGTTAGACACATTAACCCCTCATTCTATCTCTTTTGAAACTGTAAATAAGTAGATTCATGACAGAGTGGGATCCCATGTCAGATCCTGCATTTTAACTTCTGATACAACCCTAGCTTTTAGATTTCAAAATGCAACCCAAAATAGTCATTTTTCTTCAGAGAACTGAGAGAATTTTTCAAATATGCAAAATTCCCCAAAGTATCAGTCTGTCAGATCCAAACTGGCATGAAAGAAACCAGAATGTCAGGCTGGCAGGAAAGACTGGGAAGGTAGTACACTGGTCTCTGTCTACACGGTCTTATGAACTTTGCTCATCAGAACATTGCTTCTCAGTCTTCCTTCTCCAGATATTTTTGTTTGTTTATAGTAAATACAGGGTTACTGGTTCATGCGTACAATGGTCTCTGACTTATTAATTAGACGTTACAGCAACTAATAAACTATTGTTAGGCTTGAGATGCTTTTTACTGCAAAGCAAAACATTACCTTCCTTTCCAAACGTCTGATGACTTCTGACCTAAACATTCACGTATCAAAGCTCTGCAGTTACCTGAGAGTTAATCACATTGTTGATGGCAGGCAGGAACCCTTCATCATCAATAACTGATCATCATTTCACAGACCAATCAGCTACTTGTTGTTTGGACTCAGTGTTAGGACTGTCTGTTATCAGCTAGATCCTGCCAGAATCATTAATTTGCTTCCAAGTGAGGGTCAATGGAAACCAACCTGCCATTGATGGGAGGGCAGTCAGTGCCAGTCAGACCTTGAGGCAAGGTTGTTCAGAGACAGAGCTTATCGAAGAACCAACCCAATGCAAGATTCTCTAACTATGTTCCCAATTTCTCCATTGGGAGAACAGAAAATGTTCTGTAATGTGGGACCAACAGAAAATATTTACCAGTATCTTAACAAAAAATTTGGGAAATTCACTTCTTTGGAGACACAGTAAGGTGGCAGAAAAATAGACCAATTTAGTTTCCATTATTCCAATTTCTCCTGAAGTCCATGGTGTAATCAATGGCATAACCATCTTATGATTTGAGATGCCAGTGTTAGACTGGGGTGTACAAAGTTAAAAATTACACAACACCAGGTTATAGTCCAACAGGTTTAATTGGAAGCACTAGCTTTCAGAGCGCCGCTCCTTCATCAGGTGGTTGTGATGAAGGAGCGGTGCTCCGAAAGCTAGTGCTTCCAATTAAACCTGTTGGACTATAACCTGTTGGACTATAACCTGGTGTTGTGTAATTTTTAACTTTGTACACCCCAGTCTAACACTGGCATCTCAAATCATAAGATGGTTATGCCATTGATTAC
>NC_057727.1:43064168-43161905 GCF_004010195.1 Chiloscyllium plagiosum
CTATAACCTGGTGTTGTGTGATGACCATCTTAGATTTCTCTGTGAGATTACCTCTCAGAACCTCTTTTTAAGGATAAAAAGACAAAAACGTTGGAGTTACAATATCTTTGCAAAAAACTTGGCCAGAGCATTTAAGAGGGAGATTAACAATCATGCAATGTCGACATGATTTTCTCCAGCTTGTACTCTGACATTATAGCTAAATAGTTCTGCATTCTATTTTCTTTGTTAATTTCTGCCTTACAGTGATTAAGGAGGTCCAGGCTAGAGTTGACTAAAACCTATGGATCTATTGACTCCTAGAGCTATTTCAACATCATTCACTGAGTACATAAGTCACCTATTCTTTTCTCACTAAATGCAGTGCTTGCATTTGAATATGTGAAATTGCCTCCCTACTATTCTGCCCACTTGCATATTTTCCCCATGTCAATTTGTCACTCATGAGCTGTTGTTTCTGATCCCACTCCCTCTTTCAAGTTCAGTGTAATCTGTAACATTGACTCATTTAAAATTCAGCTTCAGAATGCAATCATCAGATAATAATACACATCTCAGAGTGATCCTTAGGTCAGCCAATGAGCAAGGCATCCCAGTGTCATTCCTGCAGGAATATTCAATGCTTTCTACTTTATCTATTTTTAGCCATACTTACACTGTGTAGCTGTTATTTTAATCTGATCCAATCTTCCAAATATAATTTTTGTCCAATATCTCACAGCTATTTGAGAGACAAAAAACCAACCTATTTTCTGCTATGATTTTTGTGATCCTGTAAACTTGATCACTCCTTAAACAGAAGCCAGACATTTGCAAGAAACTATTATTGGGAATGCATATATTTATATAAGGATACAGATCTATGATGTTTCTAGATGGAAAAGGGGGTTTGTTTCTGCGGCTTCTTGGAAATAAAATTAGCTGTTTAATATGTGTTGTTATTTACTTGTTGTTGTATCTTTGGAGAAATGGAAAAGCAAAACTTTTTCAGAGAAAAGAGATAGGATTCTGGTTCTTAATTGCAGGAAAAGCTGGCTTTGAAAGTCTATTGCAACCTAATTTTCTGTTTTCACAAACCCACTTTCACAATGGGTGGTATGATGATTCAGTGGTTAGCACCACTGCCTCAGAACACCAGGGACTCAGGTTCAATTCCACCTTTGGGAAACTGTCTATGTGGAGCTTGTATATTCTTCTCATGACAGAGTGGGTTTGCTCTGGTTTTCTCTCACAATCCATGGGAAATGTAGGACTACAGGGATGGGGTGGGATGCTCTTCAGAAGGTCAATGTGGACTCGATGGGCTGAATGGCCTGGTTCCAGACAGCAGGGATTCTATGATTCTAAATAGTCAGTAACAAGAAATACGATGAGCTACATGACTCTATCTCTCCTTGTCTCAGTAGATGTTCTTAGGAACATGATAGTATTTTTAAATATCAATATATCTGATGACTATAAATACACAGAAAAACTGAACTATGAGTACTTTTCAAATATTCAAATCAATTTTACTTCAATGTGAATCAAAAATCTACATCAGTCTACAACTGTCAGTAATTCAATTGCATCAACAATAAACTTGGTGGACTGGGAAAAGTTATAAAATTCCATCCTTTATTTACAGACTCTTGGCAAACAGGGGTGTTTATCCTTCTGAGTTTTTTTTGTTAAAATGTAATCTGTACAGAGTCTGTTGTCTTTTTGTGTCATGTAAAAATGTCTGTGTTTCGGATTAAAGGGATATAGTTCTAATGCCAGTTTAAATGTTAGCCGTTGTTTGCCAGTGGCTTTAATAATAAGTTTTGAGTTAAAATAAATAAATTATTTCGAGTTCATTAAAAGAAGACTAGTGAAAGTCACTTTTATTCTGAATAATAGCACAAAAATGGATTTGATTGCTCATTTTGGTGATTGAACCAACACATTTATATTATTGGTGTGGCTAATGGTGCAGTGGGGCTTGATTACCAGTGCATTCCTTCCATCACAGCCATAACATTGCCCTCAATTACTAGCTTCTAATTAAATTCAGAATGAATGTATTTAGATAAATAATAGTGTGAATTATATAAACAATTGCCTTAGAAGTGCAGGCCTGACTAGAAATCTATCTCAGATATTAATGCAAACAAGGCTGTACCACACTGGCTGCCTCATAAAGGCCTTCCCAATGTTCAATTCCACTAACTTCAGTAATATGAATGTTGTTTGAGTATGTTAAAGGTGGTCAGTATGATATTACCTATTGTGTGTTACAATCCAAATTGGATTAAAGGGATATAGTTCTAATGCCAGTTTAAAGGTTAACTGTTGTTTGCCAGTGGCTTTAATAATAAGTTTTGAGTTAAAATAAATAAATTATTTCAAATTCATTAAAAGAAGACTAGTGAAAGTCACTTTTATTCTGAATAATAGCACAAAAATTGATTTCTACCACACAGTGCTGCACAGAACTCATTCTTAGCAGCTAAATAAAATTGTGTTTGAGATAGTAAAGCCGACCTCAAAAACACATGAGCAATACAACTGCGGTCCAGCTGCACTATATCTTCAACTGCAGTTTGAAAGATCAAATGGTAAACTGATGCTGTAATTTTACACACTTGCTAAAGAAAATTAATAAATAGAATTTGATTTCACTTACTCTTGCTCCACACTTACATTTCAATGAGAATCTTCACATATAATCAGTTTCAAGGCACTTTCTTCTTTAAGTTTAACAACAACTGTATCACTTTGCCATATACAGAACCTGCAAAGAAAGTGTTAATTTGACATGCAGCTGGCAAGACAAAATACTTTGTCACTATTGCCTTATTCCTGCTTGAGCATCTGTGCTGTGTTTTCATTTCCTTCTCCAGCAGTTAAAAGCTCCACTAATTTTGCACTGTAAAATGACAGGAGGTGTGCTTGCAGCAATGCGAGAAGGAAAATGTCACATCTTTGCGCCTCCCAAGGTGAAGTACTCTTCTATCTTGCAGTTTTTCACTTAAAGTGGTTCAGATTATCTTGTAGAAGCAGTCTGATTTATGAATGGAAATGTTTTTGGTTGAGTTGAGATATGTTTTGAGTGCCTCTCAAGGCACTTAACCAGGTCTGTAAAGGGTTAACTTCACGTATGATCTAGCCACAAAAATACAGTAAAATAAGAATTGTCAACAGAACTGTATCGCCACATTGTGATGTGATTACATTTCGATTAGACCATTGAAGCACTTCAAAGTCCTCAAAGTACCAAGACTGATTCAGGGTGTTCAGTATAACAAGTGTAATTACAAACCAAGCATTTAATTGCAGGTTTTAGCATACAGGATAATGAAAAATGTCAACTAATAGTTTGAAACAAAAATGCCATCTGCTGCCAACAGATCTCTCTCTTGCTTTGCTGCAGAAAATGTTTACTCTTGCTGTGGTATTGGTGGGCACCCCTCTCCAGTATCAGTCCAGCTGAATGTTTAGTTACGGTAGTTGAAGTGCATGTGATTTGAGAATACAAGACCAGGAAAGACCTTAGCCTGTTATGTGCATGCTCAGATCAATTGGCTGCTTCTATTCATTTGCAGAAAAAGAAAGTTTCCCTCTCACCCCATAGCTCTCATCCTCAGAAAGGGCAAAGCAAGCAAAAGACTCGTAGCCATTTTCAGGGGTTGCTCTGCAAAAAAAGTCTTTATAAAATCTTACCCCAGGATGCCTCACATCTGCTAATCATTATGCAGGAATTATTTTCACTTGTATTCTGTACATAACAATAATTCTTCAAAAAGACTCAAACATGTTTTTGGAGAGGACTGTAAAAATGAAGGATACAAAAGTACTCAAGTGTGAAAACAAGTACAGGTGTTGCAATGAATATGCTGCTGCTGGAATGGGTTTCAGAAGAGACGATGGGTAAGGACATCATGACATTATAATGCAACATAATGGAGAGCATTCTCTGACAGAGTTCCAGATGCATCAGTGCATGAGGCAGATGAGAGATGTCCTCTATTCATAGAGGGCAAGAAGACCCTCGTACAACAAAAAATTCAACAACCTCAAATTTGGGTCGCCTACCTCACTTACATTGCAACAGAAATTGCTGGAAAATCTCAGCAGGTCTGGCAGCATCTGAGAGAAATCAGAGTTAATATTTCAGGTTTAGAGACCCTTCTTCAGGGTCCAAGGGTCTTGTGTCCAACAATTCTGTCTTCAATGAATGCTGCTTTCAAAGCTCAATAGTCACAGTTTTCTATTAACCTACGAAACTATGGATAAATGATCAATGGATTGTGAACACTGCCTTTAAAAAATGTCAATTTTTTAAAAAAGGCCCTCACAGTAAGGTAATTACAAAAGCTATCAGAACTTCTTCATAGGTATATGAGCATTTTATGCTTTAGTGATTTATAATGTCATCAATTGTAGAACCTATTGAATACAATAGTGTATTTATTTGTTCAGTTTATGATTTAATATTGAATTTTGAAGGAATTCTGTATCATAACAAATGCTTTCTCTACCACATCAAAACTTGTGCTCTGTTTGGCTCTTCTTTGACATCCTCAGCAGGGGGATGGGAACCTGAGGTGTAGTTGCAATGCACAGGATGATGAGAGTAGGGAGGACAGGGACAGGATTTCACAATCACAGGAGTGTGCTGGCAGACAGCAAGCTGATTTGAAGTGTCTACTTCAATGCCAGAAGTATCCAAAATAAGGCAGGTGAGCATGCGGCATGGACAGGTACCTGGGTCTTCGATGCTATGCTCATTTCGGAGACATGAATAAAGCAGGGTGAGGAATGGATGTTGCAGGTTCCAAGGTTCAGATCTTTCATTAAGAACAAGCAAGGCAGTAAAAGAGGGGGAGGATAGTATAACAGTGGCTGAAAGAACTTTTGACGAGGACTCGTCTACTGAGGTAATATGGGCTGAGGTTAGAAACAGGAATGGAGAGATCACACTGCTTGGAGTTTTTTATTGGCCTCCACAAAGTTCCAGGGAGGTGGAGGAGAGGATTGGCAAAATGATTCCAGGTAGGAGTGAAAGAAACAGGGTGGTCATTATGGGGGACTTTAACTTCCCCAACATTGACTGGAAATGTATAACTCTAGTACATCGATGGATCAGTTTTAGTCAAATGTGTACAGGAGGGTTTCCTGACAAAGTATGTCGAAGGACCGACAAGAGAGGAGGCCACACTGGATTTGGTGCTTGGCAATGAACCAGGCCAGGTGTTTGATTTAGCTGTAGGTGAGCACTTTGGCGAGAGTGACCATAATTCAGTTACGTTTAGTTTAGCGATGGAAAGGGATAGGTACATGCCACAGGTCAAGCGTTATCGATGGGGCAAGGGCATTATAATGTGATTAGACAAGAATTAGGATGCATAGATTGGGGTAGCAAAATGCACGGGATACAGACAATGGAAATATGGAGCTGGTTTAAGGAACAGATATTGCATGTCCTTGATAGGTATGTCCCTGTCAGGCAGGGAGGAAGTGATAAGGTAAGGGAACCATGGTTTACCATAGACATTGCATCTCTTGTTAAGCAGAAGGAGGCTTATGTGTTGATGAGACAATGGAGAGTTACAGATCAGCTAAGAAGGATTTAAAGAGAGAGTTAAGAAGAGCAAAGAAAGGACACGAGCAGCCTTAGCAGATAGAATAAAGGAGAATCCTAAAGCTTTCTATAGGTATGTGAAGAATAAAAGGATGACTAGGGTAATAATAGGGCCAGTCAAAGACAGCAGTGGGAAGTTGAGTGTGCACCCTGTGGAGATCAGAGAGGTGCTAAACAAACATTTCTCATTGGTTTTCACTCAGGAAAAGGAGAATATTGTAAAGGAGAAGACTGAGATATGGGATAACAGACTAGAAAGGATCGAGGTTAGTTACGAACAGGTGTTATCAATTCTAGAAGGAGTGAAAGTAGACAAGTCCCCCAGGCCGAATGGGATTTATCCAAGGATTCTCTAGGAAGCTAGGGAGGAGATAGCGGAGCCTTTGGCTTTGATATTTGAGTCATCATTTTCTACAGGTTTAGTACCAGAGGACTGCAGGATTGCAAATGTTGTGCCCTTGTTCAAGAAGGGCAGTAGAGATGACCCAGGTAATTATAGACCAGTGAGCCTTACTTCTGTTGTAGGAAAGGTTTTGGAAAGGATAATAAGAGATAGGATTTATAATAATCTCCCAAGCCACAATTTGATTTCAGATAGTCAACATGGTTTTGTTAATGGCAGGTCATGTCTCACAAACCTCATTGAGTTTTTTGAGATGGTGATCAAGCATGTAGGTGAGGGTAGGGCAGTTGACATGGCGTACATGGACTTCAGTAAAGCTTTTGATAAGGTTCCACATGGTAGGCTGTTGGAGAAAATGCAGGGTGATTTAGCAGTTTGGATTAGAAACTTGCTTTCTGAAAGAAGGCAGCGAGTAGTGGTTGATGGAAAATATTCAACTGGAGTCTGGTTACTAGTGGTGTGCCACAAGGATTTGTTTTGGGACCACTGCTGCTTGTCATTTTGTAAATGACTTAGACGCAGGCATAGGTGGATGGGTTCGTAAATTTGCAGATGACATTAAAGTCGGTGGAGTAGTGGACAGTGTGAAATAATGTTACAGATGGCAGGAGGACTTAGATAAATTGCAGAATTGGGCTGAGAGGTGACAAATGGAGTTCAATGCAGCTAAATGTGAGGTGATTCACTTTGGGAAGAACAACAGGAAGGCAGAGTACTGTGTCAATGAAAAGATTCTCCAAGAGGGATCTTGGAGTCCATATACTTAGGTCCCTGAAAGTTGCCACCCAGGTTGATACTGCTGTTAAGAAGGCATAAGGTATGTTAGGTTTCATTGGTAGAGGGATTGAGTTCCGGAGCCGCAATGTCATGCTGCAACCGGTGGAGTAGTGGACAGTGTGAAATAATGTTACAGATGGCAGGAGGACTTAGATAAATTGCAGAGTTGGGCTAAGAGGTGACAAATGGAGTTCAATGCAGCTAAATGTGAGGTGATTCACTTCGGGAAGAACTACAGGAAGGCAGAGTACTGGGTCAATGAAAAGATTCTCCAAGAGGGATCTTGGAGTCCATATACTTAGGTCCCTGAAAGTTGCCACCCAGGTTGATACTCCTGTTAAGAAGGCATAAGGTATGTTAGGTTTCATTGGTAGAGGGATTGAGTTCCGGAGCCGCAATGTCATGCTGCAACTATGCAAAATGCTAGTGCGTCCACACTTGGAATATTGTGTACAGTGCTGGTTGCCATCTTTCGGAAAGGATGTGAAAGCACTGGAAAAGGTGCAAAGGAGATTTACCAGGATGTTGCCTGGTTTGGAGGGAAGCTCCTATGAGGAAAGGCTGAGAGACTTGGGTCTGTTCTCATTGGAAAGAAGAAGGCTAAGAGGGGATTTGATAGAGACATATAAGATGATCAGTGGATTAGATAGGGTAGACAGTGAAAGTCTTTTTCCTAGGATGATGACTTCAGCTTGTACGAGGGGGCATAACTACAAATTGAGGGGTGATTGATTTAAGACAGATGTCAGAGGCAGGTTCTTTACTCAGTGAGTGGTAAGGGCGTGGAATGCCCTACCTGCCAATGAGCCATATTAGGGAGATTTAAACAATCCTTGGATAAGCACATGGATGATGATGAAATAGTTAACAGGTCAGTGCAACATTGAGGGCTGAAAGGCCTGTTCTGCGCCGTATTGTTCTATGTTCTAAATCTTGGTGGTGATAGTATTTTCCTATTATTTCTTCTTACTGTGATTATTTATTCTTATTCATTTAAAACTGTTGTAAATTTTGCAATATCTAAATGCTGCGTTATTCTGTTTACATTAAAGATTTAAAGATACTGCAATGGTTAAATGCATTAATCAATGCTGTTTGAATTCACAAAAACAGCTCAGCAATCCTGCACAGAGAGGAAGGGTCACTTGATCAGAAACATTAACTTTGATTACTCTCCATAGATTCTGCCAGTCATGCTGAGCTTTTCCAGCAATTTCTGTTTTTGTTCACCAAAACCCTCTCTAGTTAGTGACAGAAAACAATCCCTCACTTCCCCAAGACAATATCTTCTTTACCTCCACATCATAAAAGAGCAGTAGCTTTTTCTCTGAGGGAAACTGTGTAATGGTGTTGTAACTGATATCCAACACTTCAATTAGTTTCTGTTTGCGTTGTTCACCCTATCACAAGCTGATCACCTGGGCATATCTCTGAGCAGTGGTGACTTCACTGTTCTCTTTTTCAGAACATTTTATTTAAACTTAAGCTTAAGCAAGTCCATAGATGATGTAACTTTGGACAAAACTATTCAGAAACCAGGAAGACTTAAAGACATATATTAACAGGAGAGGGACAACTTGATGACAGTACTGAAACAGAACCTATCTCCTTTATAAGGTACAGACACTCTATCCATACACAAAACAGGCCAGTACATAGTGTAGATGATATAACAGATGCAAAGAATCAATGTCATTGCTGTGGAACAAAAAGGTCTCACTGCACATGCAATGACAAAATAATTCTACATCTTTAAAACAGTAGTTCATTTCCACTGGATGTGCAGCAATAGGAGTTAGACTTGGAGCTGCAACCTACCCATTTTGGATAAGATACTCAAAGCATTGCTAGAGAAAATTTGTAAATTAATTGACTCAAAGATTACAGACATGTGCATGTCATTGGACATTCTGTTCATTGTAAAATGGTATGGATGTTAGTGTCACTCTCCTATCAGATCAAATAGTTTAAAAAACAGAAGTTACAACCTACACAGATGAAACTATTTGGTGCAGGTAGAATAGCTCTCAAGAACAAAGATATGGCTAACCTTTTGCTTTACACTACAGTTCTGCTGTTGACCCCCTCAGCCATGTCCACCTATAATTTCTTGGTCTCTGCTGGAGGTTTTGGTCTTTGATTGCTAATATGTAATATTGGCCCCTCTTCTGCACTGCTCTAACAAAATATTCAGGGAACCATTGTTGACGAGGGATGCGGCTTTGTTAGATCTCACTTTTATCCCTCAACCTCCTCCTATCTCCTGTTCAACTTCAATACTTTCAAATTGTATCCTTGCAAAATCCCGACTAATGTAAGAGATGAGATCATTCGGAACCTCATCGTTCCTGTTGTTGCTCAATGAATGCAAAATCCAGAAGTAAAATGAAAATTATGTGCTGCATTAAAAGCCACTAACAGTCATACTGAATATGCATCTGAGTTTCCCCTGTAGTAATGGACACCCCACCCAATGTAATACCTCTTCCTTCCCCCAACATGCACCCAGTTTATTTGTCAGACAAGATCAGTGTGACTGTGTAGTTTCAGTTATATTCCTACAAGTATTGTAGCAGGTGCTGGCACACGCATTTGCATCAGCTTCTTAGGACATAAATAGTGCTCATATTGTGTTCAGTACTACAGGTACTGCAACACCACCATTACACACAGCATTATAAATTTATCTTCTGCTTTTCCTACCTTAATGAGACCCAGTCTGTATATAAGACTTGAGCTCCTATCTTAAAATATAAGACATATGGTAATGGAATTTTTTCAGATGCAATTATCCTTGCAATAAAGAAAAATACAGAAACAATCCACTACATCACACTACCTAAATGAATATGTGTTGATGCAGCAATATTGGATCCCAGAATTTATAGAATAGATTGAGGCGCAAAGTTGTTATTCTCTCTATAAGATGAGTATATGAAGTGTATTAAAAATTAAATTCACTGTAACTTCCCACTTATATTCACATCAATTTACAGGCCCAACATCCCAAGCTCTCACATCAGGCAGGCAGCGGTCTCCTGAGTTGCAAAAGGTAGAATGTGCCAATGCAGTCCAAATACTGAATGGATTTCTATCGTATAGTCATACATTGGCATCAGGCTCACAAGGGCAAGCTGGCACAATGCATGACCAGGCTCAGAAGATGACCAAGAAAGGTAGAACCATTTTTTATAGTTTCTTTAAAGGCTGGGAAGACCAGTCTTGATCCATTGGCTTGGAATATCCTTCTCTCTTGGCAACTATCACTGATCAACCTTCCCACAAACCCCTCAAAGATTCTCAATTTACTTAAAACAACCTGCTACATGACATTCCATTCCTGTCTTTTTAATTTCTGTGGCATTCCCACTGGCCTCTTGCAGGAATCAATGCTATGATATTAGAATGAAGCCTCACATCAGTACAGTCATGTGAGCTTATAATTTGCCACACTCCTCACACCACATTCTTGTGCTGAGCTCAAAACCGGGCTTCAATCATTTAAAGATGGTACTCAATCACAATGAACCATGTCGCAGGCAAATCCACTGAAACAACTCTGTTCTACTTACAATCAGTCAGTGCAATTCTTAACATAGCTGATATAGACAATGTATCCAGCAACATAACGGTGTGAATGTCCTGGACAGTATGCCATTAGAATCCTAAGAGACTGAGTTGAAACCTAATTGGGTTTGACTTGCATAACCTGTTGTACAGTTGATGGCTCTGCACAAGGGAATCATTATTGGACGGGTCCAAATCACATGGAAGAACGTGTCATGCCGTGTGACACTTCTGGGACAGCAAAGGATATTTTACTCCAGAAAACAGATGTATAATAAAATCTGTAAAGTAACTTGAATTCGATTTCCATCTGCTCAATACAAGTTGAAGTATTATGGACACAGAGCAGCATTTTCACCAATCTTTGTTTCTAGTCATGACAGTTCTGCCTTTCTCTTATGTTCCTCTCGGGGAGTTGTTAATAGGCTCTGTACTTGATTTGACGACAGAAAGTGACAAGGAATATGCCATAGATTTCAGATTGTATTTTTGCATCAGTCATTAGAATAAATTTATCAGTGAGATGTGACAGTGCAGGGAGACAAGGAACTTAGCAATTTGATGAAGAGAGAAATTAAAGCTCATAATGACGATTCTGAAATTGTGAATGATTTTAAGCTGACAGTTTTACAGAATAGCATCATGCTATCTGCTTGCTCTCAATTTAATGAGCCCTAGTCAGTGTCAAAGAGCTGAGATTCTTTTTAGAGTACTAGTCCAAACGTAATTGATTTGGGGCTCTTTTTGAAATTTTGTATCCAAAGGTTAGGCTTACTGCTTTATTAATTTGTTTCTGTATAACACAAAACAACTTTGCAGAATTTTCATTAAGAAAAAATTCCAATGCCCTCATTGTCATCCAAAATAATAACATCACAGGTTAACAAAACAAATTAAAATAGCAGAAATTGTGAAATTTATAAGCCAATTCTTTTCCTTTGTTGTAGATCAATGATATTCATCAATCTGATATAAACATGGGCATATGAAACGTGAAGCAAAAGGAAGTGAGAGGAAGAAAATCAAAGGCATATTCTTGAAATTAACAAATGCAGATGTGATCAGCAGACCCTGCATTTCACACTGAACAGTGATACCACCAGTAATAAAATCAAATCCTTAATAATGATTTAAGATGGCTTCTAGCATGCAATTTTCTATTTAAAGTATAGCCAAATTTTATTTTAAATCGGAGATGGAAATCAACTATAAGTACACTGTGTGGTGTTCCTGGAATATACCTTTAGCAGGTAATCTAATACTGCTCTTTCCAATTTTCTTAATTTATCAAGGGAGGGTTATACATTCTAATGTGTTTCCAAATAAGCAGGTTTATTTGCAGCGAAAGCTTTGTTTTGCTGCATGTTTATTTTATTGGCCATACAGAATGTTATGTTATGTGTTCCTCATCAGATCATTTGTGACTATAGTGATTGTAACGAGGTCAACCAGGTGGACCTCAGAGAATATGAGTTCCCTGATTGGGGCTGTTAATCTAATCCAATCAGGGAGCCCTGGCTGGCGGATATAAACAAGAGTGTCAGAGGTTCTGTTCATTCTGAGAGCTGGCTCTGTGGAAGCCAGACCAGTGTCAAGTACTATACACATGTAAATAAAGAGTGACTTGACAACAGGATACAAATCTCAGTGAAGTTATTTCAGTGGCGACGAGTGAAAAAAGTGCGCTCCTGAAGAAATTCACACACAACAGTTGTCTTTGAGTTGGGGGGTAAGCATATCTGGCATCACACTGTTATTTGGGAAGCTTGACTTTTCGATCATGTTATTGAAGACTGGGCCCAGAATGTCAAAAGAATGCATTATTTTTTTCCAGGCAAATGACTGTGGGCTAGATGAAAAGCAATGAGTAATTACCCTGACAGCTTGCGGACCCACAGCTTTTTTTTGTTATTAGAAACCTAACTTTCCCTGAGGCACCACATACTAAAACCTTTGAAGAATTGACAGATTTAGTTAGGGAATATTATGACCGCAAGCCTCTTCTAATTCTGAGATGCAAGCTATTACTCAGCAGTTTGAGAACCAGGGGAATCTGTTGGGATATTTTGACAAGTTAAGATGACTAGTAGAGGCATGTCATTTTTGTTTAACCTTTAATGAAATACTGATTTTTTGGGATGTGCAATTAAAGAAGTAACCATGCAACAGCACCTACCAGCTGAAGCCCAAGTGGATTTCAACCGGGCATGACAGCTGGACTTGTCATTACAAAATGTAGCAAGTGGAGCATATGAGTTACAGGCAATTGCATAACCTCAATCAGGATGTACCTTAACAGAAGGAGTCCAGGTCAGCCCACAATGAAACCCCAAATCAAAGCCAAACCTAAGCCAAATGGTTAACATTTTCTTCAGGATCCACGCCCACAGCCGTTGGATTTGACATCGGTATGCAGACTCGAGGCAGCAAAGGAGTCCCACTCGGCCTGAATTCCAGTATTTACCCATCCATTTCCACACTTTTGGTGATGTACTGGCAGTAACTTTTATCGTTGTTGGCACTGTGAGCACTGCCCCACCAACGCTGCTATATCTGCATCCATTCCTGACCACCGGACATAATTTCTCGCCAACATCTCCGTTTTTGACACCCCTAGATGATTCTGGGGAAGTTCAGCCAGTACCTAGCGATGACCTGTGCTCAGCATAATAATATGCCATCCTCTACTTTGATCTGGTCTCTCTGGGTCCAAAAAGGTTTCTATCCAGTTGTGGCAGCCCTTTTGTTTCCCCTGCCACCATAAGCTGTTTTAGTTTTGCTAGGATCGAATTTTTTTGCGTCCATAGTCTGATATTGTCAGGGGTAACTGGAAGTGCACCCAGAAAGTTTAAAACCAGAATGGACTCTTCCAATGCCAGCACCAACGATGGAGTGTCTGCCAGAGCAAGGCAGCTCAAGGCACCAGCATTTGCTAGTTGGCCTCCTGGACAATGTTCTAACTTGTAATTGTATGCATGTTGAATGACAGTGCTTTGTTGATTTCGACCTGAAGCTATGGGCGGCATAGCCTTGTCTTCTTTGAGTGGCCCTAGCAGGGGTGTTTAGTCTGTTACAATTACATATTTATGGCCACAAAGGTGTAAGTGGTTCTCAAATAATGATGAGATAGCATACAAGAAATAGATTGAGTGCAATATCAGAAAAATGAAGCAGCTGGTCATTGACTTCAGGAAGCAGAGTGGAAAGCACGCCCTTGTCTGTATCAATGGTGCTAAGGTGGAGATGGTTGAGAGCATCACGTTCCTGGGAGTGATGCTCACCAACAATCTGTCCTCGTCCATCTATGTGGACGCAATGGTCATGAAACCACAACAACAAATCTACTTCCTCAGTAGGCTAAGGACATTCGGTATGTCCCCAAAGACTCTTATCAATTTTAAAAGAAAAGCATCATATCTGGGTGCGTCACAGAGTGGTATGGCAACATACAAGTACACCAATAACTACAGCATCATGAACACAACCCAGTCCATAACACTTACGAGTTTTCCATCTATTGACTCCATTTATACTTCCTGCTGCTTCAGGAAAATTACCAACATAATAAAAGACCCCTCCCACCACTGTTATACTCTCTTCCACCTTCTTCTGTTGGGCAAAAGGTATAAAAGTTTGAATATACGTACAAACAGATTCAAGATTATCAGACTTTTGAGCAGACCTCTCAAATGTTTCAAGCAGACCTCCCTGCACCCTCTCTGTGGCTGCAACACTGTATTCTTCACTTTGTTCTACACCCTGATGCACTTTGTATAGTACAGTCTGCCTGTACAGCATATGGAACAACACCTTACACTGTATCCTGGTGCATGTAACAACAATAAACCAAATCAAAATGCAAGCTTAATGAATGGCTGCCATCACTCTTTTGTTAGGCGAAAGTGAGTACTGCAGATGCTGGAGATTAGAGTCAAGAGTGTGGTGCTGGAAAAGCACAGCAGGTCAGGCAGCATCTAAGGAGCAGGAAAATCGACATTTTGGGCAAAATCCCTTCATCAGGAATGAGATAGGGAGCCTCAGGGATGGGGAGGTAAATGAGAGGGGGTTGGGGCTGGGGGAAGGTAAAAACAATGACTGCAGATGCTGGAAACCAGATTCTGGATCAGTGGTGCTGGAAGAGCACAGCAATTCAGGCAGCATCCGAGGACAGGCAAAATCGACGTTTCGGGCAAAAGCCCTTCATCAGGAATAAAGGCAGAGAGACTGAAGCGTGGAGAGATAAGCTAGAGGAGGGTGGGGGTGGGGATAGAGTAGCATAGAGTACAATAGGTCAGTGGGGAAGGAGATGAAGGTGATAGGTCAGGGAGGAGAGGGTGGAGTGGAGACTGAGAGTGCGATAGGTGGGGATGGAGGTGAGGTAATGGTGATAGGTTGGACTTTTGCCCGAAGTATCGACTTTCCTGCTCCTCAGATGCTGCCTGACCTGCTGTGATTTTCCAGCACCACACTCATCACTCATTTGTTACGGACCCAAAATCCAAATCGATGTTTAAAAACAAATTGATAGAGAAAAATAGATCTGATTCTTGCAGTTAAAAACTTCAAACCAACTGGCAGAATGAATTCCAACGTTTTCATCTTGAAAAAGAAAGACTTGCATTTATGTAGCATTTTTCATGACACCAGAAAAAGTAATTTTTGAAATGTGGACACTTTTTTAGTGTAGGAAATATGACAGCTAACTCCCATGAAGAGGAATGTGATAATGACCAGAGAATATTTTTGTGACAAAAACAGAAACAGACACTCCCTGTCTTCAGCACATATGCCACCTTTTTCTCACTGCTACTAGTTCTGAGGAGTGGTTTCTGGACTCAAAGCATTAACTCTGCTTTCTCTCCACAGGTGATGCCAGGCCTGCTGAGTTTCTCTAACAATTTCTTTCTTTCAGATTTCCAACATCTGCACTTCTTTTTTTTGTGGTAATGTTGGTGAAGGAATACAAATTAACCAGGACACTAAGAATAGCACACCTGCTCTTCTTCAGGATAGTTGAGATCCTTCCAGAAGAGTATTGCGATGGACTCTTCTGAATCCACACAGGTCTTATCTGAAAGACAGCACAATTGACAGCTCACTACTCCTAATACTGCTATGTTAGCCAGGGAATTTAATACTAAAGCACTGGAATACAAGTTGAATTCATTATCATGTGATTCTGAAGTAAACGTGCTATCAACTGAGCCCAGCTCGCAGGTTGAGACCAGGTAGCTTATGTTTGACCTCTGAAACCACAATCATCTTTCTTTTTGTCAGTCATGACTCCAGTTATAGAACGTTTTCCATTTAATTGCCTTTAATACCAGTTTTATGAGGGTTCTATTTTGTCATACTGTGCTGTTTTTATATCAAAGGCAACTATTTTCATCTTTCCCTAAACATTAGCAAATTATCCTGCTTGGTGAAAGCTTTATGTCTGATTGAAAATTACAATGAGGTCTGAAACTAGTTCTTACAATATCCAAGTTGTTGGTGAGTTGATATTGCAGTGATGTCTCCTTTTCACACTTTACATGTGAATGAAAATATAAGAATAGTACAGTCTGGATTATATATTCCTTCTTTTTGAGGCTGATGTACCAGTCCAACTTCCACTCTAGCAGCTTGGCTGAGGGCATAATTAGCTTGGGTGTGCAGGTCTTCAGTAATACAGCCAGAATGCTTTCAGAAACAGTATATGCTGTTTTGTCCAGTGCACTCAAATGCTCCTTGTCACATGAAGTGAATTATAATGCTGGACACTGGCATCCATAATGGGTGCAACTTCAGAAGGATTATTCACTTGGTACTAATGTTCCCACATGGATATATGGCCCCATTATAGCCTGAGAAGTCACATTCTGTTACAAATAATGTGCGTGTCCAGTCACAATAAAATATTAAAGGATTTGCAGCACAAAGAAAAGGCTAGAGAAAACAGTTAAATGTTAGAAGTAGTACGACTTGGCAGCTTTGGTTGAAAAGACTTAGAAATACTTTAATTTCATCTCTTTCTCTCACATACTGTTCTCTAATATGACTGAACATGTGAATGCTTATAAAGCCTTGCCAATTATTTGTCTGGATTTTCCACCACAATTTTTGACTGGTTATTGTTGGATTAAAGAGTATTAAACTGAATCATTGGTTGTGTCTCTGCTCTGACTTGTGTAATCAGAAGGCTGTTAATGGGTGTTTAAAATTAGAATTTGTTCTCACAAGTCGTCATCATCGTCTTGAAAGCCATGTGAAACTGACAGGTCAACCTAGAGGATGTTGAAATAGAATTAATAATTTATCAGTGAATTACTTACTCTGTACCTGACTGTTTTCTGAACCATGGTGGTATTACGCTCTTGAAGAGGATACAGTGAAATAAAAGCATAAAATGCATTTTGAACTTTGCACACTGATAATAATATGAAAGAGTACAATAAATATTATAGAAATGTTGATCGATTTTAGTAGAGAACATGACCAAACTCACACTGAGTCTCTAGATAATGTGCATGAGAAGCACACTTGTATTCCCTTTTAGAATATCTCCATGGCAAATATCATAAATATGACAGTGCAAACTGATTCAGATGCATATTATTCAGCCATTACTTTTTTGGATGAAGTAAAGATTAATCTAAGGTGGACTGAGATATAACCTTTTACAATGTCTTGATACTACTGATAGTAAGGCTAGCTGCTTTGTTTACATAAAGTGGATGAATCATGTTGTTAGAATCAAAAGTTGATACAACAGAGAAAGAGGTCATTTAATCCATCACATCCATGCCAGCTCTTTGGTAGAACAATCCAAATAAACCTACACCACTGCATTGCCCACATTGTCCTGTAATATTTTATTCTTTAAGTTTTTACCCAATTCCCTGTTGACATTTGCAATGGAATCTGTTTCCAAAATTTTGTTTGCTGGGAAGACATCCCAGAACTCAATAAATGTAAGCATAAAAAAGTTTGTTCATGTTACATCTGGATCTTTTTGCTGCTCACAGACTCCTCTGTCACCGGGAATGATTTCTCCTTATTTATTTTATTAAAGTCCTTAATAATTTGATATAAGAATCAATTCTTTGTTTACTTTGCTGTACTCATCAAATTCAACTTCTTTTGCCTTTGCAAGTAACAAAAGCTCCTTATCCCTGGTAACATTCTAAAAAATGTCTCTGTATCCCTTCCATAGCCCATCCTTCCTTCCTAAAGTATGTGGACCAGAATTAGCTAACTAAGGCCAGAGTCTTATTGTCAATGTACTGAGATGCAGTGAAAAGTATTGTTTTGCATGCTAACCAGACAAATCATACCAAAGATAAGTACATCAGAGTATTAGAACACAATGCAAAATATTGTGTTCCAGCTAAACAGAAGGTGCAGAGTAAGACCAGTTCTGATTTATGAGAGGTCTGTTCATAAGTCTGATGACAGTGGGGAAGAAGCTGTTCTTAAATCTGTTGTTATGTATTTTCAAATATTTGTATTTTATGCCCAAAGGAAAAAGGGTGGAAGAGAGTATAACTGGGTGGTAGGGGTCTTTGATTATGTTGACTGCTTTTCCGAGGCAGCACGAATTATAGATGGAGTCAATGGAAGGAAGGCGGACTTTTGTGATGGACTGGACTGCATTCACACACTCTCTGTAATTTCTTGCGGTCTTGAGCAGGGCAGTTGCCATACCAGGATGTGGTGCATCTGGATAGAATGCTTTCAATGGAACATCTATAAAAATTGAGAAGAGTCATTGTGAACATGCTGAACTTCCTTAGCCTTTTGAGGAAGTAGAGGCATTGGCATGTTCCTTTGACTATAACATTAACGTAGGCAGACCTGAAGAGATTGTTGGTGATAGGAAATAGGAAATAGGTGTAAATTCACCTCAAAACTCACAACCATCTCCCCCTCAACACCATTGATGAAGCCAGGGGTATGTCCTCCAATCCATTTCCTGAAGTCAATGACCAGCTCCTTTGTTTTGCTGACAGTGAGAGAAAGATTGTTGTCTATACACCATGTAACAAAGCTACCTATCTCTTTCCTGTACTCCTGTTGTTTGAGATCCAACTCACTATGGTGGTGTCATCAACAAATTTGTAAATGAATTTAGAGCTGAATGTGGCTACACAGTCATGGGTGCATAAGGACAATAGTGGTCGGGTACATACACAGCATTGCTGGACACCAATGTTGAGGATTATTGTGGAGAAGCTGTTGCCTATCCTTACTGATTGCATTCTGTGGGTCAGGAAGTCAAGGATCCAGTTAAAGAAGAGGGAGCAGAGTCCGAGGACTCAGAATGTGAAGATGGGTTTTGCTGGAATTATGGTTTTGGAGGTGGAGCTAAAGTCAATAAATACGAGTCTAATGTAGGTGTCTTTGTTATCTAGATGTTCTAGGGATGCGTTTGGTGCTTTCTCTCAATCTGCAAATGATGATATCCTGTGGCTCTGTGCCTTCTGTCCATTTGTCAATTTTGAATCTATACTGACAAAGTCTCTCTATTCCAACAGTTCTTAGTCTTGTTAACAAGTCTGTCAGGTCATGCTCTATTTGAAACCCAAATATCAATTGCAATATCCTCAACAACTCTTCCTATTACTTAATTCAAGAACCTAATTGAGTCTGTCAAGCAGAATTTCTCTTAACTGTGTCCATTCTAATTTACTTTTATTAGGTCATACAAGGCCAATTCATTTTGTCTAGAAGTATTGTCTTTATAATTTTTCTCATGTTAACATTAGATAAGTAGACGCCTGATTTATCCCTCTCTCCTGTATTAACAGTGGATTATTTTGTGGTTGTTCCTCTGTCTCAGGTATATAAGTATTCTATACACATCAGCCAGATTTTGTTTACTTGTTTGTGAGAAGTGGGCATCAATGGGTTAGACACATATATTTCCCTTCTCTAAATGCCCTTGAGAAGGTGCTGGTGAACTGACTTCTTGAACCTCTACAGTCCGTGTGAGGAAGGTTCAGCCATAGCTTTATAGAATAATAAAGGGGTTCATGATTTTACAACACTGAAGGAACAGTGATGTAGTTTTAAATCAGGTGTGTTCAGGATCATGGGTGACAAAGGAGCATAGAATTCACTATGCACCAGTCTACTGTCTCTACCCACGTATCGACTGAAGGGTTGGAAGATTGTGGGCAGAGCCTCTGCAATTTTCATGCTTGTAGAATGGTTAAAAAATGTTTTGGATGTGAATATAGGAGGTATGGCTAGTAAGTTTGCAGGTGACACCAAAATTGGCAGTGTAGTTGATAGTGAAGATGGTTACCTCAGAGTACAACAGGATCTTGATCAGATGGGCTAATGGGCTTAGGAGTGGCAGATGGAGTTTCATTTAGATAAATGTGAGATACTGCATTTTGGTATGACAAATTAGGGCAGGACTTATACACTTACTGGGAAGGTCCTGGGGAGTGTTGCTGAACAAAAAGACCTTGGAGTGTGATTCATAGTTCCTTGCAAGTAGAGTTGCAGGTGGATAGAATAGTGAAGAAGGCATTTATTATACTTAATGGTCATTGCATTGAGTATAGGAGTTAGGAGGTCATGTTGCAGCTGTACAGATAATTGGTTAAGCCACTTTTGGGAAACTGTATGCGATTCTGGTCTCCCTGCTATAGTAAGAATGTTGAGAAAGTTGAAAGAGTTCACAAAAGATCTACAGGATGTTGCCAGGGTTGGAGGGTTTGAGATCTTGGGAGAGGCTGAATAGGTTGGGGTGGTTTTACATAGAGCGTCGGAGGCTGAGGGGTGACCATATAGAGGTTTATAAAATCATGAGGGGACTTGATCCCCTAATGTAGGGGATCCAAAACTATAGTGAGAGGGGAAAGCTTTCAAGGGACCTCGAGGGCAATTTTTTCATGCAGAGGGTGGTGCATGTAAGATCTGAGCTGCCAGAAGAAAGTGACAACTGAAGATGCTGGAGACCAGAGTTGAAAAATGTGGTGCTGGAAAAACACAGCAGGCCAGGCAGCATCCGAGGAGCAGGCGAATCGACGTTTCGGGCATAAGCCCTTCTTCAGGAGTCCTGAAGAAGGGCTTATGCCCGAAACATCGATTCTCCTGCTCCTCGGATGCTGACCGGCCTGCTGTGTTTTTCCAGCACCACATTTTTCTGAGCTGCCAGAGAAAGGGTACGAGACTGGTACAATTACAACATTTAAAAAACATCTAGATGGGTATATAAATAGGAAGGGTTTGGAGGGATATGGGCCAAATCCTGGAAAATGGGACGAGGTTAATTTAGGATATCTGGTCGGCATGGATGCGTTGGATTGAAGGGCCTGTTTCCATGCTGTACATCTCGAAGACCTGATGACTCAATGACTTTCAATATTATTGTGCCTAAAATTGAGGATTTTCTGTCATCACAATTCTTGATTTTTTTTGTAAGCTTAAACTTCATTTTCTTCTTTCTTCATCACTAAAATATTATTGTCAAACTATTTGGTCAATTTGACAGTGTTGCTGTATGTGATGCATTCTGAGACTTATCACTTCAAAGATCAGTGAGAACTGAAACTTTGAGGAGAGGTGAATCTTCAGATGGTGTGATAAAAAGGATTAGATTCTGCACGTGTTGTCGCTTTTGCACCAGTGTGAAGTAATTTTGGATGCATATCAATATAGAAGGGGAATTCAAGAGATCACTGAGCACGTTAAAGCTCTGAGGCACGAGACCACTTCAAGAAGCCTATCCAAATTAGAATGAGCTTCCACTGACTTTTGCATTGCTCTAGCCTTAATCATCTCTTCTTTTTCCTCTAGCGATCTAAATTCTCGATGATTTTTACCTCTTCAAGAGAAGGGCTATTTTATTTTCTTTAAGAAATAATAATTCTTTCATGATAGATAATTCTGACAATTCCCGAAGCATTTCCAAATCACTAATGCAGCTCTCAGTACACTATATTTCAGCTCTAGAATCTAAATATTAGAGCAGCAACATTTCTATATATACACATGCACATATACAGACCAACACATGTAACATGTGCAAGTACAGGCAGCAACCCATTTGTTAGTGGCAATAAGCCTTTTAAGATAATTATGAAATCATTTAGCTCAAATTCAAAATAGATGAATTAAGTTTAGTAAGAGCAAAATAACAGGACCATAACTTTATACAAGTCTTTGTGAGAAGTGGCATTGAAGCATTGTATGCCTGTAATTGGGTATTGAAGTATTCAAATATATTATATAAACCACGATGGCCATGAAACATTTTCTTGGAACAGTAGCAACAATCTGTGTTCACATCAAGAAGGGGTTAGGTTAACTCTATGGTGAATTTAGCGATATCTAAAAAAGAATGAATTAGAAGGAGATGTGGGCCATTTGGCCCATCTTGCCTGCTTGCTATTCAATACAATCAGAGGCAATTGACTGTGACCTCAACTCCACATTTCCAGTAACCGGCCACCTCCCCCCTGATAAACTATAACTCCTTGGATAGGAAATTATCTTTTAGTTCCGCCTTAAAAGCATCAAAAGACACTGGCTCCACTTGCCTATGAGGTGGTGAGTTCAAAAGAGATCCTCTCAGGGAAAGAATACTAATCTCCTCATCTCCACAGGAGACTCCTTATATTTAAAGTGTGCCCGAGTTCTGGTCTCTTCAGCAAGGGGCAACAGTCTCACCATCCAATGTCAAGTCCCATCAGAATCCTGCATATCTCGATAAGATCACCTCTCATTTCTCTAAACTCCAACAGGTAATGGCCCAGCCTGTCCGACCCTTCCCTGTAGATAATGTGCTTATCCAAGGTATCGGTGAACATTCCCGAATCTGCATCTAATGCATTTACCTGCTTTCTTAACTAAGGAGACCAAAACTGTACAAAGTACTCCAGATCAATGTGGTCTGACGAAACCTCTATAAATCTGAAGCAAAATATCCTCATTTTTGTGCTCCACTCACCTTGCAATAAACAAAAGTGTTAAATTTGCCTTCCTATTTACTTGTTGCACTTTGTTCTCAAACATCTTTTGGAAAGTTAAAATCCCCTACCATAACTACCCTATTATTCTTACAGATAGCTGCGATCTCCTTGCAAGCTTGTTTCTCAATTTCCCTTTGACTATTAGGAGGTCTATAATACAATCCCAATAAGGTGATCATCCCTTTCTTGTTTCTCAGTACCACCCAAATAACTTCCCTGGATGTATTTCAGGGAATATCCTCCCTCAGCACAGCTGTAATGCTATCCCTTATCAAAAATGCCACTCCCCTTCCTCTCTTGCCTCCCTTTCTATCATTCCTATAGCACTTGTACCCTGAAACATTAAGCTGCCACTCCTGCCCATCCCTGAGCCAGGTTTCTGTAATTGCTATGATATCCCAGTCCATGTTCCTAACCATGCCCTGGGTTCATCTGCCTTCCCTGTTAGGCCCCTTGCATTGAAATAAATGCAGTTTAATTTATTAGTTGCAAAATAGATGAGTCATAAAGAACATACTTTTCTCATTCAAAAGTATTGGTAACAGTGGCATAATTTCACAATAACCAAACTGGTTGGTTGAGGATACTCTATCAGTGTTACCACATTCAATTATAACACATTGCAGAAAATAGGATAATACATGATTTGCTTGAGGTGTGCCCATCCCTTAACTTGACAGTTCAACACTGGTCTTGTGGAGCCAGATAAATAGTATTGGGAAAGAATACTTAACTCTAAATGTCTCATTGTTACAACATTATGGATTGAAATCAATGCTATGTGTTTCACAACCCCATAATCACAAGATATATCCAGATAAGTTGATGAAAACGTTGATGAAAAATTTGTGAAGGGTCACTGGATCTGAAATGTTAACTCTGCTTTCTCTCCACAGATACTGCCAGACCTGCTGTGTTTTTCCAGTCATCTGTTCCTGTCCCTGATTTCCAGCATCCACAATCTTTGGGTTTTTTAAAATTCAAATTCACTTTAGTTCATCCATTTCAACAGAAAGCACTACTGATCCCGGAGAAGTGTCTAACTAGTGTTGGAATGGTTCAACAATTTTGTCCCTTCCTTGCCCAGAAATCTAAAACAAGTGCTGATGCGACTAACAATTAAAATTCCACATCAGGATGTTGTTTAAGTCTTGCTGCATTTGGACATGGGCAACTTCATGATCGGATGCTGCAAATTGTACAATCATTATGAAATATTCCCACATTGGATCTTAGCATGGGGACTTGGCCATTGATGAAGCAGACTGAGGAAATCCTGCAGTGATGTCCTGCAACTAAGGCAGACAACCATCCTCCCTTATTCCAGCTATGACTCCAACCAGTGGAGAGACTTCCACCTGATTCCCGTTGACTCCAGTTTTACTAGGGCTCCTTAATGCCACAGCTTGGTCAAACGTCAAGGGTAGTTACTCTCATGTCACCCTCACTTTTGGAGTTCAGCTCTTTTGCAAATGTTTAGATCAAGTTTGTAATAAGGTAAAGATCTTCACTACGTGAAGCATCTCTTCTCAACATCAGTCCTACATCCACCAGATACTAAGCCTGTAGCCTAGACACAATTGAGATACCTTGGAAAGCTAAGTCCTGGTGTTCCTACACAGACAATGAGAGCTGCACTGGACTTTCGATGGATGCACCCTACTCTAATTTAAATGAAAAATGGGATAGGAAACGTCCATCCAAAAAGCTTGATCTGCAGCACACTTGAGTCAAGAGTAGAAAAATTGGCGAGGGATCAGCTATTACATGATTTCTGCTCATAATCAAAAGGGCAAGTTGGGATAATAAAAACAGGACTAATTGTCCACAGAGGCACAGCAGGGAAGTATTGGAAGTGTTGCAGCACTGAGATTTCATAGATACATAGTGGTTACATTTACAACTAATGGTCATCCTCCAGGAAAAGTAAAAGTGTAATCTGCACAAAGAAGCTTCTGATCTATGCAGTCAACTCAGAGGTTCCTTGTACCTATGGCATGAACGTGTTACCTGTTCTCAGCATAAGAAAAGCAATGCATGTTGCACGTTCATTTCAGTGCAGTGGCCTTGGTAGAATTTAATGGTGGGCTGAGGCAGACAGGTTGCCAAGGCCTCACCTGACACACTGTGGCAGTGCCATCCACAGAATTCTGTGGGTTCTCCTGTCTGCAGACTCGCCAATTGGGGACTGCTAAATTCTGCCAAGGCTGCTATACGGGAAAGAAAATGCAACTTTCAGCAATGCATTGCACTTCACACACTGAGATCAGCCCTCTTGAGGCACTGAAATGACCAGTAGATGGACATTTCAGTGTTGAGCCAGGTGGGAGGACCATCACAGAGTGAAACCTGGCAACTTACTCTTCTCATGCTGTAAGGCTGGAAAGAATGGTGGGGGCACCCACATAGCAGCTCCTTTTCTTATAGTATTGTGTGCATGCCTACACTCCAAAGACAGCAGTGGTTCAAAAGCAATTAGAGATTGGCAATAAATGCCAATGATGCCCACACCCAGTGAAAAAGTACAGAAACCTTAATTTTTAAAAATTCCACATAATACTCTTAAGATACCTTATTATGAGCATATATCTATTATCATTCCTTCAACTAATTTAATACTCAGTAGTCGGAATGTACATTTGAGTCAATACCAAAAGTAGTAAGTTGCACTACTATAAAGGAATCTATGAAGCCATGAATAGAAGATAAGGATTTGATTTCAGAGAGGATGGGAAAAAACTGGAAAAAGCAAAGTATGATATTCACCCACCAACCACCCTGCACCAAAACAAGTTCTTATTTTATAAACACAGAGCGCTGGAGAAACTTAGCAGGCCTGGCAGCATCTGTGGAGAGAGAAACAGAGTTAACATTGAGTCCCGTATAACTGTTCTTCAGAACTTATTTGACAACTAACTGTCTCCTGTGAACTGATAAAAGTCTTCTTTATCATTCTTTTATTCATGTGTCGCCTCTCAGAATCAAAGTAAACTACACAAACCATTGAAGGTGGCATTCAATGACTCAGCAGGTTGGAAAGGTGGTTAATAAAATTTATAAATCGGGGTACAGAGTACAAAGGCAAGTTCGCTATCATAAACCTGTATAAAACACTGGTTTAACCTCAACTGGCGTATGGTGGTAAGGTTTTAGTACCACACTTCAGGATGATATGAAGGCATTGCAGAGGCTGCAGAAGAATACTTCCAGGGATGAGTAACTTCAGTTATGTGGATAGATTAGAGAAGCTAGGGCTGTCCTTTAGAAGGTTATGAGGTGATTTGAAAGAGGCACTTAAAATGCTGGAGGTCTAGACAGAGCAGATAAAGAGAAACTGTTCCCATTGACAGAAGGATTGAAAGCCAGGATACAGATTCAAGTTGGTTGGCACACAAGAAGTAATGATGATTTGAGGAAACCTTTCTCCATAGTTTGTGTGCAATTCTGGTCTCCTTCCTATTGGAAATATGTTGTGAAACTTTGAAGGGTTCAGAAAAGATTTACAAGGATGTTGCCAGGATTGGAGGATCTCAGCTACAGGAAGAGGCTGAACAGGCTGGGGCTGTTTTCCCTGGAGTGTCGGAGGCTGAGGGGTGACCTTATAGAGGTTTATAAAATTATGAGGGGCATGGATAGGATAAATAGGCAAAGTCTTTTCCCTGGGGTCAGGGAGACCAGAACTAGAGGGTATAGGTTTAGGTGAGAGGGGAAAGATATAAAAGAGACCTAAGGGGCAATTGTTTCATGCAGAGGGTGGTACGTGTATGGAATGAGCTGCCAGAGGATGTGGTGGAGGCTGGTACAATTGCAACATTTAAGAGGCATTTGGATGGGTATATGAATAGTAAGGGTTTGGAAGGATATGGGCCGGGTACTGGCAGGTGGGACTAGATTGGGTTGGGATATCTGGTCGACATGGAAGGGTTGGACCGAAGGGTCTGTTTCCATGCTGTACATCTCTATGACTCTATAATCTTGTGCTTCATATCAAATGCAAAACACTATGGTGGAACTTTCACAGCCCCTGCATAATGTGGGCCATGAGAAATGTTGGAACAACAGATGAGATGTTCAAACAAGGCCATTCTACTGAAACTAAGAAGCCCCGATTTCCAACAGTGTCAGATGCCATGGTGGGATTCTCATTAATGTGCAGCGAGACTTGTTTGCATGGATTAGCATTCATTAACAGCCATGTTATTACTTAATCTCAACACATTAATGTACAGTCTCCCATTCTAATAGCCACTGGATTACACCTAGGTGTAAACTTGGATCCCGACGTGAAAGTCAGACTAAGTAATTGGTGACTTCAGCTCTCTGCTCCTCCAGACCTCCACACAGCACCAGTTTCTCAGGGAACTCTCCAAGGTAAGTGAACACACGCACACCGCATGTCCATGGACATAAGACTCTGACATATTATAACCTCATTGCATTACCATGCCACAACTCCAAATCACTTGCAGCACAGCTCTGTAGTTCAATGCTGCACTTTGAAGTGCACTGAAATCTTTCATTACAATGTTGCTGAAAGGACACTTTGTGCATGGGGGGCAGGCACCCAGTTTATGATCAGAACGAGCAGCATCCCAGGACTGCTCATTGATTTTGTGCTAACATTGATGCTGACAACACTGCCTTTCCTTGCCATGCCATCTGCTGCTTAGCCCCCTCAGCTGCATCTTAAAGGCTCACATTATTTCTGTCCTGCTGCACTGCTTAGCACAGACACAAAACAAGGCAGCTTGCCATTCTTCAGTAATCGCCAGTCAAGCGGATGACCATGTTGCTGTATGGCACAGTGATATGTTAATCTAATACCTATGGAATGCACCAGTAACTCATGTGGCAAATACATAGTGCATGCTTCAAATTTGTCCATGTATCAAATTCAAAGGGGAATAGTCCTCACTGAAGTCAAGAGGGGGTGCCATCAGTCGTAGGGCCTCAGCACTGTCAGTCAAGGGCATTGTCTGATCTCAGTCCAGGGGTGTGGGCACAATCAGTCACTGGCAGTCAGTGCGAGAGTTAACTCAACTAAGGATGAGAACTGCAGTCATAAATCCAGGTGGTCCTTGGGAACATGTGGAGGATTAGTAGTGAAGTCCTATCCAGGGACTGCCATGTAGAAAGAGACATGGACATTCAGGAACAGGTGTCCTCTTGACTACCAAGCAGATCCACAATGCCAGACATAACCAGCATTTCCCTCCATATTCACTCAGTTCTTAAATGCAAAATGAAATGAAAAATTGATTGTGAACACACCTGGAGTGGGCAGAATCAGTGTTTTTTTTTGTTTCTGTTTGAATACCTGGTCTTCATTTCTGAATGACAGTAAGCTCTTCAAGGAGCTATGGAATTCATCATTCAGTTGTGGAGTACAGGTTAAAATCATTTGCATTCAAATCATTGTGGTTATGAAATGCGTGCAGTGTCCAGGCATGTGGGGTGCAAATGCTAGTCACAAGGAAACTTGACCATGTCCATGTGTCATTGCAGCTTGGAGGTAGTTATCTGAGAAGCAGGACATTACAACAAGGTCCAAAGCTAATGCAAGACCTCATAGACTGTGCAGGAGCACTGAATTGAATCCCTATCATTGTGACCTATAACTAGCCTGTTCTTACATTGAATGATGTCTTTCTTTTTTATTCATTCACAGGATGACTAAGCCAACATTTGTTGCAACCAGAGGGTTGTTAAGATTCAACCACATTGCTCCAGATCAGGTAGTGATGGCATATTTCTGTCCCTAAAGAATGTTAGTTAACAGGATGGGTTTTCCCAATAATTGACAACAGTTTCACAATCATTCCAGATTTTTATTGAAGTCAAATTCCACCATCTGTCACAGCAGGATTAAAACCCAGGTTCCCAGAACATTACCTAGGTCTCTGGATTAACATTCCAACGTGAAGACCGCTAGGCTGTCACATTCTCTTTTAGATAATGTGGAGCTGGGACCATATGGTAACTGGAGTCATACAGCACATACAATCTCCCAATGTCTCTTCATGATACGAATGGTGCTATACTCATTGGCAAAAAGTACAGTACCAAAGTGGCTCATAAAGACAGTCTATGGCCCTCCTTATTAGAGTGCTCCATCTCTCTCTGTCTCTGTGTATGCAGGGGTATGTTAACTGCCCTTTGTGATTGATGTGAATGCTGATACTCACATTATAATAGATTTGTTCTGTGTCTTATAATCTCTACATGGGTTCATTGCAAACATGGCTGATGAATCAAGTCACAACAGGGTTATCATCATTGTTGTAGTGATGCAATGAAGATGCAGAGAAATAGAGGAAGAGCAGATGTGCAGCAAGCCCAAGAACAGCAGCAACATACAGCAGCTGCCAAGCTGCCTCCACGGGAAGGCCCCCTCAGAAGCAGTCCAGGAGGGCTAGACTCTAATATCCTTGATGTAATTTCCTCGTAATGAGCAAGACTTAGTGTTGCTGCAGACTGTAAATGTCCCAGGACACTATCACAAAACTGTGCCAGCTTCTGGAGCAGAACTTGGAACATGAAGGAGTGGGGACCATCCTATCCCAGTGGTCATTAAGTTAATAACAGTATTACTGATAACTCTTTGAAGAAGAATGTAGTTGTCTACAGGAATAGTGCCAGAATAGTGCCAGAAGACTGGAGGATAGCAAATGTGGTTCCCTTGTTCAAGAAGGGGAGTAGGGATAACCCTAGTAACTATAGGCCGGTGAGTCGCACTTCTGTTGTGGGCAAGGTCTTAGAGAGAATTGTAAGGGATAGGATTTATGAACATCTGGATAGGAATAATGTGATCAAGGATAGTCAGCATGGTTTTGTGAAGGGCAGGTCGTGCCTCACAAACCTTATTGAATTCTTTGAGAAGGTGACTAAGGAGGTGGACGAAGGGAAAGCGGTAGATGTGGTGTATATGGATTTTAATAAGGCATTTGATAAGGTCCCCCATGGTAGACTACTGCAAAAAATACGGAGGTATGGCATTGACGGTGAGTTGGAGGTTTGGATTAGGAGTTAGCTGGCTGGAAGAAGACAGAGGGTAGTAGTTAATGGCAAAGGTTCATCTTGGAGTGCCATCACTAGCGGTGTTCCGCAAGGATCTGTTTTGGGACCATTGCTGTTTGTCATTTTTATAAATGACCTGGAAGAGGGGTTAGAAGGTTGGGTGAGAAAGTTTGCGGATGATACGAAAGTCTGAAAGTTGCCACCCAGGTAAATAGTGCGGTGAAGAAGGCATATGGCGTACTGGCTTTTATTTGTAGAGGAATTGAGTTCCGGAGTCCTGAGGTCATGTTGCAGTTGTATAAGATTCTGGTGCGGCCGCATCTGGAGTATTGTGTGCAGTTTTGGTCGCCATACTATAGGAAGGATGTGGAGGCACTGGAACGGGTGCAGAGGAGGTTTACCAGGATGTTGTCTGGTATGGTAGGAAGATCGTATGAGGAAAGGCTGAGGCACTTGGGGCTGTTTTCATTGGAGAAAAGAAGGTTTAGGGGTGACTTGATAGAGGTGTTTAGATAGGGTTGACCATGAGAACCTTTTTCCACATATGGAGTCAGCTATTACGAGGGGGCATAGCTTTAAATTAAGGGGTGGTAGGTATAGGACAGATGTTAGGGGTAGATTTTTTATTCAGTAAGTAGTGAGTTCATGGAATGCCCTGCCAGTAGCAGTAGTGGACTCTCCCTCTTTATGGGCATTTAAACAGGCATTGGATAGGCATATGGAGGATAGTGGGCTAGTGTAGGTTAGGTGGGCTTGGATCGGCGCAACATCGAGGGCCAAGGGGCCTGTACTGCGCTGTATTTTTCTATGTTCTATGTTTTCTATGTAAATAGGAGCAGGAACAGGCAACCCAGCCCTTCAATCCTCCCTGTCATTATTTTTGAAAATCACTGATCTGTCTCAGACCTTACCTCTTCTTTCACGTCAGCTCAGCATAGCCTACAATTCCACAATATTTCAAAACTCAATCTACCCCCTCTTTAAATGCTAAAGAAAAATATGAGATTTTCTACTTTGGAAAGAGAAAAAGATGCACTGAGTATTTCTTAAAAGGTAGAAGTTTGAAAAAGCATAGATTTACAAAAGGACACAAGTGGCCTTGTCAATAAGTCACTGAAGACTAATATGCTGGTGCAACAAGCTATTAGGAAGGCTAAATGAGAGTTAACCTTTATTGCTATTTGAGTATAGGAGTAGTGAAGTCCTGCTTCAATTGTATATGAGCTTCTTTAGACCCATCTGGAGTATTGTTTGCAGTTTTCATTTTCTTATCTCAGGAAAGATATTACCACCATAGACAGAGTGCAACACAGTTTCACCAGATTTGTTCCCAAGGTGGCAGATTGGCCTATGAAGAGAGATTGGTCATTCGGGGCCTATATTTTATACAGTTTTAAAGAATGAGAGGTGATCGAATTCAAATCTACAAAATACTTAAAGGGCTAGAGAGGGTAGATGCAGGAAAGATGTTTCCCCCGGCTAAGAAGCCTAAAACTAGGGGCAAAAATTTTAAAAAGCGAAGATGCCATTCATGTCAGAGATAGGAAGAAATTATTCTACTCAGAAAGTTGTGAACCTTTGGAATTCTGTACCAAAGAGGGCTACAGAGGCTCTGTCTTTGAGTATTCTGATTACCTTCTTCATTCCTGAAGAAGGGCCTGTGCCCGAAACGTCGAATCTCCTGTTCCCTGGATGCTGCCTGACCTGCTGTGCTGTTCCAGCAATAAAGTTTCAACTTTGATCTCCAGCATCTGCAGACCTCACTTTCTCCTCTTCTGATTACCTATGCCATATAGGGTTATAGAATTGGAGCAAGTATAAGGCATTGAAGTATTCATCTACCATGATCATATTAAATACCAGGGGAAGTTTGATGAGCTGAATAACTTACTCTTACTCCTATATTTAATTATCTAGTCTCCATACCTCTCTGAGGTAGAGAGTTCAGACATTCAATATCTTCTGGGAGGAAAAATATCTTTACATCCATGATTGATGGAAATACCTTCTCAACATTTACACAGTCTAGCCTCCTCAATGTTTCATATTGCAAAATTATCAGCCTTCATTCCTCAAAACTCCAATGAATAAAGGCCTAACCTGTTTAGCCATTCTTGATAAGTCAACCCTATCATGCCAGAAGCATCTACTAAATCTCTTTTGAACTTCCTCCAATACCAGTGCATCCTTTCTTATCTGCGGGAACAGAAAGTGTACACATTATTCTAGACGCAACCATACCAACTCCCTATAATGCTGCAGCAAGATCCTCCTGCAAGTCCCAACTGAGGCGATCGCAGATTCAATTCTGCCCATTCTTCAATGGGCCATAGTGGTGCAGGCAATAAGCTTGCTGAAGATGCCATTCCAGTGCTTGAATCAGCCGGAAGGATGCATCTGGACATATTGTGCTGCATAATCCTATCATATTGTGCTCTGCATAGCTGGAGTAGGCTACAGGAAGAAATGACCACTAATGAGTTGGGAAAGTGGGAAAAGTCACACAAGGAGGAAGATGAGGATCTTGAGTGGGAGGAACATTACCTTCTGCAGGACACAGTGCACCAATGTAGGGTACTATAAACCTAACAGAATTTTCACATCCAGTTCAGTTAAATGAGAACTTCCATTTCTATTTGAAGAGGCAAATCCAGCTCCCTCAAGCTCAATTTTGGTTCACTTCTGCTGTTAGTGAATAAAAGTGACAGTTTTTGAAACAGTTGAAGGCTTTTCTGCTTTTGATGGTCCCACATTGTACAACAAGAAGATACTGGGCTACACTGGTCATTGGGAAAAGAGCAGCAGTGATTTAGAGGGGGTTGTAAAATAGGATGTGGATAAGGACAGGTAATCTGTGTGGCTTGATACTGAAACAGCAATAGGTAAAGTTTGTATGTGCACGGAAGAATCAGATGTGCCACCTCTGTGTTGTAAAAATCATTAGTTTATGACTGATATGCCATTATGTTCATGGTGAAGGGTGACTCCAGACTGCCAAGAAAGCATTCTCCAATACCAGTGCATCCTTTCTTATATGCGGGAACAGAAATTGTACACATCATTCCAGGTGCAACCATACTAACTCCCTGTAATGTTGCAGCAAGACCCTCCTGCAAGCCCCAACTGAGGGGATTACAGATACAATTCTGCCCAGTCTTCAAGCAGGGCCATAGTGGTGCAGGCAATAAGCTTGGTATCCGGTGATGACTTCCACCTACAATGAGAGGACTAATCTAGCTAGCATTTGATCAGTACCATAGGTTGTGGTACCTAGTTAATGAGGCAAATTTGTATATTTGCACGAGAAAATTCAGTGGGCCTTGTGGAAATATTTCCTCCATGTAACTTGACAAAAATGGCACTTAGTCAATTTCTAGCAAGAAGCAGTCACTTGTGACTATATTTCTCTTGACTAGAAGTTAAAAACAAAGAGCAATGAAAAGATTCACAACACTGGATCTATGATAAAGTTCATATTTGCTATTAAAAATATTCCAAAGGTTTTTCAGTTCGCAATAAAGGTAAGTTAAATGCGGCCTTCTTTACTGCCAGTTGGGAAACACATGCATTTGTTGCACGTCATTATGCAAAATTCAGTGCTAAGTGGCAAAAGAGACCTTAATAATGGCATGTCAACTTTAATTAACTTGTCTTCAGCTCAATATCCGGGCCCTGAGAAAAGAATTGTGTCTAATTTCCATAATCCTTTAAGGAAAATTCTGCATCAACTCATTTTGTACTGAAATAAAACAGTAATTTACTAAGTTATACCAAGAAATCAGTATTGTATACATGTCACAAATACAGGCAGATTGATTGTTCTCAGTGCAAAAAGCAGTAATTTTAATTCCCATTGTTAAGTAGCTGCTCAGTTTGATCTCAAATTTTATTTTCCAATCAACTATTTTTCTTCTTTCTAAAGCGAACATTCAGCAAGACTTGAGATCTTTATTATCATAGGCATTTCCTGCACTGGATATCACTAACTAGTAATCAAACTGAATAAGATCTTTAAAAAAAAATTAGATAACATTGCCAAGACTAAGTGCTGTATGAGCAGTAAGGGTGTGGTTTGGCTGGCAGGAGGTTTCGCAAGTTATTGTAAAAGTGAGTTTGACTTTGAAAAGCACAAGAATGACACAACATGACAAAGATTTTCCAAAACTCCATTGGAGGCCATTGATGCAGGAGAGAGATTATTAATCTGAGGGACCCTCCAGACAAGCTTTTAGATGGCCCTGGGTCAGATGTTGGTCAATATCAGGACTCTCATCCTAATAACCTGGATGCACTGTCACAATAAGTTAAATGACTTTACACAAGGAACAAGGTCACTGAATGGATTGACAAATGCCATATCCCATAAACTGTGCCAGCAGACCCACTGTTATGAACCAGGCCAAACCCCCTCAAAACATTTCAGAAGATAGCCAGCCCTAACGTTTCTAGCTGTTTTAAGCAGGTGTGGTGTATCTACCAGGAGTGATGCAGCTGGCCAAACCACTCAGTTTCAAACAAAACAGAATTTATTTATAGCTGAAAATGTGTTGCTGGAAAAGCGCAGCAGGTCAGGCAGCATCCAAGAAGTAGGAGAATCGACGTTTCGAGCATAAGCCCTTCTTCAGGAGTCTAATCTGCAGTCCTCACTTTCTCCTAGAATTTATTTATACACAAACAAAAGAAAACTGAACTTAGAATAACATAACTATTTGAAAACCCAGTCGACTCTATCGCAACTTAATGATACTGATTTAAATACTTGCATAAATACCTCCTTGTCAAAAATAAAGATAAAATCAAACACATGTGCTGACAGGAGAGATGTCAGAGGGAGAGAGAGAGGATTAGCATGGAGCTGTTTCTTGGACCAGCAGCCTCAAAAACTGACTGTTTGCTAAAATCAAACCAAACCAAACCAGAGAGAAGCTGCGTTGGGAGAACTGGCCATTTCCCTTCTATTGTACAAGTGTTGTTTTTAAACTTGAAAGCCTTTTCTCTGAGGCAGTATCTGTTAGTTACACTCAAATTAGTCCTAAAACCCTTACAGACCAGACACATTGGAAACTATGCATTTATGACCCCTCTCAAAAAACAAACCAAGGTCAGAATAACCTTGTCAAAAAGCAGCATCATCACATCGCCCACTGTTCAATGCCACACATCTCCATTACTGACCTAGTAATAGTCTCTACCTCAGACCTCACATTCATATAATAGCCCTGCCACAAACCGTATAGTCAACTTTCACAACTGGCATACATTTCCAGTTATTCAAGACAGCCAAATCACCCAAACACATTGCAACACACACATTAACACACTCACCTATCTTGCAGAGTGACAGACTAGATAGCTGGAGATGGTAGCACACAAGTAGTGAGGTGCAAACTGAGTTACAGGTTTGTGGAGAAAGCTGTTCTAGCTGTCAATGAAATATTTATCATTGATCAAAAGGTCTGAAGCCATCAGAAATAATAATACCTTCATAGCTAATCCTCTTTCTCACAGCCAAATTCCCCCTCAACCCACAATCTATTCTGATTTACAAGCTACAGATGGTGTGAGCAAGCACTACTTGCTTTCCTCTACCCTCATATCACCACAAGCCTAGCTTCATGTCTTCTTCCTTCCAAGTCTAATCCAACAGAACCTCAAACTGAAGTCATGCAAGTTCAGCTTGCTACATTAAAGTTTCAGACTGCTGTCATTGTAAGGCCACAGATATCGTAATTTCAGAGTATTAGAGAGGTTCAACGATCTGTCCTCCAAAAAATTGACAGGATTTAGAATCACAATGGTCCTGTGGGGCACAATGTTGTATTCAGCATCCCACCTCTGCCCTTCCCTTAGTTTTATCTGTCAAGCATCCAGACCAGACTGCGGCCATAGACCTTGAGGTGGTGCAAGCCACAGACGCACATTATTGACAGTCTCTACTAATGGAAGGGATTACAACTATCACCTGACCCAACTTCAAAGGAGCCAGTTTCAAAAAGTTTCATGACCTCAATCACATTTATAACTATCAGAAATAATATCTCAGCCTTCTGAGATAATAGCAAGTGATCGGTTTCAATGAAGTCACAACATTTGATATATTATTCCTGTCTGTGCTCAGGTAAGAGAGTTACTCCCTAAATAAATATGGTTGAGAAATCTAGGCTTCACTCTGCCCTTCCTCTTCCAATAACCTATCCATTTCTATGCCACTTTTCTGCATTCTACCTGCCATGCACAGGTTCAAACTATTCTAATCATGTCCAGAAGTTCCTGTTTCAGGCCAAAGTCTTCAAGTTGGGGTAAAGGCTTGAGCAGATGCCAAACCACAAACCACCCCCTGTAGACATCAGCAACTTTGAAGAACTCTGAAATCAACCTGAAATTGTGACCATGATTTGAAGATGCCGGTGTTGGACTGGGGTGTACAAAGTTAAAAATCACACAACACCAGGTTATAGTCCAACAGGTTTAATTGGAAGCACACTAGCTTTCGGAGCGACGCTCCTTCATCAGGTGATCATCTGATGAAGGAGCAACGCTCCGAAAGCAAGTGTGCTTCCAATTAAACCTGTTGGACTATAACCTGGTGTTGCGTGATTTTTAACTTTGAAATTGTGACAATCACAACAATTGAAATCAATCAGTAACTAATGCAAAGAGTTGGCATTCTCTATAAATAGTGCTAATGAGGGATTCCTCTCTACTGCTAAAAACTCAATGTTTAACATCAAGATGTTTACTGGAGTGTATGATTTGGAGATACCAGTGTTGGACTGGGGTGTACAAAGTTAAAAATCACACAAGACCAGGTTATAATCCAACAGGTTTAATTGGAAGCACACTAGCTTTCAGAGCACCTCTCCTTCACCAGGTGATAGTGGAGGACACAATTCTAAGGCACAGAATTTATAGCAAAAATTTCACAGTGTGATGTAACTGAAATTATACATTGAAAAATACCTTGAATTTCTGTTGAGTCTTTCATCTGTTCGAATGCCATGATAGTTTCACTTCTTTCATGTGTAAATCACAAAGCCTTTTGTTAAAAGTTGCATTCTCAGGTTAGCTGTAACAATGGGCGTTAGCTAGACAATATGTTGGTGGTAGGTGTTAACCACCTGTGTTCTCTGTCTATGCAATGATGTTTAGATTGATTCTAATCTAAAAAGTGAGATAACAGAGTTTTACATGAATTCATGCAGTTTTTGAGCAAAGTACAATGTAACTCTGTAAGTATAAATTCACCCCACAAAATATATGTGTGCATGTGGGTCTTTGTCTGTCTGTGTGTGTGTGGTGTGTCTGGGGTGGGGGGGTTGTGAGTGTCTGTGAGAGAGAGTGTATATGTGTATGCATGAGTGTAGAGTGGTCTAAGTCTCTGAGAGGATGCCTGTGTGTGTGTATGAGTGTGTGTGTCTGTAAGGGTGTGTGTGAGTGTCTGTGTGCGTGTCTGTGTGTATAGGAGTGCCTGTGTGTGTGTGGGAGTAGTTCGGTACCCATAGGGAGGGCCTCAACTGTGAACTTGGGTTCATGTCACATTACAGGTGATCACCATTGCACTATACACACACACAGACACTCCTACACACACGCACTCCTATAGACACACTGTGTGTGTGTGGGAGTAGTTCGGTACCCATAGGGAGGGCCTCAACTGTGACCTTGGGTTCATGCCACATTACAGGTGACCACCATTGCACTATACACACACACAGACACTCCTACATACACGCACTCCTATAGACACACATGCATACAGATACACAGACACGCACACAGACACTCACACATACCCTTACAGACACACAGTGTTAAGTAGGGATTAATGTCATGCAGTCCCTCCTTCTGTATCTGGTGGATAAACTCTTTTCACTTTCATACCTTCACCAAATTTGCATCTTGTGCAGCTTGCAGAATATCATCAGCATTATCAGAACCTGTTATCATTGGTCCTAGCATGTATTATTCCAAATAAATTAACTTAAATAGTGAAGAGAACCAAAGTTGTTTCCAGTCGAATTTGTCCCTAGACATACATTTGTTTACATTATCACCTGTTAATAACAAAAACATATTCTGACATTGTAGTGATGATCCACTTTCCAGGTTTCAGTTACTATTTGCAATTTGCAGGATGAGCAGTCCTCTCTGCTAGATTATACTAAAAATTGACTCCAAAGGTGCAAACTCTTTCAGCTCAGACAGTGTTGTAATTAGGGCTTGGCTTCCCTTTGAGGCATACTGAACAATTTTCATGTACACTTCCAATTAACATGAGTCTTAATGCAAAGTAACTGGTATAAACCCTTTTAATTAAAATTTATGGAGCCATTAATTAGCACATTGACCACTTGGATGTTTCAATTTCAAGCTTTAAAAAAGCTTCAATTAAATAAAACCTGTTATATAGTAAATTAACCGAACATTTTATAAATGCAATTATTTCTTTCTCACCCATCTCATTAATGTTATTGTTATAGCATTTATTGATAATATTTCAAAAATAGAAGTATTTATATTTGATAACCATAAGAAGAAGATCATTGCATCAGTTATTAAAACTATTACTGAATATTTCTCAAGAGGCATTCTGTCAATCTGTCTGTCCCAATGAATACAAGACAAAAAGTTTTGACAGCCTGTTTTTTTTTATATAGCAATGCTCAATTTTTGTACCACCAAACAATTTAATATTGTGTGATATTGTGTGATTGAATGCCAAATTATACCTAGAGCAGCATCTCCAAAAACCTGGCAACAACTTCAAAATATGCACTTAGAATTAGATATGTTTATCATAACCTTCTAACTTAAAATTCCAGCAAAAGTTCGACATTAAATGTTAACTTGCTTTTTCCCTTTTTGGTTGTTTTAAATTCATTCATGTTATGTGGGTTCAACTGGCAAGACCAACATTTGTTGGTCAAGGAAGTGGTGGAGAGTTGCTTTTTTAACCACTGCAGACCATGGGTTTACGGCAATTGTTGCTGACAGATCTGAGAGCTGGTGAATAGAGTCAGAGTCATAAAGATGTACAGCATGGAAACAGACCCCACGGTCCAACCCGTCCATGCCGACCAGATATGATTTCTACCACATAGTGATTTTCTTTCTTTTTTAATTCAACTTCAATAAGCAACATTAATATAATAGGCCTTAAGGAGATTTTGATCAGTTGTTTTTTAAATTAAAGTTCATATGTCTGCGTGGGTTTCCTCCGGGTGCTCCGGTTTCCTCCCACAGTCCAAAGATGTGCAGGCCAGGTGAATTGGCCATGCTAAATTGTCCGTAGTGTTAGGTAAGGGGTAAATTAGATTAGATTAGATTAGATTAGATTACAGACACGGGGAGAACGTGCAAACTCCACACAGTCAGTCGCCTGAGGCGGGAATTGAACCCAGGTCTCTGGCGCTACGAGGCAGCAGTGCTAACCACTGTGCCACCGTGCTGCCCACGGTAAATGGTAGATGGTAGATGGTAAATGTAGGGGTATGGGTGGGTTGCGCTTCGGCGGGTCGGTGTGGACTTGTTGGGCCGAAGGGCCTGTTTCCACACTGTAATCAAATCTAATCTAATCTAAATGGAAGCATAACAAATATGTTTAATTGTTTTTCTTGGAATTTTGTTCAGCTGGGAAATACTGCTTTTCTGATGATCAATGCTTTTACCAGCTGAAGTAGTGAAGAACTAAGTGATGCAAACAAGGAATATCCTGGAGTCTACATTTGCTCCATGCTGAGCTCGCTGATTTCAGACAGATCAATGGTTCTAATACTGCAAGAGTCCTCAGCGTCCTTGGAGCCAGAGCATGTTAAAAAGCATCACACAAGTTGTCTGATTCTTATCCAATTGATTACTGCTTCAAATGTAACCACCTGTAGATATGAGACAAGGGCAGGATTGGGCTCTGTTGTGATGCCCACCTGTACAGCTGCAAATGTTCACTGTCATGGATGAATTCTGAATTATAACCTTTGAAAAGTATGATCAATAAAAGAATAATTCATATAAGCTAGCCAAATAAGAATGGCAAAATCCATCATGATCTGTTTACAATCTTTTGAAATGGAAGTGTTCGGTATTAAGGCCATAATTATTACTTATCACAGATAAAATTTGTTATGAAACAAATTATGAGATCAGGACAAAATGGGAAAAATGTGGAAAGACACTGTAAGGCTCAATGTAGAATTTCATACATTGTAGGTACTGGAAAGCTATCAACAGTGATTGGCCAGCAGTTATATACCACTCCCCACAGTCTTCAATTTTCATTTTCAGGGACAAATATAGAATAAATAATTTGAATTAGGTGAATATTTATTTCTCAATGATAACTAAGGCAGGGTATTCTAAACAAAAAATAATCTATTTATGACAGAAGTTGAACATGATTTGGAAGGCAAAATGACATCGAATGCAAGTATAAATCAGTTCCATTCAAAATTGTGCCCCAATAGCCTTTCAGCTTACACATCTAACCATGTCTTATTTTATATTCTAGGCAACACAACTATCAGATGGTCCATATCATAGGCTGGGTATTCGGAAAAAAATACATTAACTTTATTTTCGCATCAGTGTTCATTCCTCTTCTGTATTACAACATTCAATTTACCACAGAATGATAGAATATTATAATAAAAATGGAGATGCTGAAAAGACTTATACAGGTTATACTTTATGGTTAGCATTTACCTAGTTCTTATTTTATCAAGCTTCACAGGTGACCAACATTCCCTGCTAAGCTTTGTATGCAGCATGAGCAATTCAATACTTTTTATTTTCATTCATTTTAACAAGGACAATGGAACAATTTATCAATTCCCTTGTCCAATTAATTCAATAACCTTTTCTCATGATGAAATGCCTGCTGCCTGCATACATCTGAGTTTAACAGTTTTTGTCTCTTGTAGAAAAGCACTAATACCAGATTGTTGAGACTTTGTCACACTCCAATGAATAATTCTAATGTTTTATTGAAGGTTCACGCAGCTATCTTCAGCATCAGTCCACTGATTAATTGGCCTGATACTATGCTTCTGGATGGATTCTCACTAGTGACATTGTTCAACCACTAAAACATTTGTGGTACAAAAGCATGTAAAGGTAAGTTTGCATTGTGACCTTTCATGTGACAGAGACTTGAGTATAAAATTGTAATTCATATAAATTTATGACATAGATATCAAGCTCAATAATGCTTTAAGTTGACATAATTTGTCACCAAAGTTTTCAGTAATAAGACCTTAACTTTTATTTATCACTGATGGCAGGTTGTTATGCAACATATTAGCAAGGTGCAAGTTAAGTTTTTTTTAGCATGCGCAATGAAAAATTGAATTTCTCTCTCCCAGAGTAGGAGCACAAAATCAGGACATTTCTTGACCCTGACCCAAGAGAAAGTGCTCTGGAATTTTGAATTTTCAATCTGAGGGGGCTGGTGTTTTTGAAAGTCATGAAAGGTGACCTAAAAATGAGACAAAATGTCTAGTGTGGAGGTGGACTGGGCAGAAGGCCTGCACTGGCACTTAGTTCAAAATTCCAAGCAAGGCGCTTAAAAATAAGGCCTTCCAGCCTTTACACATCCTCACCCTTCCCCTCAACACTCTCCATGCCCCATCCATGATAATACATGCCATCCCATACCTTCCATCTGCTCTGCATGGCCTCTAATAACAATCATGCCAGCCTGTACCTCTGTACCCACACTCCATGGCCCCTTTTATCCTTAATACTAATTTATTCCCCCAACACATCCCTGTGGCCCCTTTTCTTTTTGTGAGTGAACAGGGTAGGTAGGTTTTCAGTTAAAAGCATCTTTTCTTTTGCTGAGGGAAAGTATCTATTGCTTGTAAAGCCTTGGGTTTCAGTACACCGAGGTCCTGGTAGAAATCAGATGTATTCAACAGTCTTTGCTGAAGAAAGGAGATAGTTTTGAACTGTTAGGAAATAGGTCAGTTAAGTGTAAGGTAATTAGTTTGTAAGTTTCAGGTGAGAAGTGTTTGATTAAAACCCTGAAGATGTTATTCGAAGCTGAGAAAATATAAGCTCAGTTGTGTGAATATTCAAGGCAGAGACTATCAAACTCCCAAGACCAAGAATTGAATGTGACTTTTTCTTTAATTCACTCGAGGGGCACAGGCATCATTGGTTTGCCAGCATTTATTACTCACCCCTAATTGCCCTTGACTATTACAACTGTTTAGTTAAACCTATAGAAGTGATAGAAAAGGAGTTCTCTCTGGAGTTTGAGCCCTGCAAAATATTGATGGCAGGATAAATGGGATTGTATTTTAATGGGTTTCAATACCTTTAAATCTGTTTTGTATCTAAATATCTTGGTTTATTCTATTTTTCTATATTGCATGCTAGATATCAGTGAAAGACCATTACAACAAAAATAAAACAAAACATGATCAATTAAATTAGATTTAATTCTGGAATTTACCTTGTCCAGTGATAACATTAGCTCTGATCATAACAATGGTCAAACTGCAAAGAATATACAAACACATGGGACAGTCAATCAAACTATGATTTGACAAGTACCACACAGTGATAATCAAAGTTGTAAAATCAATCCTGCAACACTGATCCAGTAACGATAACTCTGAGGATAATGTCATTAGATAATGTTAAATAGCAGACAATCATTCTTTAACACTGCAAACTTTTTAAAAAAATTTTTAAAAGACAGGAGTTTTAAATACATGACAGTTTGTCAGCTGCACTTAGCAGTACCTCTTGACATTTGCATATGAACTTATGAATCAGGAATAGGAGTAGACCACTCTGTCTTCAAGCCTGCTCCACCATTTAATAAAAATATGGTTGATCTGATAATTCCACATTCCAGCCTACCCCAGATAACCTTTTACCCCCTTGCTTACCAATAAACTATTTTTTAGCATCCTAAAAATATGCAAAGACTTCACTTCTGCTGACTTACGAAAAGAAAAGCTTCGCAATGTCTGTGACCCTCTGTGAAACAAAAATTATCCTTATCCCTGACTTAATTTGGGATCCCATTATTTTTGAAACAATGACCCTTAGTTATAGATTTTCCTACAAAAGGAAAGGTCCTTTCCACATACACTCTGTCAAGACCCCTCAGGATCTTAAACATTAGAATGAAATTGCTTTTACTGTTCTGAACAGTTGACTGTTGGCGGGAGGCAGTGGCCAAGTGGAATTATTGCTAGACTACTGATCCAGGTAATGGTCTGAGGACCCAGGTTCAAATCTCATTATGACAGTTGGTGAAATTTGAAATCAATAAATTCTGGAATTAAGAGTCTAATGATGACCATGAAATCATTACTAATTATTGGCCGGAAAAAAAATCAACCAGTTCAACAATGGCCTATAGGGAAGGAAATCTGTCAACCTTTCCTGGTTTGGCCTATACAGCAATGTGGTCAATTCTGAGCAATAGGGATGGGTAATAAATGCTGGCCTAACCAACAATATCCATATTCTGTGATTTTTTTAAAAATAAATGCCAATAGTTACAAGCCAAACTTGTCTAGCCTTTCCTCATAAATCAATACATTCATACCAATTATTTGTCTAGTAAACTTGTTTTGAACTGTTTCCAAAACATTTACATCCTTCCTAAAGTAAGGAGACCAATACTGTACCCAGGACTCTAGATATAGTCTCAGCAATGCCCTGTATAACTGAAGCATAACTTTCCTACTTTTGCATTCAACTACCCTCACAATAAACCATAACATTCTATTCACTTTTCAGATTACTTGCTGTACCTGCTTACTAACTTTTTGCAATTCATTTACTCCCAGATCCCTTTACATCTTAAAGCTTTGTAATCTCTCAATATTTCAACAATAAGCATTTTAATATTTCCAGTCAAATGGATAATTTTATATTTTCTCATATACTACATTTGCCAGATCTCACTTAACCTGACTATATCTTTTGGTGACCACTTCATTTCATTTTATGACCTTGCTGTCCTACCTGTCTTTGTAGGCATCAGCAAATTTGGCTATCATACATACGATCACTATATCCAAGTCATTCATATAAATTATAAAACAATGCGGCCCACCACCAAGCTCTGTGACATACACATTACCAGCCAGAAAATGATCCATTTATGCTCATTCTCTGTTTCCTAGCCAATCAACTGTCCATTTCAAGATGTTACAAGTAACTTCTTTTTTAATCATAATGTTTCATATGACATCTTATCAAATGCCTTCTCAAAATCCAGTACATCTACTAGTCTCCTTTTATCCACAGCACTTGTTATTTCCTTAAATAACTCCAATATATTGGCTAAACATGATTTCCCTTTCACAAAAGCAATTTGTCTCTGTTTGTTTCTAAGTTTTCTTCCATAACATAGTTATAATATCTTCTAACAGCTTCTCTGTGACAGATGTTAAGCTAAAATGGCTGTAGTTTTCTGTTTCCTAAATCTCTCTCTTTTTGAATAAAGGACTTACTTTATCTATTTTCCAAATTAATGGAATATTTCCTAAATCTAGGGACTTGTGGAAAATTAAAACTAGTGCATCAACTATCAATCTTACAATTTTCTTGAAGACTCTGGGATGACATTCATCTTGATTGAGAGACTTGACAGTGCCACCACTCTAACAATTTCCTCTGTACCATTTCCCTGGTGTGCAATTTACTTGAGTTCCTCAATCCCTTCCATTTACTAATTTACAGCTAGTCGGTTAGTTCAATTGGCTGGATGGCTGGTTTGTGATGCAGCGTGATACCAACCAGTGTGGGTATAATTGCCATACTGTCTGAGGTCACCACGAAGGCCTGACCTTCTCAGCCTTTCCCCGTGCCTGAGGCAAGTTGATCCTCAGTTTAAACTCACCATGAGCCATCTCTCTCTCTCATGTGGTCCCTCTGGAACAATGGTGACTTTACTTTACTTACAGTGACTTTTGATTATTTCAATAGTTTTATTCACTTTTTTATGCACATTCATTTCTACATTTAACAACCCAAAAAGACTCCTCTTAAAGGATACAATGCCTATTAAAGTGCACATGGCCTCCCCAAAGGACAGTTGACCTTTAGCAAACCTGTCCAGGATCTTATTCAAAAGTGTACACTAAATCTCCAAAAGAGTACCCTACCTATCCAAGAAACTACAGAAAGTTCAAAGCTGTTCCTAGCAAGTATGATCTACGCAAGTTGTATTTCCCACCATGGCTAATGAATTTCAGACACGACTAGAGGTAGCTCCCTTTGTGAACTGTGGCTGTGCAATTTGGAACCCACCTCCATTCCCAGTTCTTGCAAAAAGAGTAGGTGTAGCGGTCAAGGGCAGGACCTCTGGATTTGAGTTTCCAGGGTCATTTTTGCAACGATGGACAGGCTCTATATCTTTGTGAAAATTCAAATCTGAGTGTTTTTAAGAGCTATAAGTAGAATTGTGTCAACTACCATGAGATCTGTCTCATTTAATTTGTTCTGTACCTCGGAAACTATTCTGGACAATACTAACCATTCTACGTCGGTCAACTTTCATTATTCTAACATTTAGAAAAGTCTTGCTGTACAGGAATGTAAAACATGGCGCAAACATGAATAAAACCACTTGGACAAGGCAACAAAGGGCGCTTGATGCCCAAGGCATGATGTTCTAACAGCATTGGTGGCTTTAGGAGAAGAAAACTAGAGACTGTGAAAATCTAACCAAAGTAGTTAATGTCAATGTCCAAAACTGCTGCTAGGCAAAATGAAAAATTATCATTGTGTTTTCTTTTAATAACTTCCTGGATGTCACACTCTACATTTTGTCAGAAGGTTGGTTAAAAAAAAACGTAGTAAAAAGTATAGGAATTTATTGGCTATTTATCCATGTAAATTCCCCAAAATGGGTTGATTGAAAAAGTGAAACATATTCCAATCACAGCTACCATTTACCCCATTGCAGTAGTTTAAATGGCATATCTATTTCACATAATTAGGAGTTTGGGTTACTTTGCTTGATATATTCATCATAATGCAAGACTCCTTGTTGGTTAATGTGTAGCCTAACATAGATATAAAACTTTGTAATTTTAGGTGAATGCTACATTAAATGGTTACAATATCTCTGTATTAAATCTTCCCACCTAACTGTTAAGATTTATTCATAAATAAATCACTAAAATATACATCAGTGTTAATGAAACACCTGTAGTCTGATTTATCACACAATTAATATTTTCACTACTTCTGCAAGACGGCATGTTTTCTCATTTTCGTGAAACACAGTGCTGAAGATTTTGGATTCTTCTCCATCTTATTAGATTGTTTTTATAAGAAAACAAAATATTTAACAGATGAGGCATATCATTCCACCATTTCAATTTACCCATTCAGAACAACACTATTTAAGCTCCCATTTATTTCCCATTTAAATTATTCTCAAGCTTATTGTGTCCACATCTCTCTCTCTCACACACATACACACACACACAAACACACAGTGAGAAACCTCTTAATTCTCAGTTAAAACTGTATCTTTCACTTGTTTCGATTTGTGACTCCCACTGTTTAGTTTAAGATAATAGACTTAATCAGTCATTTATACACCCTTTACTATCTTAGGTACCTTTATAAGATAACCCCCGGGAAGCCTCTTGTCGCTCCAGTCATTAGTCACAAGTCAAAACCCAACACCACAGATCAGTGTTATTCATCTTCCCTGTACATGAAAGTTTCTTTCCTCGACAACCAGATACAGTTCTGAAAATATGGTCTGACCAGAACTTGTATTGCTTAATCAGAATTAACTCCAATTTGTTTTCTACCACTTTGACTGTGTCGCAAGATCATAGAATTATGGTGTTACAGTGTAGCAGGTGGCTATTCAACCTGTTTTGTAAGCCATCCTTTGGAAAAAGCATTCACCTAGTGCCCATTTCCTGTTTTCCCTTATAGCACTAGGTAAAAATGAGGACTGCAGATGCTGGAAACCAGAGTCTAGATTAGAGTGGTGCTGGAAAAGCACAGCAGTAAAATCGACATTTCGGGCAAAAGCCCTTCATCAGGAATACAGGCAGAGAGATATCGCTCCATCCTTCAGGCTCTCTGCCTGTATTCCTGATGAAGGGCTTTTGCCCGAAACGTCGATTTTACTGCTCCTCGGATGCTGCCTGAACTGCTGTGCTTTTCCAGCACCACCCTTCCCTCATAGCAATGCAGATTATTCCTTTTCAAATAATTATTTCTAGTGATTGTACCAAAGTCAGCCAGGTGGACCTCAGTGAATATAAATTTCTTGTTTGGAGCTGTTAATCTGGTCTAATCCGGGAGCCCTGGCTGACAGATATAAACAGGAGTGTCAAAGGTTCTATTCACTCTGAGAGCAGGCTCTGAGGGAGCTGAATCAGTGTCAAGGACTCTCCACATGTAAATAAAAGGAGACTTGGTGATGGAGAGTTATTTCAGTAGTGACAAGAGAAAAGTGGCAACAAGAGAAAAGAGAAAGGAAATTCACCCGCAACAGTCATCTTTGAGTTGGGGTAAGCATTTCTGGCATCATGCTGTTATTTGTGAAGCCTGACTTATTCGATCTTGACATTAAAGACTGGACCCAATATGTGCAAAGAATGCATTGTTTTTTCCAGAGAAATGACATTGGGACAGATGAAAAGCAACGAGTAATTCTGGCAGATTGTGGACCCACAGCTATTTTGGTTATTAGGAGCCTAACTTTCCCTGAGGCATCAGATACTAAAATATTTCAAGAGTTGACAGATTTTGTTAAGGACTATCATGACCACAGGCCTCCTCTAATTCTGAGACTATCAGTTTTGTTTGGCAATTCAAGAACAAGGAGAATCCATATTGGGAGTTTTGATTTGGTTAAGATAACAGGCACAATCGATGTTCAGTAGCAGCAGTATGTACCAGGTACAAGACACACTGCAGAAATTCACCAAGGCCTTAGCTATCAACTTCTAAACCCATGCTCACTATCATCTAGGAAGGCAAAGAAGCAGATACATGAACAACAACACTGCAAGTTTCCCTCCAAACCATTCACTATCCAGACTTGAAAATATATCACCGTTCCTTCACTGTTTCTGGATCAAAATCCTGGAGCTCCCTCCATAATGGCCTTGTGTGGCTGGCTATACACCATGGATTCGAGCAGTTCAAAAAGGTAGCTCACCATCACTTGTTCAAGGATAACAAAGGATGGGCAATAAATGTTGGCCCAGCCAGCAATGCCTACATCTCATGAATGAATAAAAAGACAAGGAAGACTGAGAAAAGATCTGATTGAAGTATTCAGAATCATGAGCCATCTGGACACAGTAAAAAAGGAAAGGAGTACTTATGATAGGATCAAGGATAAGAAAGTGCACTTTTAATGTTGTTAACAAACAGGATATGAGAAAAACCCTTTGCATGCACCAAAACAATTAGGATCAGAAATGCACTGCCTGTGAGTGTGAGGAAAGCATTCAAAAACAGAATTAGATGGTGAAATAACTCCACAGAATCTGGTAGTCCACCACCATGTCTCCCTTTATTTACATGTGGAGAGCCCTTGACACTGATTCAGTGCCCACAGAGTGAACAGACCCTCTGACACTCTTGTTTCTTTTTGTTTTTTTAATTGCCCCCAGGTCACCTATATATTGTACATGATTAGATTAGATCCCCTACAGCGTGGAAACAGGCCCTTCGGTCCAACATGTCCACACCAACCCTCCGAAGAGCAACCCACACAGACCCAATTACCCTACATTTACCCCTGACTAATGTACCTAACTCTATTGGCAATTTAGCATGGCCAATTAATCTAACCTGCACATCTTTGGACTGTGGGAAGAAACCAGAGCACCCAGAGGAAACCCACGCAGACACGGGGAGAATGTGCAAACTCCACACAGACAGTTGCCCGAGGCAGGAATTGAACCTAGGTCCCTGGCGCTGTGAGGCAGCAGTGCTAACCACTGAGCCACCGTACCACCTCTGTAAGTGTAGTAACACGGTAAAAAAGACACCATTGTGTCAAGACTTTGTTCTATATTTTCCAACAATCAGGAAAATGCCCATGGGGCTAGTAAAATATTAACAAGCAAAGCCTAATGAAGGGAATGCTTATATCAAAAATGAATGGGGGGGTTGGTGGTAGGGAGAGAAGGGACACCCCTGTCTGTATCTGTCAGTCAGGGTTTCTTGATTGGATCAGATTAACAGCCCCAATCAAGGAACTCATATTCTATGAGGTTCACCGGATTAAACATATTACAATCACTATAACCCTCCCACTCTAAGTCTGAGGACATTGGCCAGTTCCTGGGGTGTTTTAGCACTTTTAATCAATTTAGGTCCAGTGGGACTCTTTTGCTGTCTCGAGTCAGCATACTGGCAACAACAATAATGGCTTCCCAGCCCGGATCATGAAGAAAATTTTAAACCATTTGGACGAGGGTAAGTTTTGTTTTGGGGTTTTGCTATGAGCTGACCTAGAATCCCTCTGTGTGAACCCTGAGTGAGGCTATGAAATTGCCTTCACTCAAGTGGTGTTTACCAACTCAGTCAGACTGTTAAAGGTGTCCACTTCCATCGGAATACCACGCAACCCATATGCTCCACTTGGAGCACTTTCCAATGATAAACCCAGCTGTAGTGCCTGTGGATATGGTGCCAGTCATATGGGTTGCTTTGCCCTGGATAGTTTCAAGTTTCATGAGTGTTGTTGGAGTGGCATTCATTCAGGCAAGTAAGGAGTATTCCATTACATTCCTGACTTGTGCGTCATAGATGGTGGACAATGTTTGTAGAATCAGAAGATGAGTTACTCACTGTAGTGTTCCTAATCTCTGACCTGCTCTTGTAGCCACAGTTTTTACTTGGCTGGTTCAGTTCAATTTATGGCTAAGGGTTACCCTCCAGGATATTGATAGTGGGGAATTCAGTGATGGTAATGCCATTGAGTGCCAAGGGATGAAGGTTAAATTCTTTCCTATTGGAAATGGATATTGCCTTGTGTTTGTGTGGTACAAATGTTACTTGCCACTTTTTAATCCAAACATTGATATTGTCCAGATTATTCTGCATTTGGAAATGGACAGCTTCAATATCTGAGGCATCATGAATAATGCTGATCATTGTGCAATCCACTTCTGACCTTACGATGGAAGTAAGGTAATTGAGGAGGTAGCTGAAGATGTTTGGGTCTAGGATACTACCCTGAGAAACTCCTGCAGAAATGTCCTGAAGCTGAAATGACTGACCCCAACAAGTACAACCATCTTCCTATGTTCCACCTATGAATTCAACAAGTGGAGAGTTTTCCCCTATTTGCTCCAAAGCATAGCTCTCTATATCCTTCCCTAAGATGAAGAAAGTAAAGTACCCTCAGTAGTGGCATTCTCCACCATTGCTGGATCTCCTCAAATGTACGGTGCTAGAGACTGCATCCACATTTCTTTCAGAGCACGGTATCATCAACCTGCAGAGATGATCAACAGAAAGATTTCTATTCTCTCAATGGAGAACTTATAAGTGGTCATTGGAAATGTGCACCAGATATCCTGGGAGCTATCATGATGTGCACATACTGGAGAAGTTACAAGTTCCTTACTCCTTCCAATGTATTTGAACCTTTCAAAGAAATATACCTTGACATTGCTAGAACTTTGTCTTCTTTGAAGATAGCCCATTGTTCAGCTACCATTTTTCCTATCAACCTTTGACACCAATTTATTTATGGAAGACACATTATTATCCTATTGAAATTGACTTTCCAGCAATTCATTGTTCTCACTTTTCAATATACACTCTGTAGATAAATGTTTAACTATTATTTTTGATTATTATTGTTGATATTGTTTTTCCATTTACCCATACCTTCTACCAAAATGTTGCCAAGTACTCCCCCCAGTTATGTTGTTCAATTCTTCTCTTGTCTCTTTGAAATTAGCCCTTTAAAAGTTATAAAATTGCTTTTGGTATTAGTTCCAGATCATATTAAACTTGATTCGGAGATGCCGGTGTTGGACTGGGGTGTACAAAGTTAAAAATCACACAACACCAGGTTATAGTCCAACAGGTTTAATTGGAAGCGCACTAGCTTTCGGAGCGACGCTCCTTCATCAGGTCATTGTCACCTGATGAAGGAGCGTCGCTCCGAAAGCTAGTGTACTTCCAATTAAACCTGTTGGACTATAACCTGGTGTTGTGTGATTTTTAACTATGTTAAACTTGATTATGCTATGGTCACTATCCCTGAGTATTATTACCAATTCTGTTGCTGTACATTGTGTAAGTCAAAAAGTGTGGTGCTGGAAGAGCACAGCCGGTCAGGCAGCATTCAAGGAGCAGGAAAGTCGACATTTCGGGCATAATTCCTTCATTCTGTACATCGTCTAATTAATGTATGAGGATGAAATCAAAATGAACGCTACCTTATATGGTTTCCCTTAAATCCTTAGCCATAATGCAGTAAAGAATTATATCCATCAATTCTGACAGATTTTTCCACTATGTATAGTTGATTGAAGTCGACTAATATAACTTTCCTATTTCTATGCACCTTTTTATCTATTCATAAATTTTATTCTCTGTGATGATCTGTGGCAAGCTCCGGGTGGTCATTTAGATAAATCCACATTAGACCTTTCTAATCAGAGTAGTTCTTTCTTTGGCTGATCCAGTACTACAAGATCAATTTCAGTATCTCTCAACCATTTTTGACATATCTGATTGCACCCTCTCGTTATCTATTGTTTCTGGTAAATCTATATCTCTGAATGTTAAATTAATTTCTATATTTTATCTTTTTTCTAGTTTTCTGATAATCAGCACAAACAAAATCAGCCAATTACATGTTAATTTAGTAAGCAACAAAAATGAATTAATATATACTAAATGTACTGGCCCGGTATGTTTAACATTTATAGTTGACAAATGCTCACCATCAATTTATTTTTCCAATTTTCCTCATATCACTATCTTACGCTCAAATTCTCAAATTACTAGTCACGCTTTCTTCCTTTAAGTATACATTTTTTGATTGTGTTTCAAAAGATACTGACACAATTGTTGGGCTATGGATTGGAGAGCATGAAATAAACATAAATTGAATAAGCAACTACTGCAATGTTTTCCCAGTGATGAAGCAGCAGAACAAAGAATAAAAAACTCAGCAGAAAATGTTTAACCTCCTGTAGGTTAAAGATGGAAAGTTATGTTTTCTGCATTGACTTGCTATCCAGTAACTGCTGGCAGGAAATGTATGTTGTTGGTTATTAAAACTGTAAGAACCTGTGGATTGTGATCCAAGAGGACTATTGGGAATTGTATCCATCGGTATGTTACAGTGCAGCCAATCAGAAGCATATGCAAATGGAATGATACTTCAAAGCAAATGGAGTATAAAAGTAGGGAGGCTTTGCTAAGACTATCCAAGGCACTGGTCAGGCTACAGCTGGAATATTTTGATCAGATTGGGCCCCTTTTTGAGCAAAGATAAACTGGCGTTGGCAATAGTCTAGAGAAGGTTCTCTAATTAGATATCCGGTATGGAGGGACAGTCTTATTAAGAAAGGTAAAGTAGGTTACTCTTACAGTCTTGGAATTTAGAAAAATGATAAATGATCTTATGAAAAATACAAGAATCTTAGACATGATTTGGAGATGCCGATGTTGGACTGGGGTGTACAAAGTTAAAAATCACACAACACCAGGTTATAGTCCAACAGGTTTAATTGGAAGCACACTAGCTAGTGTGCTTCCAATTAAACCTGTTGGACTATAACCTGGTGTCGTGTGATTTTTAAGAATCTTAGAGGGCTTGACTAGGTAGATCTGGAAAGATTGTTTCCCCTTCTAGGTAAGTGTAGGACCCAGAAGGTATGATGTCAGAATAAAGTGGCACATACTTAAAACAGACTTAATGAAGAGGTTTTTTTTCTCTCTCAGAAGGTAATCTGAGGAATTCTTTCCACAGGCCGTTGTCAAGGCTGGGTCATTCAAAGCTGAGACAGAGAAAGGGCAGGAAATTTGAGTTGAGGTTTATCAGATCTACCAAGAGTGAACCGGTAGAGAATACTTGATGGGCTGAATGGCCTACTTGTGCTCTTGCGATCTTTTAGTTTTATGTGAAGCCAGCAAAAAGGCATACACTAATGCAGTTGATACTATTGCAAGTACACCTTGACACCCAGCTGCTCTATGAAACCAGAAAATTCATTGTTTGTCACTACTGGAGAAGAATCCCTGGCACATTACAAAAGCCATCATATCTCCTCTCATTCCCTTATGCAATGGGACAAATCTATATTCTTTTTAAAATTAAGACACCTTTCTCTTCAGCATTGACCCCTGTGTGCTATCTGCTGATTGGTTTGCTTTATCTTCAGAATATCAACCAACACTAATACAGTGGCCACAGAAGCAGTAACACAAAGTATAGGAATACATGATTCTTGGATTGCTCTCTAATGTCATTACCTTCGTGTAGGATAATCAAATGTTATCATCCCTTGTAACGATTAGAAAACTAGGTTCCCACAGTTTTCTAATGTTTTTATTTTCAGAATGACTGTGGAGCCCAGAGGAGTTTCATGGCAGAAATTAAGAATGAATTGCATTGTCCAATTGAAAGTCATGATTCACATTATGAGTACAATTCTGCAAACATGTGTTCTCTTCCAAATAATTTATGACCACTCACTACTCAAAACCATAAATTAAAAATGAGGGAAAGAGGGATGGATATTAACGTACAAATACAATAACAAAACAGCTTCATGGAGATGTGTTTCTTTTAAAAAAAAGAATGGTGGCATTAATAATTGTCCCTATTTTTGTTCATCACAGTTTATACAATCAATTGCTGCTTAGATTAACTATAGCATCAGACTGGGTCTGGATTTGTTTCTGTACGGTGAAGAAGAAAATGTAACCTACCAATAAAAAAAAGACCAATTTATTTTGGTGTCCATCTATCATTTATTTTATCCCAACATATTTACAGATGAGTCAGAAGTTCCACAATTGAACGAACACCATCAGTATTCCTTTTTCTGTTCTCTATTTAAGGAAACACTCTAAATATCTGATACAACAAAGACCACTGGGATTGCAAAACTAGGATTGCATATCTTTCCCAAGTTAAACAATACTTCAAAGTTAATAAATGTGGAAATCAATCAGAAAGCAGTCTTCCGACAGAAGGTGCTGTGAGACCTCTTTATAAAATTCTTCAATGCATATGCGTGCAAGAGATTACAAATTTACTTATGTAGCATCTAAAGTTAAAATTTCACCTCTAAATTTATGATACTAGATATAAACCCACTGGAAGTAGCATTATGATAAATCATTGATCATTTTCATTAATGTACCTCAAATGCTCACAATTTTTCTTAACATTGTTAAATATGTGACAAATGCTTTTGTTTATTCCTATACTCTTCTGATACAAGAAAAAACGGAGAAACTGCAAGAAATATTCTTTTGTTACATTATTCAAGTCAGGAGTTAAACTAAATTTAAAACCAAAAAATAGAATTTCGATGAACAGATATTGATAGAAAATACAATCCTGCAGATTTTATTATCCCCAGAGTAATAAATAGTTCAAGGTTTTGGAGTTGAGAATTTGTGAAGTCTAATGGTTTCCATGATAAAAATATTTATACCACTGTGGAGTAAAATATTGAACTATATTTTATTACTCAATCATCTCTAACTGGAATAATTTATTGAACAATTGTAATCGGGATACTTTGCCAAACCACGTACAATCCTTTGCACATGCTCAATATATACTTCAAAAATATTGACAGTCTGTGAATTTCAGTTTATGCATTCTGCTTTCTACCTCTACAGCTTATGATAATGAAAATGTTTACCATATAGAAATTGGGAGGTTTTAATTACTGGCGGTCGGATGTAACGTTTTATGGCAATTCATTTCCCAGTGACAATCTGCAGGTTGATGATTGGTCAGGGAAGTAAAACATTAGATAGATATTCCATATATTTTCAACATTTAATCACTGCTAATGAAATTTTCAAGGTGGCAAGCAAGGTTTTCTGGAACAAGGGTAAGGCATTCCCCGGTCAAGTTTGTATTTTGTTCACTAAATCAACTCAGAAAATCTCCACAAAATCATTTACAATGTGAATATACTTAAGGACCAGAGGAATACTGATCCCAGATATTTCCCTATACATGAAGAAGAACAAAACTTTCAGAGCCAGTTTGATGTGTGCTGAAATAAGCAGCACATTTGTCTCGACTCTCTCATGCCTGCTGAATTGATAGTTTATTAATTCCACTCCTGTGAAATGAAAGCAGTATTGAACGGCTTTGCAGCATCTACTTGGTTTGCTTCAAACTGACGTCCATTTTGTGTGCTGTTTGTAAATGGCTGTTGCTCTATTCCAATTACATGTTTGAACTTGAAAGATCCCTTGGATGTTGTGCAATTATTTTATAATTCATAATTATCAGATCAAATGTGACTATAAGGGGTGGTCATTTGACAAACTGACAGTGGCGTCTCTGTTATTTGTCATAATGGAAAGGACATCAACACAAAATTTAATTCGTGATTTTGTATTCCCAGATTTTCAAGTTGCACAGCTAATTAAGCAAAGCCTTTGGCGTCAAAATTAAAGCAACCACATGAAAAATAACAAAAGAAGTAACGGGTAGCTCTGTCAACCAAAAAAGGAGATGAGATTTCAAATAATCAAATAAACTGCAATCTGGCATTATGCTGAAAGGTGTCTAGTGAAACCGTCCTGAATGAAAGCAAATCATGAAGAAGCAAAATCCCACACTAATTGAAAGTTAAAACAGGAAAATTGGGCAAATTCTTCCCATACTGTGACTAAATATCAATCTGGGGGAGTTTCATGAACGGTTCCCTCTGTGAGCCCTTCTTATGAACCTTCTGCTGCTCAAATCATTGTGAATCTCACATAATTTGTGCTCAGCAAAGGTTCACTGGTACCAGGACCATCCACCATTCATGGCACAAATATTACTTTTAAAAACCAGCTGCACACCAGTTCAAACTCCGCAATCCAGGAATAATCATTCCAAGTGCATTGCTTGACTGCAACTCAAAAGAAAAGGGTTGAGAAAGGGATATTGGTACCCAATTCGTAGACCTGGAGGTCCTCGTAGATGGGGTAGTGGAAAGAAGGGTTGCCCTTTTTCCTCAGGACCGCAAACAGTTTCCAAGGTGAAAAGCAACATGTAGCAATGCAGCAAGAAGGTCAATGACCTGATGTGCTCCATAATGTAAGTACCTCCATCTTCGCTCTGCTGCCTGACTCTCACTCTCACTCTGCCACTACACACAGGCACATGGTCTATCATTCTCGCTGTTGTATACAGATACTCAATGTCTCTCTCCTATTCCATCCACCCAAACTGCTAAGCCTTGGTGCCCTCTACACTTTCTACCCACTGATTTGGGATGCCACACAACCTTTCTGGCTTCTGCACACCACTGTTGTTATCGTCGCCATAATCTTACCACACCATTAGATTAGATTACTTACAGAGTGGAAACAGGGGTATTCTTTGCATTTGTCAAGGAACATAATGAGCAAAGTTTCATCTGTTTTTATTGTACTCATATAAAACTCAATTTAGTATTCCACAAACTGATTGTTTAGGTAAGTTTTAATTTGAGTCCTAACAACTAAAGCTACATTTCATGTTGCTCATGTAGCATGTTACCTCTTTTTGATTCATATTATTTAAAACCAACACCTCTTTAAATTATTAATTTACACATTTTATAACTGATGACTGCTAAGGGCAAATTCCAAACTGCAGTTTATAAGATTACATTGATGATGAATGGTATCTCAGTATAATCAGGATTAGTTGGAGAGATTGTTAATGATTTATTTTAAATACAAACACCTACAGTCTCAGAAACAGTGCATTATTTTTTCCCACTCGGATTAATGTAAATTACCTGTTTGCTAATTTGACTCATCTTAATGTATCTAACTGAAATATTGAAAAAAGATTATTTTCCTTAATGGAATTAAATAAACTAGCCAGAATTTTCCTAGTATCTGAAAGGTGTAGACATTAACAAGAAACTTGGATGAATTCATGAAAAATGAGTTTCTCAATGTCATGAAAGATAAGTCTGATTTCTCCTTAAGATTTTAGTAGCGAGATGAGAATCTCACAAGTAAGTGCCAAAGTTCCTAATTTCCTAAACAACTCATGATTAGCTAATCTTGGCTCATTTCTATGCAGGTTGCTGTTTTCACAGGGACTACTGAGAAACTAGATGGCGCCAGTTTACAACTTCCAAATGAGAGCTCCAAACTGGGTGCTGCAGTTTTCTGGATCGTTCCCAGACTGTCCACCTTGGTGAAAGTTTCTCAATGCCTCAGGGCACACACCATAGATAGTGACATCCTAGCCCCTTCTTCCAAAGAAGTTGGCATTGGATATGCACACATCATCTTGTTACATCTTGGACTAATTTATAATACAGTCCAGCACCTCCATGCTGCATTTTGAAACTAACCAGCACCATGCAATGCAAAATTGCTGTCAGGCCAAGGAGAAGCACCACTTTTCTCATACAAAGGATCAGAATGTATCTTAGCCTGCTTTATCAGTACTCAGTTTATGTGTAGATGGATGCTTTTAGCACAGGTGGAAAGCCAGGCAGCTTGCATGGTTGTCAGCACTGAACTGTCAAAGAGGTGGACATGTCGCTTTGCAGTATTGTGATACGTTAATGTCATGTGTATAGCATGCATCAGCAGCTTATGCAGCATTGGATGTGACTCAACCACAATGCCATGTTTCTAAGTCTAAGGAGAGTGATCCTATTCAAAACAAGGGGATTATAGTCAGTCAGGGGGTCTCACCATCCACAGTCAAGGATATTGTCCCATCTCAGACAAGTGTTTTGGCCGTGTTTCATCCTAAGGTCAAGTGCAATCAGTCCGGGGATTCAAATACATCAGTTGGGGTGCTGTGGAGTCATTTTTCTGGGCAGTGGGACATTTACATTTGCAATGAGAAAAAGGGAAGAATTGAGTATGATGGAAGTGTGTTGAAGTGCTGGTAGTAGTGGTGCAGGGTGGGTTTAGCTCAGTTGGCTGCTTTGTGAAGCAATGTGATGCCAACAGCATGGGTTCAATTTCCATCATCAGCTGAGGTTGCCTTGAAGAACTCTCTTCCTCAACCTCTTCCCTCACGTGAGGTATGGTGACCCTCAAGTTAAATCACCACTGGCCACCTCTCTCCAATGAGAGAGCAACGGTGGCACAGTGGTTAGCACTGCTGCCTCACTGTGCCAGAGACCTGGGTTCAATTCCTGCCTCAGGTAACTGACTGTGTGGAGTTTGCATATTCTCGACGTGTCTGTGTGGGTTTGCTCTGGTTTCCTCCCACAGTCCAAAAATGTGCAGGTTAGATGAATTGGCCATGCTAAATTGCCCGTAGAGTTAGGTGTAGGGGAATGGATCTGGGTGGGTCGCGCACCCAAGGATAAAACATTTCAAATTGTCAACTTCAACTAGTCTCCTGATTTCACAGCTTGCCAAGGTTTGCCTCAATTGTGTAAAGCATCCAAATTAAATGAGTCAATTCATGGTATAAATATATTTTCAGGTTGCAGACCAATCATATTTATCACTTTAGTTGTATCTCGCAGTTATCCCTCTTTTACAAATAGAGCTACTTGAAATCAGTACAAGCCTAACGTCTCAAGCACCGGTGTTGAAATCACTTTTAAGGTTCTCACCATTTACTTCAGAAACCTTAGGAAGATCCTAAATGCAATTATCTCGAGTGCAGTTTCTCAGACTGAGTATTAAGGGACCTAAGTGTCCTTGGAGATTTCCAGAGAATCTGTGAAATAACCAAACATAATGGGAATGAGTGGGAGTTAGTTTGGGCTTAGTGTGACTCAGGATCCAGCAGTAGAATGCAGGTGGCATGTTGTATAATGAATGCTGACTGTTTCACCTGAGGAGAAGAATGCACAGCAGGAAGAAGCACCAGGTAATACAACAGTTATCAGGAGTTGATGGTGCTTGCCCAATAAAGTCAGCCTTGACAAAGGTGCTAAAACACATGTTCCCCTAAGTATCATCAATAGCATACAATTTGGTGTTTTGATGCAGTTTCCTTGATAACTAATCCATAAGAGAAGATATTTGCATACATAATGGTTTGTTCCAATATAATAGGGATACACAATCAGCTTTTCTATTTTCAACACTGGCTCTTCCACACATTTTAAATCCAGATTTATAACATTCAGAACACAGATTTAAGTTAGCATCTCCTGTAAACATGGATTTTTTTTTTCAGTCCCAGTATGGATATCAGTTCATGTAAAGCAAAATGTCAAAATGTTAACAGAACTAATAATTAAAAGGGTTGTGTAATCTCACAGAGAATTCCTTTCCCCAAATCTCAACTCAGTGCTAAAAATTGATGCATAATAGGGTGTGACATCCATAGATACTTCATCTAAATGATTATTCTCCGTAAGTGAGGACAAGTAGCAGCTTTCAACAGCCTATTTGACTTACATGGGAGGGACGACAAATCAGATTCAAACCTGCTCTTTCAGACATTCCCACTCATGCGTTTTATAATAGAAGTTACTCAGCAGAAACCATAAGCAAGATGCCTCTCTGATCTTTCTCCCCCTAACGAGGGACTTATTAATAACTTGCAGCAGCCTCCATCATTACACCAGTCACAACCATTTAATTTAGCACAGACTATTGATCAAATCATGTCGGATCTATACTTCTCCATTTCACATTAGTCAGGAGAACATATCAGCAAAGAACCAAAGAGAATGACAGGACAGGATTACTTATATGCCAAGCAGTGCAAGCAGTTGTAATAGATGGAGCTAAGCAATCCCACAACCAACAATTCAGATCTAAGCTCTGCAGTCCGATCATATCCAGTCTTGAATGATGGTAGAGGAGAAACCTCCACAAACATCCCCGTCCTCAATGATCGGAGGGGCCAGCACATCAGTGTGATTGACAAGGTTGAAGTATTTTAATCCTTTTGAACCAGAAAGTGGACAAAGTGGGCAATCCAACTCAGCCTCTTCCTGAGATCCCCAACATCACAGATGCCAGTCTTCAGTCAATTTGATTCACTCCATGTGATATCAAAAAAATGCCTGAATGCACTGGATATTATAAAGGCTATTGCCCCTGACACCATTTCAGCAATAATTGAAGTCATATGCTCTAGAATCTGCCATGCCCTGAACCAAGCTGTTCCAATGCAATGATGACTTTGGCGTCTAACGAGAAGATTACCCAGGTATGTCCTGTCCACAAAAAGAAGACAAATCCAACACTGTCAATTCCAACTCCATCAGTCTACTCTCAAACATCAGCAAAGTGATGGAAAGGGTCACCAACAGTTCTATCAAGTGGACTTGTTCAACAATAACCTCAATACTGACATACAGTTTGGGTTCCACAGGGCACATTCAGTACCTGACCTCATTACAGCTCTGGTCCAAACATGGACAAAAGAGCTGAACTCAACAGGAAAAGAGAGAGTGACTTCCCTTGATCGCACTTGATCAAGTTTAACATTGAGCATCCCTCGCAAAACTGAAGTCAATGTAGCAGGAGTGAAATCTCCACTGTTTAGAATCATAGTTAGCACAAATGAAGCTTGCTATGGGTGTTAGAGGTACAAGATATCACCACAGAAAATCCTCAGGGGAGTATCGTAGCCCCAGTCATCTTCAGCTGCATCATGAATAAGTTCCTCTCCATCATAAGATGAGAAGTGAGGATGTCACTCACAACTCCTTAGAAACTGGAGCAGTCTTTTGCCCATATGCAGCAAAACTCTGATGACATTCAGACTTGATTTGTTAAATGGCAAGGAATATTTGCACCATACATGTGCCAGACATTGGACCATTGCCAAAACTGAAAAATTCAACCATCGCCCCATTCACTGCATCTCCCACTGTCAACATTCTGAATGGTACCATTGACCAGAAACTGTACTGGAGCAGTTATATAAATGCTGAGGCTACAAGAACAGGACTGAAGCTGGGAATTTTGCTTGAGGTTCTTATCTCCTGATTTTGCAAAGCCTGTCCTTCATCTCCATGGGACAAGTCAAGAATGAGATGAAGTATTCTCCAGTTGCCTGTTTGGCTGCAACTCAAAGAAAATTCAAGAAGCTTGACACCATTAGGGACAAAGCATGCTACTTGATTGGCATCCTATCTAACAGCTTCAGCATTCACACCTTCCTCCAGAGACACAGTGGCACTAGTGTATACCATCAACTAGATGCATTGTTACTAAGGCTCATGTGATAGCAACTTCCAAAACTATGATCACTACCACTTGCAAGATCAAGGATAAGAGAACACCGCCGCCACCTACAAGTCCTTTCTCAGCCACACATAATCCTGACATGGAATTATATCACTGTTTCTTAACTGTTGCTTGGTGAAACTGTTGGAATTCCAGGTCTAAAAGCACTGCAGGTGAACCTACTCCACATGAAGTGCCGAGACTGAAGAAGGCAGCTCATCACCTCTCAAGGGCAATTTGGTGTGGGCATTAAATGTTGGCCTAGCCAATGACACCCATATCCCATGAAGAAATAAAAATATCAAATATTATTATAAACTGGCTAGTTTACTGGCCTCAGTAATCTCCTACCATCCCTGTCACCCCAGCTCAATGTCACTTTGTGCACATTTCTTCAGTACGGTCTTGATCTCTTTAAATGACTATGACAATTTCTCTGCACTTTTATGATTTATTGCTGTCAGTGTATAAAGTACAGTTGGATAACAAAATTACATTGGCCCACTATCATGTTAATTACAGTAAAACTTCAATCATTCATTGTCATCACTCCTCTGAAATTAACAGCAGCATTTCGAATCCACACATGAACAGCTAACAATAAATGTTTCTGTTGGTGATTCTAAGTTTCTTCAATGTTGAAATACCTATGGATGGTAATCAAGCATATTTCATTGAACTGACTGGAACTTGCCCTTTAACACTATAAGTCCTGCTGAAAAAGTTATACTTTGCTGAATGAGGTGTGATTGAATTTTTAATTCCATACAAAATTCATAATTATGATTGAAATCGCTTCCTGGTTCTGGAAACCCAATCTTATGTTCAAGGAATCCCAAGTCTCTGCTATAATCACAAAAAAATCACACCTTTAAATTATATTTTTGAATATGTTTATGACATTCTAGTTTCTACTGTAATTCATTATGTATGTCCCATTATTCTCTTGACTGTAAACTGTCATTAAAGGTCAAGGATAATCTGTGTATTTTACTCTATCTTTCTGTTTGCAAAAATACATAAATATGATTGACTGCTGGTCCTATTTGATGATGTCATTGTTGCTAAAGGCATAGATGTACCCTGGACTTCACAGCAGATTCAAACTAATGTAAGAAAAGGGGATTTTGATGCCAGAGAGATCACAAGATTACTGTTGTCAACTTTCTTTGGGATCAATGGTAAATTCTTCTCTTCATGACTGTATACTGTATATTGGAACTGTGATCATCTAGGTGACTGCATGTTTTAATAATAAGGTTCAATGTGTTGACCAACAACTAACTTTTGCCACTTTTCAAAAAGCTATGATCAGTAGGAAATAAAGTTTTGATATTTGATTTGTGATTTAATTATTAGAATTAATTACGATACTTTCCAAATTGTATAAAATAACAAGCTGAGTAATAAAATTCTAATTTTATTTAGCATATTCAAAAGCAGATGACTGCTTTAGATAACTTTACTATCTTTAATGAGAAGGACTGCAAGGTCAAAAATGAACATGATAACATTCTTACCACTTCGATCACATATATAATCTCCCAAAAAGATACATCAAACATTAACATTTGCAGCTACCTTATACAATTCCATCTATACATGAAATTAAATTCATTTTAAATAAATCATTTCTTTGTGCATACAAGTTGCTGCATTAAAAATTATTTTCTATGTAAACATTCAGATAGAACAAGTGAATGATACATGTTATGAGTTGTGTGAAATAGATCTAAACAGTAATGCATAAACAAATACATATTTGCTGAAGTGTGTAAAATTTTAATTTCTATCAACTATTTTCACATTTTGTTGAATATATATATTTATAAAAAATGAAAAAGTTAAGCCAAAAAATCATTAAGCATTTAACAACATGAAAGCTATGTATCCTGCAAAGTAGTTTACAATCTTAAAGCAGAAATTAAAATTGTGTTGTCACCTCCATAGGAGGTTTCAGGGCATATTGCAGCCAAGTACACTCATTCTTAAATAACTTCAATTGTGTTTATAGTATTTTGAAGTAACATTGCAATGTACATTGTAATTATTTTCATTTTCCTCATCAGTTTTTTCTTCTCCCTTTGTGATCTCACTAATCACTCCCTTACTTCCACAGTTACTCTTCAACACCTTGCCCAACTCGTTATTCATTTAGTTAATTCCCATTTCAAGTAATTGAAATTCCTGGTATCCCTGAATTAAAACATAAATTTGTGAAAGGAAAGCGTTGGTAAACATATTACCCTGCTTCTTAATGTAGAAAGTATAGGTGCAAGCAATATTCAAAGGATGTCACAGCAATGTCTGCTGCTAGTTTCCTTTTCTTATTTCGATTCAAATTTAGGGTGAACAAAAGCTGATTTGAAATATTAAATTCACCAAGACCTTAGGAATTTTCTGAAAGTACTATTTAAGTATAAGTTGTTGCCATTGTTCTAGTTTATTGATATTCTTAGGTATATCCAGGGAATCTCAATATTGTATGGGGCTTGTGAAAAATTGGAGAATTGTCTTTCAAATGATTCCAGATGTCAAGCTCATTGTCATGAGTAGAGATTTTTCTTCCTCTAATCATGTCTAATCAAGGAGGATTATTAATCAACTCAATGTTTCAATGATTGTGCTTGAAATTTGTCATTTGAATTTCTCAGTTCTCAAATATTTATTTTCAGAAGTTTTGTTCAAGTATTAGACTTTACTTTTGGTTTTCGAGACACTCTATTTAGCTTATATATGAAATCTAAAACAGTGTATGAAATATTTTAGAATCGTGTAAGCTGAAGACATCTAATATGATTCCAAAATATCTGATAATGTTAACAGCCATTTCCAACAGACTTTACAGCATGTCAATCACTGCGATTAGGAAAACAACATTTATGCTGAGTTATAGTGACAGCATTGCAAAATGCCTTCTAGCTTTCATTTGACAATAGGAAACTGCAAACAACTGAATTAGTATACAGAGCCAATATTTTATTGTGTGCCATGGTTTGCAACAGTTGCAAGTGCCCATAGTTCTATGGAATTTTAAAGACTAAGGCACTAACACTTTTCAAAGCTACCTGCACTTTCTCCAAATTCGAGCAAATTGGAATACAATAAGATTGACAATTGACTTTTCTCATCAGAAATGACAGCACATTACAGACAAATTAAGCAAATAAACTGCTGCAAACTGTACAGAAGATTAATCATCATCAGTAGGAGAGAGTCAAGTCAATGTTATAGGTTGGGCCATTTATCAGAATAATAACCTAATTGGCTATCAGATTCTAACTAACAATTTGGGACTTGTGTCAAAATTGGAAGAGCTGCCTTCCACCTTGATGTAGTTCCATACCCAGAATAATTTCATTCTACAGCTGATTTCAGATTCCTCCATCGCCACACCTGAGTACAACCTGACCCTCCTGCAGGACAGGCCCCCGGCAGAGTTGCTGGGAATTTGGGTGGGAATTCCCATGGGAGTCCATAGCATTGACACTTAACCCCACAGTATCTGATGACAAAAGGTCAATCCTGGGTTAAAAAAAAACCTTTATTGCACACATAGATTCTTGCAAATTGTGGTCAATGTGGAGGAATATTGGTTCATTCACTGAAGGAGGGTGGCAGGTACTAATCAGGGTACCAATACTGATACAATGAGATGTGTAAGATGATATGTCAGGAGCAGTAACTGGCATAGCCCAAATATGCTACAAACCTGCTGAAGATACAGCAGAGGTAACTGATCCCCAACCAATGGACATGATCAAAGCTCTGCAGCCCTGTTACATCCAATTAAGAATGGTGATGGATAATTACACAGCTGAAGGGAGGAAAAGGCTCTGTAATGAACCTCGCCATCCTCAGCGATGGAAGAATACAGCACATCAGTGCAAAAGACAAGGATGAAGCATTTGCAACTATTTTCACCCGGGAGCAGTCTTAGGTAGATGATCCACTTTGGCCTCCATCGCTCCCCAGAAATGCCAGTCTTCAGCTAATTGAATTCATGGCACAAGAATATGAAGTGCAAACTCTATGAGTACCAAAAGCTGTCACACTCTCTCCATCCAAGCTGCTCCACTGCAGAAAAAACATTTGCAACTGCCTGAAAAAAATGGATCATTGTCCAAGTATGTCCTGTCCACAAACAGCAGGAAAAATCCAATCCGGTCAATTATTATTCCACAGATCTGTTCACAATTATCAGCAAAGTGTTGGAAGGTGTCATCAACAGTGTTATCAAATGACAGCTACTTACTAATTGCCTGACCATCAATGCTCAGTTTTGGTTCCACAAGGACAATTTGTCTCCAGACTTCATTTCAATCTTTCTCCAAATATGGACATGGGAGCTGATTCTGGAGATGAAATATGAATGACTTCCATTGACAGTAAAGGAATGTTTGGAAGTGTGTGACATCAAGGATCCTAGCTCAATTCAAATCAGGAAGTTCAAGGAGAAATCTCTCCATGACTGAAGGCATACTTAGTACAAGGGATGATGATTGCAGTTATTGAAGGTCAATTACTCAACCAGAACATTGTGATAGAAGTTTTCAAAGTAGAGTCCTAAGACTAGTCAATTGCTTCATCAATGATGAATGCTTCTTTTCATCATAAGATCAGAAGCTGAGATGTTTACTGATAACTGTACAGTATTTATTCCCAACACAACTCCCTTGATAATGAAACAGTCTAAGTTTGCACATAGCAACTCCTAGAGAATATTTAGATTTGGGTTTATAAATGGCATGAACATTTGCAACATATAAGTGCCACATAATGATCATTTCCAAATAGGGAGAACTAAATGTTTCCCCTTGATGTTCAAAGGCATTTTCATTGCTGAATCCAACACCATCCATACCTTGAGGGTTAACTGCATCGCCCAAATAAATATTGTGAAACTGCCACAAAACTCAAGAAGGTTGACGTCCTCCAAGACAAAGTAGTTTGCTTGATCCACACCTATCCACAACCTTAAATATTCACTCCTTTCACCACAAGACGCAATGCCAAAACTTATGAAGGCATCTTGGCATGACACTTTCCAAACCACTGATTTCCACCACTAAAGGGACAAGGGCAGAAGTCACATGAGAATATCCACTTCAAAAAGTTCCTTTCCAAGTCATATTCAATCCTAACTTGGGAGTATATTGCCATTCCTTCACAGTTGCTGGGTTAAAGTTCAAGAATTCCATTCCTACTCCACACAGTTTGCGTACCTACACCACATGGACGGCAACAGTTCAAGAAGGCAGCTGACCACCACCTTCTCAAGGGAATAAAAGATGGGCAATAATTCTGGCCTTGTCAACAACACCACATCCCATGAGTGAATTAACGTCGACTGACCAGCTATAACAGTTTCTGCATTTTCCATTCTTACTTCAGGTTGAACTGGTTTCTTCTCATAAAATTGGCCTTTAATCACTTACTACAAAATTAAAGGAAAGTATGAGAGGCTTTTGAACAGTTTTTACAAAATATCTTGGCAGAAAAAAAAACTCCTTAGTGAAAATGTTTCCGTATATGGTAGGAGCATGTAAATCCCATCTCCTTGAGTGGCATCTTCAAGGCTTCAAATTACCTATTGATAGTTTATTGAAGGTTAATGAAGTTTGCTTCAATATAAGGAGAGCAAAACATAGGGGGAAAATAGTTATCACCTCTGCGTATTCTAGAACATCAAATACAGATGTTATCAAATCTTTAACATTCAGTGCTGGGAAATACTTTACAGTACATTCTGCTTGTTTTACAACAGATGTGCAGTGTTTAAGCTGAACTCCCTGGTGTGCCAATCCTCAGGCAGTGGAAGATCTGCCAGCGTACCGTCATTGTTTCGGATCTGTCCCAGGCACCATTACTGCACAGATGTAGCATTTGTACAGAGATATTTGGCATAGGTGGAATTGCTCTGATCGCTACATATGTTGCAATGGACTTGAAGGGCTAATCTGTAAAAGGAAAGAGAATGAAAGTGAGAGGAAGCATTTGGACAGATCTTACAATGGACTAATTGCTAACTTCTTAAGCAAAGAAAAATGAGTAGCTCTTCACTATAATAACTAAGCTCCCAATGGAGACAGTGCCTAACCAGCAAAGAAAGCACACAAAAGGTATAATTTGAATCAGTGGCAGAGTACCTACTCTGAGTTTCTCGCAGCGGGTTCTGACATTTATATTGTGCTGAACTTGTGTGGGCTACTTGACACAGTTTGATAAAACAAAACTAGTTTGTTAATACGTAGAAAGCCAGTTTTCACTTCACTACAGTGTAGGCAACATGCCATGCTGGAAACTGTCTCAATAATATGCATAATTATGCCAATTTCAGCAGGCTTTGCTCCATACACAATTAAACAAGACAGTTTAAGCTGCATAACTGTTACACACATGATAAATAAGGATCCAGGATTATAGTTGCTTCTTTTTCCTGCAGCCAGCAGCAAGGGAGCCTAAACCAACAACCTCAGAACACCTGGCTAGCAAAACTTTACACCATTTCCTAGCAGCAGTAGTTAAAAAAAACACTGGTTTTCTTTTCAATGACATTACACAGACCTACTTCAGAAGTTTTTAATGAATTTCCATCAGAAGCAAAGTTTTAGATCTCAAGCCAACAAATCTGTCCCCTGCTGTGCCTTCAGCTCACCACCTGGCCAGTCCAGTGTTGATAAAAATTCCAGGGCATTCAGAAATGAATTAAATCAAAAGCACTGTGGCAATCTCAGCAAACCCCTTAAAAATAATTCTGTAGTATTTTAATTATATCTGTTGTAATACGTACCTATCTACAAAAGAAAATGCATACTTAAGAATTAGCTCTTGAGAAAAAAAATGCTTAAGACTTGCAGCTTTGCCTTCCTTTATTCAAGCCAATATGGCTCCTCAAAGTTGTTTGGACCTTAATATCATGGTAGCATAATAATGATAACCAACACTCAGAGTTCAAAAGTACCAAGGAAACCCATTTCTGCACTCTTTGATTCAGTAAGATTAGAAAGAGAACCATTGCACTGTAGTTCAGTAAAGCAAATCACTGTTCAGATTCACAAGCCAGGGAGGCCATTTATCCTTCTGCCTCAGAACTGTCTCCTTCCTGAGACTGTGAATCTCCATAAGAGTAAATGAAAAATGGATATTGACACCTAGCAGGTGGCAGAAGTATTTCACAAACCCTTTGTGCGTACAAATTGAACCAGGACTCTGGTCAGATATGAACCTGTGACCAGAAATGATCGGTTTGTAAGCAGACTCTGCCAATTCTTTCCATAGTCTCTGAAAACATATATCTATTTACTACAAAATATTAACCATTTCCTATTGTTGATTCCTCCCAGGTTCCACATTTACCACACTTTTGTTGTTTCAGTCAAACTTTTGACTTTGGTTTATGACCTTTACAATCTCCAAAGGTGATAATTCCACCACAACCTCAGCAATGAACACAATCATCATTTCTTGTCTTTTTCTCTAATACAAAAAGGTTTCATGCATTATTTCTAAAGTACTTTTCACTCAGGGAATGCTTTTTATATTGCTGGCTCAAGCAAAGAATAACAGAAATGGAAATTAAGTAAGAACTATTTGATGTTACAGAGTTGATCAATAAAAAATAGCAAATGAGATCTTCAATAAGTGAAAATTAAGCTTCTTCATGTTATTGTAATTGATTTGTTACCTTTTACTCTAAATAAAATAATCCTTTAGCCCCACAAATCTGTCAGTGGGAAATCAGGTTTCATTCCTCTATAAATTATTCAGTTGTTGCATTGAATTGCCATGTTTCATCCATAACGCTTGACTGTTATTCTCGCAAATGGCAGATTCCTTCACGTAATAGGCCTCTATTCTGGATGTAGAAAAGATATATTAAATTCAAGGTCAGCTAATCCAAGCCACCTTGATGACATTGACGACTTTTGCTTCTTCTTCACTCTTACTATCTCTGAAATTGAAAAGTTATTCATCTCAATGTATTCTGAAATTTCACAAAGGTTTTCTTGAAAGCCTCCTAAACATCATCCTATATAAACCACAAACTTCCTCAACATATCATATTATTTGCATACTATCCTACACCAGGTGTTATGGAATATGATTTGGGAAATGGAATTATAAATAAATTAGACCGCAAAAAGTGGAACTTTGGCAATGTTGTGGAAGTTGAGACTGGCATTGTTACTCAGCTCCAGTAAGTTGACATCATCATTTTTAATTTCAAATCCCTTTGTAGTGTTGCCCATTCTAGCTCTGTCATTAACTCCAGAGCTCTCACTCTATAATCCTCTAATTATGATTGCTACACATACCCATTGCCCATTAACTCAATCATCAGTAGCAGGACTTTCAATTGTTTATCCCTTCTCTTTAGATAACTTTTACTGAATGTCACACCTTGCTCTACTTCTGTCAACATTCAAAACATGCTTCTCAACACTTATCTTCAACCATGCATTTGATGATCTCCTCAACTTCTTTAGCTATCTTGCCTTTTCCCCCAACATGTGTCTTAAGCTTATGTAAATTACAAGTACAATATAGATGCAAGTTATTTTTGACATAATGGAATTAAAACAACATTTGAAATGAATGGCAGAAAACAATAAAAACAAAACAATAATTTCATAATTAAAGATTTGCTTTTTTCATACTTGAAACACGTTCAGTTATGCAAAGAGTTCTGGTATGTGTAAAAGAAATTATTTGCAGATTGCCACTTCAAAATTCTAGTTCTTAAAAATAGTTCTTAAAAATTTCTTATTGGTACTTAGATTTGCCAACTAATTCAGCCAGTGTGTTATCTGCTTTATCTTTCAATACACTAGACGCATTTACTGATTTGACAGTGGTTAGTAAACAAACATGTCATTTGTGCTCCAAATTAATCAGGATCCACTAGTTTGACATTTAAATTTTTATAGGTCCAATCGTGAAGTCTCTCAGAACTCTGTTAAATGGGAAAGTGCTATTGTAGATCAGTCTCCAAGGGATCGAAATCTTAACATTTATGCATCAAGTTCTATCAAGCAAGATTGGCTTGATTTCAGCTCTTGTGACTGATAACAAAATGTTGCATTTTGAAAAGATAGGATTTTTGCCAAGGAAATGGCTTCACATCCAAGACATCTGGCCATTTTTCTACTTCTTAACAGTGAAACGTTAAATTTCCAGCACATAACATGTAAGGAAACATGTAAGTCAATATACACTTGCAACTCTGCTAAATGTTTCAACATTGAAAGTCGTGTTGAGCTAATACATCAGTATAACTTTTATTTTAAATATGTCATAAATATTCAAGGTAAATTTTGTTAAAGAGCTCAATACAGTCTTTCCCAAATTAAGTAGATCTGGGAATCTGATGCTCAGCGATTATCAAATTTATGATTTTTATAACTCAATGTGACTTTTTTGATCTGAAATTATTCTGTTGTTCTGAGCGCTGTTGCATCCCTGGCAAAAGAAAAATCTCCCCAGTTTATTTTTCCGAATTGTTTTCTTATAAAGGCAGAGCAACAAGTTTTAAATTGAACAATGTCAAATGTGAGCAAACTCTTAATATCTATACTTAAAAATAAAATAAGCCGTTAGGGAAGCATGAGCTACTTAAAATGAGCTTGGATTCACTAAAGTCAAACATTTAATAAATTGTTTAGATTTTTTTTTGTATCAGTAACCAATTAGATAGAGTCAAAGCAGCAAACGTTGTGCATAAATCTCAGACACGCTGATGCATGAAGAATGCACTCAATAAATGTGTGCTACTGCCATATTGGTTTAGTGTTCTTAATGGGCATCCAGCTCACATGAAAGAACAATGGAAAACTCCGAAACACCTTTTCAAATTAAGGCCCTGCATTTTTTAGAAAACCACTTTTACATTATTGGGAAACCGCATACCCTCATCCAGTATGTACCAAGCTCACCCATGGTATCACCAGGCAAAAAGATTCCACTGTTGCTGTTATACAATTCATCAATAACCTTAGATGATCTGTCAAGGTTAACTGCAGCTTTAAAGGTATACAGGAGCAGCAAGGGACTCTGCAAAATGCGAGAACAAGTGATAAAGAGGAGACTATACCCACAGTAAGGATTCAGGGAACACTCACTGTATAGCAATGGAAGTGCTGTCTTTCTTTCACAAAGGAGACTTTCTCCAAGTTATATCACCTGCTGCTGTCACAACACCAGCTTAGCAAAAAAATGTGTCTCAACACTTTTCTTCAAACATGCATTTGATTATCTTCTCAACTTTTTACCTATCCCATCCTCTTACCTTCTCCCCAGTACATGCCTTAAGCTTACGTAGATTGCAGGTGCAATATAAGCGCAAGTTATTTTGCCATAATGGAATTAAAACAACATTTGAAACGAATAGCAGAAAACAATAAAAACAAAACAACAATTTCATTATTAAAGGTTTATTTTTCACATTTGAAACACATTCAGTTATGCAAAGATTTCGGGCACTGGTATGTGTAAAATAAATCGTTTGTAAAATTGCCACTTCGCAGGCTAATTCTTAAAAAATCTTATTGCTATTTGTATTTGCCAACAAATCCAGCCACTGTTTTATCCATTTTATATTTCTATATACTAGAAGCATTTACTGATTCAAAGTAGTTTGCAAACAAACATATCATTTGTGATCCAAATTAATCAGGATCATCTAGTTTACCATTTAAATGCTCCATTCAGGTAACACTGAGTGTCATAAGTATTATCGCACAGTTTGCACTGCATTGATGATTTGGGGATGTTAATGAGGTTTCCAACACCAGCAAGGAGTATTTACAATCCATCAAAGTGAAGTAGGACATGAGAACACAAGGTGCTTCCCACTTGGCAGGTGCAGTGATTAGAATAAGGTGGACCTCATTGACTACGAAATCCTTGGTTGGGGTTGTTAACCTACACCAATCAGGAAAGCCCTGACTGAACAATATAAACAGAGATGTTCCTGGTAGTGGAAATTGAATAAAGATTGGTGCACTTTGTGTCTTTCACTGTGTCTCACACCTGCACACACACCATGGGTGCTGGGGGAAAAAAAAGAAAAAGAAAAAAGAAAAAAAATAATAAATGGGGGAAAGCACTACCGCACTTAGGTGGTAGTGTGGGGGTTAAAGGAAAAAAAGAAAAATATAAACAGAGATGTTCCTGGTGGTGGAAATTGAATAAAGATTCGTGCACTTTGTGTCTTCCACTGTGTCTCACACCTGCACACACCCACCATGGGTGCTGGGGAAAAAATAAAGAAAAAAAGAAAAAAGAAAAAAAAATATAAACAGAGATGTTCCTGGTGGTGGAAACTGTATAAAGATTGGTGCACTTTGTGTCTTTCACTGTGTCTCACACCTGCGTGGGAAAAAAAAATTAAAAAATATATATATATAAACAGAGATGAAAGAAGAAGAAGAAAAAAAAGAACCAGAGTGTCTCTGGGGTGGAGGGTGCTGCACGCAGCAGGAAAAAAAATTATAAAAAACATATAAACAGAGATGATCACACAGCACTGTCCTTTGATGTGAAGGGCAATGTTTGTCACTGGCCACCCGGGTGTTTTCCTAGCTTCCTGGTGGTGGAATTTGAATAAAGATTCGTGCACTTTGTGTCCTTCACTGTGTCTCACACCTGCACACACACACCATTGGTGCTGGGGAAAAAAATAAGTACTACCGCACTTAGGTGGTAGTGTGGGTTAATATTAAAAAAAAAGAAAAAAAATATAAACAAAGATGATCACACAGCACTGCCCTTTGGTGTGAAGGGCAGTGTTTGTCACTGGCCACCCGGGTGTTTTCCTATCTTCCTGGTGGTGGAAATTGAATAAAGATTCGTGCACTTTGTGTCCTTCACTGTATCTCACACCTGCACACACGCACCATGGGTGCTGGGGTAAAATAAGCACTACCGCAGTTAGGCGGTAGCGTAGGGGTTAAAAAAAAGGAAAAAAAATTAAAAGCTTCAATACGAAAAAAAAGAAAAAAAAAGAAAAAAAGAGTGTAAGGGCAGTGCTTATCACTGGCCACTCGGGTGCTAAAAAAAAAATATAAACAGAGATGATCACACAGCACTGCCCTTTGATGTGAAAGGCAGTGTTTGTCACTGGCCACCCGGGTGTTTTCTAAACAGAGATGAAAGAGGAAGAAGAAAAAAAAGAACCAGAGTGTCTCTGGGGTGGAGGGTGCTGCACGCAGCAGAAAAAAAAATTATGAAAAACATATAAACAGAGATGATCACACAGCACTGCCCTTTGATGTGAAGGGCAGTGTTTGTCACTGGCCACCCGGGGTTTTCCTATCTTCCTGGTGGTGGAAATTGAATAAAGATTTGTGCACTTTGTGTCTTTCACTGTGTCTCACACCTGCACACACAAAAAAAAAGAAAAAAAATATTAACAGAGATAAAAATCACACAACACCAGGTTATAGTCCAACAGGTTCATTTGGAAACACTAGCTTTTGAGGTGCTGCCTCTTCATCAGGTGGTTGTGGAACAGGACTGTAAGACACAGAATCTATTGCAAAAGGCTTACAGTGTCATGGAGCTGTAATGATATATTAAACAAATTTAGATTAAGTCTTTCATCTTTTAGAATGGGATGTGCTGCTTTTATATCCCATTTAAGTTACTTTTAAGTTACATTCTCAAAATAGCTTCAGCTTTTCTAACAATAGGTGCCATCTCAGCTCAGACAATGCATTAAAGGTGTGAGGTTAAAGTCTGTCTGTGTTCCAATGTTGAGACAGACTTGTTCTATTTCTAATGTGGGACTTACAGAATCTTACATGGATTTATGCAGTTTTTGAACAAAATAAAATGTAATTCTGCAAGTACAAATTCACCCCATAAACTTAATGTGTGTGTGTGCAGGAGAGACAGAGTGAATGTGTGCATGTGGGTGTGAGTGCTTGCGAAAGAGTGTGTATATGTGTGTGTGTAATATAAACAGAGGATTCACAATCTGCTCAGTTCAGAGACTAACTCCAAGCTGGCTGGCCACAACCAGTGTACACATATATAAAGAGTGACTTGGCGATGGAATACCAGACTCTGTGCAGTTATTTCAGCAGGCTTCCCTTGGAAAAGCTGGCCGTAGACCACACTCAAATTGCATGTGTGTGTCCTATCATCAGGCTGGCATCTTTATTAACAAATTTTTATCAACATTAACGCAAACAGATGCCAGTTTCTCAACATGCAGCTGGGATTGTAACCACTGCCACTAATCTATTACGAATTATGAATTTTAAGCTATGAGGTTTTCATTCTTCACAATGAAGTCCTCAGTGACATCTCTATTTCAGCAAGACAGTCAGGTTATAGATTGGCTACAGGTACACAAGGATGATCCTCACAGGACAGAGCTCATGACTCACAAAGATTAAGATGGTCTGTAATCAAAACTATGTTGCCTCCAAAAATACAACTGAACAAATAATCATTGTGCGCAGAAGCAGCAGTTTTGCTACCTGGACTGTTTTGGATGAGCTTTACAGTACCCTCCTGAGTGGATAACCAGCCTGAAGATTATATGCTGCGTAAGTTCCAGAAATCAGGCCCCATTCTCATCTGGACCGCAAGACATCCAACTAGAACCAGAAATGGAGGAGCGTGAAGTGGAGAGTGCTCCAGATTTCTAAGAGATCAATCATCAAACCGTGCCTCACCTGAACCTATCTTCTCATCTGAAAATACTAAAAGTGTTACTACATTTATCTAATATAATACTAATCACAATATTAAAAGTCCTACTACATGTATCCAATGACACTTGTTCAATCCAACCTTGCAAGTCCTGCCCTTACTTCATCACCAATATAAATATTAATACTAGCTTGAGAACAAATAAAAATTACCAAACAAATCAATTCTATCACTAATTAACAATGGCCAGAAGTAATTATGCATCACCTTCATGAAAGCCTGATGTTCATGTTTGTGAAACTAACCTGGTGTTCCTTCAAAGGTTTGCTGAGACTACATATTCTAGACTTTTAATTTTGGAGGGTTGTTCAATGTTATGATCCACATAGAGACAATAACATTTAAAAAGATATTCTAATTTCCAGCAATGTCATGACGATCACATCATTTCCACGATTATTTTCTATAACAATAATTGAAATCAACGTTAACTAAATATTAACTTTTGTCGGTAATTTTTAATTTCATAGAAATTAAAATGACTTTCACTGTAACATTTTGAAACGACTGAAAGGCCCCTCCACAATTATGCTTTATGCAGGCAGTTAAGTGGGCACTTAATTCCTGAGGAACCATTCCAAACCAATTTTTCTCTTTCTGCTTCCCTTTTCCATTCCCGGTGGGGTGATGTGTAATCCCCAAAATAGACTCTCACCATTGGGTTTGACTGAGAGATTTTGTTTTCCTGACTCAAAGCCTTGTTCAAATCACCAGAAACCTGATCTCTTCAATATGAGGATAACACAACCCCCACCACCACCCACCACCCCCAAACTGTCTGATGAATAAAGTTTAAAATCGCACAACACCAGGTTATAGTCCAACAGGTTTATTTGGAAGCACTAGCTATCGGAGCACTGCTCCTTCATCAGGTATTTGTGGAGCAGGATCATAAGACATAGAATTTATAGCAAAAGACTACGGTGGCATGCAACTGAAATGATATATTGAACAAACCTAGATTGCTGTTAAGTCTTTCATTTTTTGAATGGGTTACAGGTTTCAGTTCATTAATATGCAGCCAGCAAAAAGGAACACAAATAGTATGTTGGCCTTCATTAAAAGAGGATTTGAGTACAGAAGTAAAGATGTCTTCTCTCAATTGTATAGAACCTTGGTGAGACCACACCTCGAGTACTGTATGGAATTTGGTCACTTTACCTGATGAAAGATACAATTTTCATGAAGAGATTTCAGTGGAGATTCACTGGATTAATTCATGGGATGGAAGGGCGGCCCTTTAAGGAGAAATTGAAGAGACTGGGTCTGTATTCCCTCGAGTTTAGATAAAAGAATGATACTCATTGAAACTTATAATTCTTAAAGGGTTAGAAATAGTAATGCAGAAAGAATGACCTGAATGTTCAGCTGGCCACACAGTCCATACAGCAGCATAGGTGTCTGTTGTACATGGAGACCACATGGAATCCCCACAGTACAATTTGAAGAAATTACTCCAAACTGAATTTTCTATTGGGTCTGTCCATTGGAACACCTGGAATTGTCCAAAAGTCTCCATTTATTTCAGACAGTTCCAGTGAAATTAAATACAATAGTTACTCAAGAAATGTTATATTATTAAAACCATAGTCTAATTTCTGAGTAACTATTAAACAGACCCCTTACTTAGCTCACATCCATCCCAATAACAATCGTCACTTACCAATTCCTCACCAAATCCTCACCCGATCCAAAGCACACAACCCAACCCCTGCTCCTCATCCCCTCCTGAATATGAGCCTTCCTGACCCTCTGCAGGGAGAAAGTGAGGACTGCAGATGCTAGAGATCAGAGTCGAGAATGTGGTGCTGGAAAAGTGCAACCGGTCAGACAGCATCCAAGGAGTAGGAGAATTGACATTTCAGGTATAAGCCCTTCATCAGGAATGAGGATTATAGGCTGGGGCTGGAAGATAAATGGGAGGGGGCGGGGCCAAAGGGAAGGTAGCTGAGAATGTGATAGGTAGATGAAGGTGAGGGCGTAGGTGATAGGTCGGAGAAGAGGATGGAGCGGATAAGTGGGAAGGACGATGGACAAGTCAAGAGGGTGGTGCTAAGTTTGAGGCATGGGTAAGGGATAATGTAGGGGGTGGGAACTGAGGAAAATGGTGAACTCCACATTAATCCCGTGTGGTTGCAGGGTACAAAGGCAGAAGGTGAGGCGTTCTTCCTCCAGGTGGTTAGGGTTTGGTGATGGAGGACGGCAAAGACCTGCATGTCTTTAGCGGAGTGGGAGGAGGAGTTGAAGTGTTCAGTCACAGAGCAGTGGGGTTGGTTGGTGTGGGTGTCCCAGAGGTGTTCTCTGAAATGATCCGCAAATTGACGTTCAAGTTACCTGGCAATCTACCCCTTATTTATCTGGCACCCTACCCATTTCCCCAGTTGGTTCCTGTACCAGGTGGTGCCCTACTTACCAGGCACTCCAGCCCTATTCATTTGGCATGATTCTCCTGGTACCCTCCCCACTACCCCTGGCACCCTAACCTCCCAGCATCTCAACATTAAATTTACCTTATGTATTTATGGACTGACAGCAGCTGTCAAAGTGGCAGACAGGAACCTTATGTTAGGAGACAGCAGCTGACTGCTGTGATAAAGAGTCATGGTTTGCCTTCCTCTGACAGTTCGATGCTACCAAAGTACTGACAGAATGAAACTATGACTTCAAATTTCTGAGGGAGGCCTGAGTAGAATCTCCTCTCTGAAATGTGAAGCTCCCTTTTCTCATATTAAAAAAGGACCAGAATGGTAATCTGAATGAGATTACTACTCCTCAGAAAGTCTGGTCTAACGTCTCCTCTGACTGGGTGATCAGAGAGCACAGTCTCAGAATGAGGGACAAAATCTTTCGGTCATAGTGGAGGTCAAGGTATGGACAACAAATTGTGTGTTCAAATCCTAAAATTAATATATTAAACCAGCACAAGATTTATGAAATAACATTTGGATAAGTGGTAAAATACAACTAGGAAGAATTTAAATTCAGCACATCAGGAGCAGCCTCTGAGCTGTGACCATGTGATCCGATTGGTTAGATCTAACCACTAGTTAGCACTGCTGCCTCACAGCGCCAGGGAGTCACGTTCAATCCCAGCCTCGGGCAACTGTCTGTGCAGAATTTGCACTTTCTCCCCATGTCTGCATGTGTTTCCTCCAGGTGCTCTGGTTTCCTCCCACAGTCCAAAGACATGCAGGTTAGGTGGGTTGGCTATGCTTATTTGCCCTGTAGTGTGCGGGGATTAGGTGGATTAGCCATGGGAAATGCAACATTACAGGGATAGGGTGAGGCACTGAGTCTGGGTGGGATGCTGTTGGGAGGGTCAGTGTTGACCCGATGACCAAATGGCTTCTTTCTGACCTGTAGGGATTCCATGATTGAAGTCCTGTTCTGTTCAGTGAGGATAGTCGGTTGGAAACAAATACATTTTAAATACTTACCAGAACACTTTATGGACAGCTTCAAACTACTTTACCTTTTTATGGTCACTGCAACATTTCCCCATATTGCAACAAGGATAGACACTGGAGTATTAAACTACCTCCATTTCTACAACAATATCTTCATAATACCACAACAGGCAAAAGCCAAGGGGAATGTGAAAATAAGATATAATCAAACTGCCTAGCAACCACAAGACGTTCAAACGACCACCAGATGTACTGTGTATATTTTCTATCAATTTCAATCACTCTACAGAAGTCAAAAGCATACCCAGAGATGAAAGACAATCCAAAATGACTAAAGTTAATATACCACTTCAAAAGGCTGAGCAGAAAAGATTTCTGAAGATCAAGAACTCACAACTGATAATCTGTTCATTCAAATTTATGTCATACAACTTTATAAATACAACTTCTCTCTTCATTTTGAAATTAATTCCTAACTAATGGCTCTTTTAATAAATCACCAGTGTGGAATTGAATGCCCCTGGTGGAGGGGTTGTCATTTAATCAGGCAGAAGTCTGGGATTGGAGAGTTGGTTACCTTTCTGTCTAGCCCAGATTCAGTCAAAGGAGGGGAATATTGGGTGACTTTCCCATCTCTCAGCCAATTAAAATTCTAAATGGCCAACTGAGAGCCTCATCCCACTGGTGCTGGTATTCAGGAAGAGGCAATGAAGCCTATGTCATGTGGTGAGACACCCAGGCAGACCATGGCAGCCTAGTTACAGGCTCAGTGAGGGGGTGGATCTGATTACACACCCTGTACACCATGGAGACCAGGTCACTCGCATCGTAAATTGCCCCTGCCTACATCCACGTGGCCATACTCCACTCCCATCTTGAAGCCTTACTAACCACTTCTCCAAGCCTCCAGCTTTACTCCTATTCCAGGATATATTGTAGCACTAGCAGTGACCAATGTCCCCTTTCACATTGCTGGAGATGGAAGGGTTGCCAACCCTCACATTGGAAGCTCCTAGAGGAAGGATTCTCATCTCCTAAATCATGTTTATCCCATGGCACGCAGATTAGTGTCTATTGGGATTTAACCCTACCAGGGCTACCAGAAATGGTCATGGCCGAGTTCTCACTGGCATTCTTGCTGGTGGACCACCAAATAATGCTCAAGAACTGTGGAGTTCACTGCTTTATATCTGTTAGCCAAGGCTATAAAACAATCCCATAAAATCTTTCCTAATTGTTTAAAAAGATTGCCCAGTGTAGCTGTGCATTCTATCCCAGGGAACTATCAGAGAAGATCTATTAATTTGTATTGAGCTTGTTGACATCTACCAGACAGCCTTTAAAATCATCTACTTAACCATATTTCTGCTCACCCTTTCCAAACTCCTTCTTTGCTCAGCATACATTTTCTCCTTACAGCTCTGAAAAGTGCCTTAGGCTACTTTTCTACCCTTACGGTATTATATCAATTCAAGTGCAGGTTGTGATGAGAACTGCAAGTGGACCCAGTGCTCCACATTTGAAAGAGAATACAAGATGAGTTTCATTTCCCTCATTGCTATCCAATGATTTCTGTTGAAAAATGTGCACCTCAGGTGATGCCTTGACTTGATTATTCCTGCCTTGCTCAGTCAACTATCTTGATAATACTCACTGCCAATGCTCAAGATTAATAATAATCCATTGTGAGACAATCTAGGAGTGACTAGTGCCTGTGAATTTGTATCTTTGCAGAGAGATAATGTCTTCAATTGATGACAAGAACTAGTTTAACTTGTGTACTGGTCTTTCAATAATTTAGGTCTTTATTTGAGGCCTTGAAATTACACTCTAAGTATATCAAACCACAAGACACAGTGGATGATGTAAAGAGATGGTTTTCAGACATGAACATTTTGTGTTGCTTGGTATTTTATTTTCAAACCACCATACCTCTGCAGAATTACAATGGGTTAAAGTTATATCACTGAACACTAATAAGGGACATACAACCTAATCCATTATAAAGAAATAATACATTGAATCGCTTCACATGATGTCAATGCAACTGAGTATTTTTTTCAGAGAATTGAAGTAACATCTATACTGCATGTTTTTCATCTCCCTATCTGAATGTGATTTGATTTATTTATTGTCACATTTATTTTGTTATAAAATACAGTGAAAAGTGTTGTACATTATCGCCAATCTCCGGTGCCATCTTAAAACACATAAAAATAATCCAAAACATAAAATATAAAGACAGAGGGATAAAGGAATAAAGAAATAGTGTTCAGCTTTACAGTCCTTCTTGATAAGTGTTCTACCATTGGCTTGGAGGTCAGGCGTGAGGCCAGCCACATTGGATCAAAAGTCACCATTCTTCGGTGCCATCTTGCCTCCAATGCCCTCGCCACTATAAGTTCTTGCTTGGCCTTGCCAATGTAGATACCATCATGGCAATTGGGTACCGCACCAGCTCAATGAATGTTGTTAGAGTGCTAAGATGATCCAAAACTAGAAATGATAAATTAACCACAGATACCTGCTGTCAACCTTTGTGTGTATTCACTCCAGTGAAGTCCCCAGATCTGATAAAGTGAAAGTGTTCAATTTTGCAGCTTAACTAGGAGTTCTGCTGAGGCAACTTTGCTTCTGTTCAGAGAGCACACCTCCTCTTCTTCAAATAATGATATTGGATCTTTTGTATCCAACTTTATTATGCGCCTATAACATTACAAGTGATTCAGCACTGAACATGTCTTCAACTTTGGGGAAGGAAGGTTGGCATTCTACACTGAACATCTGTGCTTTCACTTTCTGTCAGCAAAGTAAGCTTCCATAAGGTCCAATTTCATACGCCTCAGTTTAAAACAAAATCCCTACAAATATTTAAGGAGGAATTTTGACTATACTACCTATATACCAGGCTGTTTTCTACCTTTTCAACAGGATGTGAGCCTTCTAATAACATCAACCAAAAATAATAGAATGGCTGCACCTGTTCTAAACCAACAAAGATTTGCTTTAAAAGTATTTTTCCACTGGGGAACAAAGTTGCAATACATAATACCCATGGATATTACTAAAAATTATTCACTGCCCTTTTTTTAATCAATTGGCATGAGTTGAAACCAACCTAAATTTGTAATATATAAAGTTGGTACAAAGACTCAGTTCCTCCATATTATCATTCACCAGATCAACAAACACACTGGACTACCAAATCTAATTTTAAAATTGTCAAAATGTATGCTTACATGTCCAGCTTGAGCAATCAAATTGTGGCGATGGAATGAAACAGCTTTTAATGGAACAATGTTAGTTACTTTTCTCATTCTACTATTTAATTCAAGAGGAAGAAAAATGGGGCAAGTGCTCAAGTTAGTTCTGTTTTTCATGCTGTTCCATAACTTGTTGCTGTGAAAGTGTGATAAAATGTAATCTATGAAACCATTTCAGGTTCATTATAACACAAAGACTAGAAAACGATAACTGGACTCATTTATTAAAATGTCTAACAAATCAATTCACTTATACTTAATCACATTTATTTCCAGTCTGCAGTGAAGACAAGACTATGTAGATAACCCACAGAAACCTTATTGTAGTTTCAATGAACTTTTGAATAGCTTAATGACTTCATTTATCTTCTCTACTCACCAACCTGAATTACTATTTTACAAAGTAAAATGGCTTTCAGTCCCAGACAAGTCAGTGGCAGCAAAGGTTAGTGTTTGAAAGTGCTTAGAGTTAAATATGATATTAAAAGCATGAGTTTCCAAGAAACTTTCTAGAAGGTGCAAATGTGCAAAAAGATCTTTTTTCTCTCTTCCCCTTTTTAACTCATACCAAAAGCACCTAATTATCTTTGTTTCAGTTTTGGAAGAGAAATATGCATTCAAAATATATTTCATCTGTTCTCACCACAGATGCTGTTAGGCTACAGAATATTCTGAGCCTTTTTGAATTCTGTATGACGTAGAAGTGAATATTTTATCATTTCTACGGGCTAGCAATTTCTGATTCAGTCTCTGGTTATATCTTTGGCTGGCCTCAGCCATCAATACCAGTTGGCAGCATAGCTACCACAGCACCACTGGGTGCTGGGAAACAAAACTGGCAAGTCTTACTACTTCTGCTTGCTAACTGGTACTTCCTGCTGGAGAGCACATATGTCTGAAATTTAGGGGAAGGCTCTTTAGATCCATCATGGTGAAGAGCCTCTCAGCAATGTGTGACACACATGAGAATATCTGAAGGTTGCTGGTAGCTGTGCAGCAAATAAGTAAAGCACATGAAAATTACATGAACCTACCTAGAATCAAGCTGGCAAAATTCAGCTTGAATTAACTAACTCTATTTTTGGAGGAAATCAAATGATATTCCTTTGAAGGCTAAAACAGATCTATTCTTGGAGACTTCTTCTTGCTCCTGATGGAAACAGACCTCAAATTTAAAATATAGATGTACATCAAAACAATAACATTAACTGATTCCTGTATCATACCACTGGGATCAATGTCAGGAGGCCCCTCTGCAGAATGAGGTTATGGATCATAAATAATTCAGATGCACAGCCTGCAATTCTTTTCCCTGTTTACAGCGTTAGTATGTATATATACTCTACTTCCCCCATGACGTCCCCTTTGATAACATCTGTGCATGTAGATCTTAATCTTGTCAGTAAATATGAGATGATGACTTGATTTCAATTGAAGGTTATTCATCATTGTGTCACAGGGTATGACCTCTTTGTATTATAACTTGCTTTACAAGATGTTCATTTTTTTTGCCTTACCAATTTTCTCTTCTTCTTGAAAGTGTTGAGCCCTCCTGGGGGGTAAAAGTGCACAGTTGTTGGATGCCCTCTGCTGTGTCACCCATGTGACGAATACTCAAGTGTAAGCTTTGACATTGAGTTTTGACAGCTTAATTGACCATGAGACATTAAGTCAATTGTGCCTCATTTTATATCGACAATGCAGCACAGCAGACTGGGGTGTAAACCCTAGCTGACCTTTCCTGTTAGACCCAGAAGCGCTTTTACCATATACAGTCTATAGTGCGAAGTCAATGGAAATAAAAATTAGTCAAGGAGAATTGCTGATTTTTTACTAGCCAGTTAAACCTCTCACACAAAGTCAAGATCGACCCTTCCATACGAGACTATTATTTGGAATTAATCCTGGGTTCAAATCACTGTTGTGAATTACCCTTGCAACTACTTAACCCTTACCAAATTATCTTTATGGTTTTGCTGGATTAGATCATAGCAATTTCCAGAGCAAATTTCACATTTTCATAAATTAATTAATATTTTAAGGATTGGTATTTGGATGAACATTACGGACTATAGACTGTTGTCCAAACTCAAATCACTATAGAAGTGTCTTGAGTACCATGAATAAGGTTTGTTCAACAGTACAGACATTAATTATATTAATTGAAGACATCATTACAGGTTTAAAGGGCAGATGAAAACAATCCAAATATGTGCAAGTTAGATGGATTGGCCTTACCAAATTACCTAGGAATGTGTAGGTTAGGTGCGTTAGCTATGGGAAATGCAGGGTTACACGTCTCGGGTAGGGGAATGGGTCTGGGTGGGCTGTTCTTCGGAGGGTTGGTGTGGATTTGTTGGGCCGAATGGCTTGTTTCCATGTTGTGGAGATTCTATATTAAAAAATCATCCCCTGATTACACTTACATGCTTCCTAGCCTCAGAAACAATGGTATTGATATGAATGCAAAGTAGCCATTCGCTCTAACAAATAACATATGCCTCAAAGCTACAAGTGGGTCAGAAAGGAAATGCAGGAGTCAGTAGTGGAATTCTAAGGGCCACATTAACTACCTGAGCCAATATAGCAGTCTAGAATTTCCATCCATGAATTTCAAAAATTTATTTTCCTAGTAGCATTGTAACAAGACAGTTGCCGAGACAGTCAAATGGTTCCTGAACTTCATTCACCTGATTACAAAACTTTGCAGTTTGCTGGGAAACAGCTACAACATATCTTTAGTTATATGTGCACCTGATGAGTACATTTAGACTAGATAATCGTAGCAGACTCAGATGGAATAGACTTCTACATATAGAGTCATGGAAGCAAATGCAAATAGTATTTGTTGCATTCATTAAAACGGATATGATGAGAGTTCCTACACTATCTAATTTCAAGTGCATCTAAACAGTATGTGTAAAAAAGGCTCCATCTCACTTCTGTAACCCAACTGAGTCAGCATACAGAGCATTCAAGCAATTTCTGAACACTGAAATGTGAATGTCCATGCCCAAGTTACTGCAGGGCATATTAGCAAATCTGCATGCTTCATGACCTCATACTAAATGTCATATAAACTGGGCATGAGAATTTGTTGTTTCAAATTTCATTGTGTATATGTTTTACATCTGTCTGCAGAAAAATAAATCACACATAACAGGTAAGAGCAAATGTGGTTAGAAGGGTCTCCTTGTAATAATTATTTGCTATAAAAGCAGCCCTGTAAATGTGAGGAAAGATGCTGTTAAGTGAGTGCAGAGAAAGGAAGTTGGAGGTCTTGCCAACTTAGGAGTTGCAATAGTATTATTTCACTTAAATTATTTTCTGTATATCACATAACAGACTAGGTGTATCAGACAACTTTCAGTATCAAGTCGCCAATGCTGCATTTGGAGGCCATCGCCTGACACAACAAAAGTTCTGGAATATCAATCACAAAAATCAATGACAATCACTTACTGATAGCCAGCAGTCATCTATCACACGTCTTCCTCCCACTGTGGAATCACTGAGTCAAAGGTTTTTAAAGCAAAGGTAATAGATAGTAAATGATATAGCCTTCGAAAAAGGAATGTACCAGTGCATGATACATAGAGCAGACAGGCATCCCATCGTATTCCGGAGGAAGATTGGTTTATTATATTTCGCTTGTGTCTGAGAGTTCACTTAGGATGAGAGTTTAGCAGGACAGGAATAGATCAGTGTCTATGATTGTTGTAAGAGTGGAGATGGCAATAATGGTTCAATGTTCTGCTGCACATTATTGGCAAAATATGATCCAAGGGTTTAGTTGAACAAACACTTTAGTGTGAAACAGTGATGGTGAGTACCCTCCTTTGTATTTTTTTCCAGTTGGACAAGAAGTAAAATAAGCTTCCAATGTTATCTCCTACTAACATCTATCCTAAATGCTGTCTGAAATTGACATCAGGGAAGTTGTACTGTATTTCAGTCTCAGTAGGGTGCTTTGTCAATAGATGTATCCAAGGATACCTTTTGCCTTTCCATGATAATGTTTCTTTAAATGGCCATGTTCTACAGTCAGGAAAACATATCTTTGATCTCTGAGATCACCCCCTGGCCCACCACCCCACTCACTGACTTCTCCCATCTCTAGACTATCCTTAAATACCACTTACTAGTTAAAGAAGTATAATTGGTAAGGAATAAGGGCTAGTTTGGCCGGAGGGAACTGGAAAATATGTTTCGCAGAAAAGATATTTGAGGAACAATGGCAGCTATTTAAGAAAATTGGTCATGACTCACAGCCTAGATATATCTAAAGTGATGAAAAAGGAAAGTGATAGACTATAGTTAAGCAGGGACATTAGGGTTAATATCAAATTGAGATTTTAAAAAAGACATACAATGTGGCAAAGATCTTTGGCAAATCAGAGAATTGATCAAGTTTTAAATGCTAAGACAATGAAAATCACAATAAAGAGGGAGGAAACAAACCATGAGGGCAAACTAGCAAGTGACATAAAACTGGACAGGAAGAGCTTCTTTAAACATATAACAATAAGAGAGAGGCCCCAATGAACATGGGCCCCCATTGAGAATAAGCCAAGGGAAATAATAATGAGGAACTAAGAAATAGCAGAGGAATTAAATAAATGCGTCAGTCTTTTCAGTGGAGGACACTAACAATTTTTCAAAAAATAACCCTAAATAATCAAGGAGCACAAGGAGGGGATAGGGGGTGGGTAACAAACACAGTAACTATCACTAAAGTGAGAAAGTCTCGGAAACTAATGATGCTAAAGGCCAATATGTCCCCTGGACCTGATGGATTGTATCCTAGGATTTTAAAGGAAGTCACTGCAGATATAGTGAATGGGTCAGCAGTAATCTTGTAAGAAACTTTAGATTCTAGAAAAGTTTCAGAGGATTTGAAAACTGCCGACATGATGTATTATTCACCACAGGTCAGGATGGGAGGAGAGAAAACACAGATAACCACTGACCTAACATCTACCATTAGAAAATGTCAGAGTCTATTATACAGGACATAATTGAGGAGCACTTAGAAATACATAATCTAACAAAGCAAAGACAGCATGGCTTCATGAATGGGAAATCATGCCTGATAAATGTATTATAGGTCAAACAGAATAGATAAAGGGGAACCAAGGGAAGTAATATATTTGGATTTCTAAAAGGCTTTTGATTAAGTACCACACATTGGGCTACTTAGTAAAATAATAATAAGATGAATCAACCCAGTGAACCTTCTGTGGAGTGCCTCCAGTGCCAGCATGTCTTTCTTTAAAAAACCAATCACCGTATTCCAGATATGGTCTGACTAATGTCTTGTGAAGTTTTAGCAAGGTGACTTACTTAGCCTTTTCACATAAGGGATTTTCTTATGAGATGAGGTTAAGTAAGTTGGGCCTGTACATATTGGTGTTTAGGAGAATGAGAGGAGACCTTTTTGAAACATAGAACATTCGTAAAGGGCTTGCAGAGTAGATGCAAAAAGGTTGTTTTCCCTTGTGGGGAAAATCTAAAGTTGTAAACATTGACAGAAAAAAAGAGAAAGGCCACGTTATTTAAATGGGGGAAGATAGAGATGAGAAGGACTTTTTTTCTCTTGGAGGGTAATGAATCTGTGGAATTCTTTACTGCAGAGGGGTGTCATAAAGTATATTCAAGGCTGATATTGATAAATTTATAATCAGTAAAGAAATTACATTAAAATGCAGGGAACTGGAATTGAGGATTATCAGGCCAGCCATGGTGTCATTGATGAGCTGAATCGTCTATCCTGCTCCTAAGTTTTACAGTCTTATAGCCTTACCCTGTAACTTCCAGCAGTATGTAGCTGAATGAACATTACTTCACTATGCCTTAAATTGATGTAATGCTAAAAACATCATTCTTTCTTTTCAATAAGTCAATTATCATGGATGTCTCTTGATGACACGAAAGATTTCCATAAAGTGAAGGTGTCACGGTAGCCATAGAATATTGAGTAGCTCTCTGTATAAGTTTGCTCCAGTGACTGTTAAAAAGCAGTAAATCCCATTTGCATCCCATGAATGCATCAAAACCAAAAGGCATCTCACCACCATATGTACAAGGGCAAATAGGGATAGGCAATAAATGCTGATCCAGCTATTGACGCCCACTCCCAGAAATGAATATAAAAATCCCAAGAAAACAGTTGTGATTACTACTAACTAGCTGGCTTCAATTGCAACCAAATCAATCGCCCTGGAAGCGTATGGAATTAGGTCATGAAGAAGGTTAACTGGGCCCAAAAAGTTAGCTCTGCTTTCTGTTCGTAGGTCATAGATTCTGCCAGACCTGCTGAGTTTTGTTTTCCCCAGAAGGTTCTGATTTTATTTCAGATTTGTAGAATCCACAGTTGACCTGTTGATATGTGGAGTAACTCCACAGAGGGCAGTATTCCATCACAAGTCCATGGAAAGTCCTTGACATTGACTCAGCTTCCTCAGAGCCAGCTCTCAGATTGAACAGAGCCTCTGACATGCCTGTTTATATCTGACAGCCAGAACTCCTTGATAGTACCAGATTAACAACCCCAATCAGGGAACCCATCTGGCTGACCTCCTTACAATCACTCCAACATATATCTGTGAAACTAACTGGATCATGTTTCGTAAAAAGATTTTCAAATGTGCAAAGAAGGAATGTATTTGTTTGTCAATATTTTCAAATCAATTGTGAAATGTGTTCCAAATAGCACAATCATATTTATTAATGCTGCTGTATTCAACCATTTCAAGTACTTTAGGATTTTCTAGTTGAAATAGGATCATATAATATCAAAACAAAAACAGTATTAATATTGTAAAATACTCAAGATAGTAAAAAAAAAGCTAACATTTTTAATCAAAATGAGTAACATGGTAAAGCCATTATAGGATTAATCATTGTTGTAAGTATTGTTAATTATGAAGGATATAATAGTTCACAAAATCAGCACTTCTGCCCTAGTGTGCTGATGATTAGCTCTTCAGTTTCACGTGGTGGAGAGGTTACGAGGTCAGTTCCAGGGTATGTTATTAAAAGACACTGACTGGAAAAATCACAAAACAGGGTGAGAATAGGTCATGGCAGAGAAAACAGGGAAGGAGAGATAGTCTAAAAATATCTAGTCACTTGGTCAATACAGAGTCTGCTTCATCTAACATTTACTAATTCTCGTAGTCATCATCCTTTACATTTCTAACATATTACTCTGTCACAAGCAGTGACACAGTATTTTGAAGATAAACTAATAAAATGCAATCCCATAAAAATGTTTAAAAAGATCCAATAGCATCAAAATTCAAGGATGTGGTCACTTTGATATCCAAGGTCAGAAGTAGTTATGGAATCTGACTGAAGATTTATATCAAAAAATGGGATGATCTTTTATCAGCAAACAACTGTCAACAGGTCAGATTTGATGATGTCAACCATCTCACCTATATCACTTTTATGTCTCTCCAGGTGCATCTGTTCCTTCTGCAAAACGGAGGAAACAGTGTAGCATATCAGAGTGATGTACAGCTTCAAAATTAGTTTTGCAGCAATTTTAACTATGGTTTATAACTAAGCAGAAGATGAAAAACAGAACAGTGCCAATAAGTACAAAATGTGTAAAATCTAGGCTTCAAAAGGTGGCTGAATGCAACATAAACAGCAGAAAAAGAAACTGAATTAGTTAGCGATAGTAAAACAAGGCTCTTCAATAATTTATAACATTTTCCTTTGTGCATGTAATGTCGAAGATGGCTAAATACAGTGTTTCACAACACTAGTGCAATCCTGGTATTGAAAATGTCACAATCAGCTAATTAGTACGATCTTAAACCCAGAATGAGAGTGTTGCATGAAAGTAAAATTTCAGTCTGCACGAAAATGTGTGTTCGAACTGTCTAATGTCTCTGTCTGCACAGCTGTGAGATGTAAACCTAACATCGGCTTCTCTACACTTCCAAAAACTTTCAGATTGTCGTTGTCACTGTCTGGCACAACTGGGCTGTTCTACAGTCAAAATGTAACAAGACATAAACACAGCCACAAGAAAGGAAAGATAATGAATATAAATTCACAGAGAATCTTAGATATAAAGGATAGAAAGTAAGACAATAAATAAAGGTAATAAATATCCAAACTTTAATAAATCAATACATAACTGGCATAGAAAACATTTAGCCAATCCTTGTTCATTCAATTACACAACTTGCACAAAGGACCTAATCTGACATTTTTGTGGCTATGTGCAAGTCACATTGGGTATTGTGGAGTAATTATTGCTGCAGGGCCAGGACAGTTTTCTCACGGTATCTTACCATATTCACTGCTTTAATTGAGAATTATTCCAATTTCCCCAGCACGCCACATGTAATTCGTGGAACAACCCAGCACTCAGCAGGAGATCGTCCTTAAGACCTTCATGAAGACTGCCTCCTGGACCTCCACCTTCCCCTCCTCCAGCAGTGTCGATAACAACATCTTGTTGGAGTCCAGAACAGCAGACACTGATGGCTTCACAGGTGTGTGAGGACTGAGGGACAAACTGGCAATAGAAGGATGGCTGCAGACTAGACGTCTACTGAGCCCACCCTACCCCAGCAAGAAATGGCACTGTGGTCTCAGAATGAGGGACTTCACCCAGATATACAGGAAGGAGCAGCAGCATTGGAACAAGTCCTTTGCCTGTCATCGCTCCAATGCTGCAGCAATGCAGCCAGTCCTTGGCTAAGTTGGCATCTGCCCTGGACAGACAGGGTCAACACTCTCAGGGGTTGCTGGTGAGTCACCTTGTCCAATCCACTGGTGCTCAGGACTGCAGTCAGGCCGAGGGTGGGATGAGGAGCCTTGAGCCTGGTCTAAGTGGCCCCCCCACCCCTCCTCACAAAGCGGAGCGGTGGTGTCATGAGGCAGCCAGCAGGAAGAGGAGGAAGAGACCCACCCACAAACAGGCCCCTCGACAGTCTCCACTCAGGAGATTGCAGAAGTGGTTGGGCCTTCCACCTGCCCAGTTTGCTGCTCTTTGAGTATTGGAAGTTCAAGTTGAGGAAGGTCAGCTTGCCTCTGGTGAGAGAACCACTGGCATGTCTGGTCCAACAAAACATAAACACCATCACACACCATCACTCCCCTTCTAACACCCTCCACCCCTAACCTGGGGTCTCCTCCTTACCAAATCTCCAGGGTCAGTGGGCTCCACTATGGAACAGAGCCGAAAAGAGTAGTGCTGGAAAAGCACAGCCAATCAGGCAACATCCAAGGAGCAGGAGCAGGAGAGTTGACGTTTCGACCATGAGCTCTTCGAGCATGAAGATGTCCCTCATTCCTGATGAAAAGCTCATGCTTGAAATGTCAACTCTCTTGCTCCTCGAATGCCTGACCAGCTGTGCTTCTCCAGCACCACACTTTTCCACTCTGATTTCCAGTACCTATAGTCCTCACTTTCTCCACTATGGAGCAAGCTCCCTGTACCTCAACTGCAGAACAGATGAGCTCGGTGTATCACAGTGGGAGGGAGAGGAGGAAAAAATTAACTAATGTTATGTAAATAGTTTGTGACATAAACAATGCTACATGGTAGCTTTTTGTATGTCATAAATGTCTATTTTGGCTCTGGACGCGCACAACTCACAGAGCCTGATAAGATCTGTCCAGAGAATCAAATGAGAAATCTAAATAACCAAGTACTTTATATGCCTATATCAAACTAGCCTTTAATACATGTAAAATAGCCAAGGATAGGATCAAAATTTTTCAAAGTTCCACTACAGTCAAGTTTAGAAAACACACTATCCTTCTTTTGGAGACCTTCCATTGCTCAGGGCACTCTTGGATGTCAAACAGGACTTTTTTTAAAGCCACAAATCTATATAAGCAAATTCACTGAACTGTAGCCATTAATGAATTCATAGAATCCCTACAGTGTGGAAACAAGCCATTTGGTCCAACAAGTCCACACTGACCCTTCAAAGAGTAACTAACCCAGACCCATTCCCCCTACCTTATATTTACCTCTAACTAATGCGCCTAACCTACACATCCCTAAACACTATGGGCAATTTAGCTTGGCCAATCCACCCTAACCTGCACATCTTTGGGCTGTGAGAGGAAACCAGGGCAAACCCACGCACAATGTGCAAACTCCACACAGATAGTCGCCTGAGGCTGGGATCAAGCCCAGGTCCCTGGCACTGTGAGGCTGCAGTGCTAACCACTGAGCCAACATGCCACTGGGGCTCAGGTGTAAATGCTTGTAAAGTTTGAGTTTCACATCATTGATTGATGTGCTCAACCTCTGTGTATGGCACATACAGACTACATGCAAACCTAATACATAGATAATACTTACCCACAGAGGATAGCTCCATGCAAGCTGCTGCTCAAGAGGCTATAATAATTGCAATTACAGATCAACCTCAGTTATCCAAACATCAATTATCCAACTTTTGGATTATCCAAACAAGATCTCAAGGTCCCGTAAATGCTTCCTTTGCTTCCAATCAGATCAGTTATCCAAACAATCAGTTATCTGAACAAAATACTGCCCATTTTGTTCAGATAATCGAGGTTGTTCTGTACATAAGCATCTCCACATCATTATTATTACATAGGCAGAGTAACATTATATCCTGAAAGAGTTGGATTTAGCAAGATGACACTTTTCTAAATTGCATCAATAATTAGTATTCGCGTGCTCTGGATAAGGTGTCCAGGTACATTGATTTCAACAAATCTCAGTGCTTTATCCTAACTAATTCCTTTTGCCAAATAGCCATCCTGTACTAACAGCTTATTCTGGATGTGTCTAATGTGCCTTTGGACAATAATAATGGTTGCTTTCTGCTTTGACTCTGGAATTTCTTATTCACTCTGTATCTTATCATCAGGCAATGGAATCTTTTGTCTTATTATTGTGAAGATTTCGGAATTTCATTTCTTTTCCCTGGTTGGACAATATAGAACCAGAAGGGGATGGTTTCAGAATACTGTATTAGCAATTTAGGAGCAGAGTAGATTTTATTTGTCATTTCTACCATGTACAACTAATACAATAAAAAATGCGACAGTGTTCCTCTGGGACCAAGGTGCTATATGGACAGCACAAATGACACAATTGTACAAAGAGCAGCATAAAGTGCATTAGAAGTGCGAAGCATGCAAATTACAGTGTAATAAAATTATGATAATTACTAGACTTTGTTGTAGCAGCAATTCAAAGTCATGCAAAGAATTTCAGATGGGAAAGTGTCCAATTATACCACCAGCGTTAAGGAGCCTGATGGCTGGGGGGAAGAAATTGTTGTACAGTCTGGCCATGAATGACCGTATGCTATGGTATCTTCTGCCAGATGGCAGGAGGGAGAATAGTTAAAGCGAGGGGTGTGTGGGGTGTTCCACAATGCTCTTAGCCTTTCAGATGCAGTGTGTGGTGTAAATATCTATAATGCAGTGAAGAGAGACCCCGATGATCTTCTCAGCTGTCCACACTATCTGTTGTAAGGTCTGACGATCCGAGATGGTGCAATTCCTGAACCAGGCAGTGATGCAGCAGCTCAGGGTACCCTCAATTAACCCTCTGGAATATAATAATAATGGGGGTGGGGTGGGAGGTGGGCTTTTCTCAGTCTATGCAGAAAGTAGAGACATTGCTGGGCTTTCTTGGCTTTGGGGCTGGTGTTAAGGGACGAGGTGAGATTCTTCACCAGGTGGATGCCAAGAAGTTTGGTGCTCTTCACGATCTCCACAGGGGAGTCGTCAATGTCCAGTAGAGAGTGGTCACTCCATGCCCTCCTGAAGTCAACAACCATCTCTTTCGTCTTGTCCACATTCAGAGACAGGTTGTTGGTTCTGAACTAGTCTGTTAGCCGCTGAACCTCCTCTCTGAATGCTGACTGGTTGTTCCTGCTGATGAGACCCACTACAGTCGTATTGTCAGTGAACTTGATGATGTGATTCGAACTGTGCATCACTCCACAGTCATGTGTCAGCAGGGTGAACAGCAGTGGACTGAGCACATTGTCCTGAGGCACCCTAGTGCTCAGTGCGATGGTGTTGGAGATGCTGTTTCTGATCCGGACTGAGGTCTCCCAGTCAGGACGTCCAAGATCCAGTTGCAAAGAGAGGTATTTAGGCCCAACAGACTCAGCTTTCCAATCAGATGCTGAGGAATGATAGTGTTAAAAGCAGAACTGAAGTTTACGAACAGTAGACTAACATAGGTGTCTTTCTTCTCCAGATGGGCGAGGGCCAGATGGAGGGTGGTGGAAATGGCATCATCTGTTGAGTGGTTGCGTTCGATACACGAACTGCAGGGTGTTCAGATAGGGGGGTAGCAGAATCTTAATATGCCTTATCACGAGCCTCTCAAAGCACTTCATGATGATGTGTGTTAACGCAAGGGGCAGTAGTCATTCAGACAGGACGCTGAAGACTTCTTTGGCACGGGACAATACTAGTGGCCTTGAAGCACGTTGAAAGTATGGCGCAGCTCAGGGAGATGTTGACGTTATCCATGAGAACATCCAGCATTACATCAGAGCATCCTCTGAGCACTCTGCCAGGGATGTTATCTGGTCCCGCAGCCTTATGTGGGTTGACTCTGCATAGGGTTTTCCTCACGTCGGCTGTGATAACACACAGCACCTGGTCATTTGGAGGGCAGTAGACTTCCTCACTGCCACGCCATTTCATGATCCAGACCATGCATAAAAGTTGTTCAACTCATCCAGGAGGGAGGCATCACCAGCACAAGCAGGCAATGCTGTTCTGTGGTTAGTGATGGCCTGGATGCCCTTCCACATGCTCCGTGCATTGCTGCTGCCCTGAAAGTGGCTGTGTATTCCCTGTGTGTATACACGCTTTGCCTCTTTGATGGCCAGGGTCAAGTTGGCCCTTGCTGTTGTTAGGGCCGCCTTGTCATCTGCTCTGAAGGCGAAATCACGGGTCCTCAGCAGCGCACGCACACACCTTTGCGGTCATCCATGGTGAGAAATTATGGTCTTGGACACAGTGACGTCATCAATACACTCGCTAATATAGCAAATCACCATTTGAAATTGCCATCGATTGCCACCACCCTGAACACGTGCCAATCAATACACTCAAAACAATCTTGTAGAGAAGAAATGGCTTCTACTGGCCATGCTTCTGAACTGGTTTGACACGTCTGATGAGTGGTCTGTATGCTGGGATTAGCAAAACATAGATGTGGTCTGAGGAGCCGAGGTGGGGCCGGGATTCTGCCCTGTATGCACTGGGATGTTTGTGTAAACCAGATCCAGCATGTTTTTTGTCTCATCCCAAAGTACACATGCTGATGGAATTTAGGGTGCACAGTCTTGAGACCTGCATGGTTAAAATCTCCAGTAACAATAAACAGACCATCAGGATGGGCATTCTGCAGTCTGCTAATAGCCCCATACTGTTCACAGAGTGCCTCCTTAGCATTAGCACTGGGAGAATATAAGGATAGCAGTGAATTCCCGTGGCAAACAAAATGGTCTGCATCTAACTCCGACTTGGATGAGGAATAATTTCTTCATTCGAAGCGGTGAATCTTCGGAATTCTCTGCAACAAGGGAATGCTGAGGCTGAGGTATTCCTGATAAAGGGCTTTTGCCCGAAATGTCGACTTTACTGCTCCTCGGATGCTGCCTGAACTGCTGTGCATTTCCAGCACCACTAATCAAGAATGTTGAGGCTGAGTCATTGAGTGTGTTCAGATAGAGATTAATAGACTTGGGGATGTTGAAGATATCAAGGGATGGGGAGATTGCAGTAAAAGGGAGTTGAGATATAAAATCAGCCGTTTTTTTATTCATTCATGGGACATGGTCATGGCTGGTTGGGCCAGCATTTTTGCTCATTACTGTTTGACCTTAAGAAGATGATGAGCCCTATCATTGAGATATTGCAGTCTTTGTCATGTAAGTACACCAAAAGTGCTAACAGAAATACAGATCCTGTTTTTTTCCATAGCGACAGCAAAGGAATGGCAAAATAGTTCCAGGTTAGGATGGTGAGTGTATGTGGGGGAAATTGCAGGTGTTCCCATGTGTCCACTGCCCTTCTCCTTTCACGTGGAAGAGGTCATGGCACTGAAAGCCTTGGTGAGTTACTGCAGTGAAACTTGCAGTTGGTAACACTAATGCCAATGTACATTGGTGGTGAAGGAAGTGAATATTGAAGGTGCTGGATGGTGTGCCAGCCAAACAAACTGTCATGCCTGGAAGGTGTTGAGCATTTTGAGTTTTATTGGAAATGCACACAGAGAAGAAAATCGAGAGTATTCCAACATACTTCTGACGTGTGTCTTCCAGATGCTGTACAGGCATTGAAGAGACAAGAAAGACTTAGTTGATGCTAAATTCTTAGTTTCTGACCTGCATTTGTAGCCACAGTATTTAATCAATGGTCATATCCATGATTCAGTGATGGTAAGACGTGGTTAGATTCTGTCTTGTTGGAAATGATCATTGTCTGACATTTGTATCTAGGTCAACAACATTGCTGTGAGTCTGGAGTCACATATGTGCCAGACCAGATGAGTGTGGCAGATCTCTTTCCCTAAAGGATATTAAGGCACCAGATGGATTTTTATGACAACAGACGACAGTTTAATAGAATATATTTATTTTAATTCAAGATTTACTAAGTGAATTCAAATTTCACCATGTGCCATGGCCACACAGCTTTAGACTGGGTGTTTGAATTAGTAGCCCGGTGGTCTTACCACTAGCCTACTTCCTTTAGTTGAATGGTAGAGCAAGCACAAGGAGCTGAATAGCCTATTCCTGTATTTATTTATTATTTTCTTATGCAGTCTGACTATCCATTATATTAGGAAAGCAGTCAACCAGTAATTTAAAGTTTGTGTCTAAAAACAATTCTGTTGTTTTGTTCAGAAAATATTCATAAGATTTAATGTAGCATTTCTTATCAACCAGAAATATAACACAGGAATTGCAGTTGGCCATTTGGTCCCTGAAGTCTGTTCCACCATTTAACAAGCCCATGGATAGTTTATGGTCTTATGCCATACCTTTGGCCCATATCCCTTAATATCTTTGCTTAACAAAAGTGATCTACCTCAGATGTAAAATTGACAACTGAGTCGGGGTGGCATGGTGGCCCAGTGGTTAGCATTACTACCTGGCAGCTCTAGGGACCCATGTTCAATTACACTCTTGGGCAACAGTCTGTGTGCAGTTTGCATGTTCTCCCTGTGTCTGTGTGGGCTACCTCCGAGTGCTCTGGTTTCCTCCCACAATCCAAAGATGTGCAGTTTAGGTATGTTGGCCATGCTAGAGTGCTCAGGGCAATTTTAGCATGGCCAAGTCTTGGTGGATTACTCTTCGGAGGGTCAGTGTGGACTTGTTGGGCTGAATGGCCTGTTTCCACACTGTAGGCATTCTATGTAAATCAACTGCCATTTGTGGAAAAGAGTTCCAAATCTCTACGATCCTTTGTGTGTCAAAGTGCTCTTTAACATCTTCTCTGAACAATCTGTCCTTAATTTTTAAGACTATGTTCCTTACATTCTAGAATTTCCAACCAGTGGAAATACTTTACCTACCTTGCCTTTTCCTGTTAATATCCTGAAGACTTCAATCAGATCACCCTTTAACCTTCTAAATTACAGACAAAACGAGCCTAACTTTTATCATCGCTCCTCATAACTTGATCCTGAAAATCTAGGTATCAATTTTGTAAACAAATGTTATATTCCCTCCGAGGTCATGGATGATTTATGGTCTTACGCCATACCTTTGGCCCATATTCCTTAATACCTTTGCTTAACAAAAATGATCTACTTCAGATGTAAAATTGACAACTGACTTAGGGTGGCATGGTGGCCCATTGGTTAGCATTACTACCTGGCAGCACTAGGTCAATATATTAAACAAATCCTTCCTAAGGCATGGTGCTTGGATCCATTCGCTGTGCTCCAACCAGGGTTTTGTAAGGATGGAAATTCCTTGTTCTTCATTCTAAACTTTTGCTTGACAAAATATTATCTCAAATACCATTACTTGCTCTGTGATACTGAGCAGGAAAGTTAGGTTCAACGTTTAGAAGTGTTTTTGTCCAGATGTAGGTGACAGTGACAAGGCCACATTCATTGCCTATGTCTTGTTGGCCTGAAGAAGTGACAGTGGACCATCTGTTTGAACCATTACAGCCTAAAAAATGATGCTTTCCCTGCAATGCACCAGCCCCTTGTCACTTGCATGTTGATCAATGTGATTCAATTATTCGATAAACATACTGTGTTATTCAATGTGTTTCTCTGATAAATATAACGTGTACTCAGAAATGAGTTTTCAATTCAAACACTGTATTGATGCTGATTGCCCCGGAAATAACCACCAATTTAAATTCAAGCTAGGTCAAGTGAACTTCTCAGGCTTTGGGATACTCAGCAACTAATGAAGGTGAGGATTGGCAGAGCCACTTACTTGCTTCGGGGAAAGTGAGGACTGCAGATCTGGAGACCAGAATTGAAAAATGTGATGCTGGTAAAACACAGCAGGCCAGGCAGCATCCGAGGAGCAGGAGAATCGATGTTTCGGGCATAAGCCCTTCTTCAGGAATGAGGCTGGTGTGCCAGACGGGCTGAGATAAAAGGTAGGGGGGGGGGAGTTTGGGGGAGAGGCGCTGGGAATACGATAGGTGGAAGGAGGTG
>NC_057727.1:43162989-43176238 GCF_004010195.1 Chiloscyllium plagiosum
TGGCGCACCGACCTTTACACCGCTGAGGCTAAACACCAGCTCGCGGACACCTCCTACTGCCCCCTTGACCATGACCCCACCTCCCACCACCAAACCATCATCTCCCAGACCATCCATAACCTCATCACCTCAGGAGATCTCCCATCCACCGCCTCCAACCTCGTAGTCCCAAAAACCCGCACCACCCATTTCTACCTCCTGCCCAAACATCCACAAACCCGACTGCCCCGGCTGACCCATTGTCTCAGCCTGCTCCTGCCCCACCAAACTCATCTCTGCATACCTCGACACTGACCTGTCCCCCTTAGTCCAAGAACTCCCCACCTACGTTCGGGACACGACCCACGCCCTCCACCTCCTCCATGATTTTCGCTTCCCCGGCCCCCAACGCCTTATCTTCATGATGGACATCCAGTCCCTATACACTTCCATCCCCCATCATGAAGACCTCCAAGCCCTCCGCTTCTTCCTCTCCCACCGACCCAACCAGTACCCTTCCATTGACACCCTCCTTCGACTGACTGATCTGGTCCTCACTCTTAACAACGTCGATTCACTTACTTGCTTCACCCATTTTCCAAGATTCTGCATCTGATACCCTAGCCTTTCTAATCCCTCCTATCATCCTCAGCATTCCCTATCCACATTTATATGCCATGGACTTCCAGCCGACACATAGCATCACATTTTCTTTGTGACTGTGTTCAGGCAAAGGGGAAATTAAATGTAATCAGGTCCTACCATTACATTCACAGGGACCTGAGGGGAAGTGGTTCTCAGCTCCACCATGCCCGGCATCCCCACCCACCAACCCACTGCATCCACACCCCAAATTCTGGATTGAGCACTTGTTGGAACAAATTAAAGACTAGTAGAAAGGAGATCTTGCAATAATTTAAAAATGAAAAGCCACTTACTGCACATTTATTTTACGATTGCTGTATTTTGTTTAATTGTGCTGGCAAATCAAGTTCAGTGACGATCTCATTTTGATCAGTCCCCATATAACTTGAAAATGCAACCATCTAATCTGCAGGATAGCTGCAAGCATTGTGCACTTTGTCTAGAAGCTTGTCTATATTTTTGTCTTTGTTGTCAAACAGTCTTTGTGCTTCTGCTTAATGAATTCAAGGTTCTCAGATGCTGTGCTGTAAAGTAATACCTTTCAACTTTTGCCAAGAATCTTCAATGACAATATTGTCCTGGGGATATCAGCAATTCATGTGACTCATCCATGTTTCAATTCCTGTCTCTCGGCCATGTCTCTGACAACAGCTTCACTAAGCCTTCTTTGTGGCTTGGCTCTGTACTGAAGCACCTTAGGTTTTAGCTTCAAAGATATAATACTTCTGATGAGCAAACAGTCGGACCAATATTCTCCAATTCTAAAGAAGCAGGTAGAGCAAATGTGCTTGAGATCTCTCTTTTGTAAAATAATACAATCCAACTAGTGCCAGCATTGGAAATGAGTCTATCTGTATATTTAGTTTGTTTGCTTGCTGGAAGACTGTTGTGATGTTTAGCTTAATCTTGTTGCACCTAAAAAGAAAGAACTGACCATTGGCCTTTGTTGCCAATACCTTGATGTCTTAGTTATCCTCTCCATATATTGGAGTAAAGTTATGTGCCCACTCTCATTAAAAGTATCAATATGGATAATGAGTTTGTATTGGAGGGATACTCCTCTAGTATCGTTGCTGAGATCACAGAATCCTTCCTTGGCCTCATCAGTATTTGTTGAAGTTGGATATAGGCGCTAATGAGTGTTGCATGCTGGTTACTGGCGAGAATTAAATGAGTTGATCACTAATACCCATAGGAAGCAAGTCAAGCTTGCATGCCAGTTCAGTTAGCATGGCAAAGCCCACGTCTGACTGCCTTGGCTGGCCCTTGAACTTGAATGCGTAGAAACAATAGTCTGTATTATACTCCAAATGATAATTGTACTTAAACAAAACTCAAGTCCACTTTTTTAAGTAAAAGCTTCATTTCAGTTAGCCACACTCCATAAAACTCAAGTAAAAATGATTACTACCTCCCCATATTTATACAATCAATTCAAACCCAATTAACCCTTAATTGATATATCCATCATGTGTTCCCTCATCCCATTATGTTTAAGGCATTCCTGCAGATGATATTAGGTGATAGCGGCATGTACCACCATTCTCAACTTGAGACTCCTCAGGGATCTCCTCACTTAGTGCAACTGTGTGAGGTCATATCTGTCAATAAATTCTGGCTATGAGGGCTGTTCTAAACTCTGGTCTGGAATTGTTGTCTAGAAATGTTCTGACATTCTATGAATCAAACATCTTACAACGATGAGTGGCATTATTCCTTCCATTTTGATCACTGTAAGTGGATGACCAGCCGGGAGTTTTAAACCAACAGGTACAGAAAGACCAAGCTGTGTTATGGTTCCTTTCTGAACCCAACTTGAGGAGAGCACCACCTTGCCTAAAAAGGTCAGCTTTTTTATCACAAGGGTCTACAAGTATGATATCTGCCTGGATCTGTGGAGAGCGGCCATCACTCTGAGGGCTGCCTCCTCTGTGGTTATGCCTGAAGACTGCTAGCAGCATCCTTTACCTGTCTTCACCATTGCATTCCAAATGTCCATCATCACAGAGTTTGGTATGTTTGTGCTGGTTGATGACTTGTTGAACAACATACTCCTTAAGTATATTTAAATGGGCGAGATTGTGCTGCATATCTCTCATTCAAGAAAGCTAATTGCATAGTGGTGCAACTTGTGTTACAATGTGTGACAAAAGTATAGCATCTGAAATAATTATGGTTTGATTTTGTGGTTTGCGTTCTCCTGTATGAGCATTGAACAGGCTGAAGAACCTCCTTTATTCCTGACATTACTGTCCAGTCCCTTGGCACCATTTGTAACCTTTAGCACTGTCAGTAACGTGTAGTTGGTTAACCCACTACCAGAAGTTTTAAAATTGTCTGAGGTAAATGGCCTGTTAGGGCTGAGGGGACCTCCAAATCTGTGTTGCCTGGATCAACAGCACCAAACACTCAACTTCACACCACTCCAACAGCATTAAACAGGGTTGGCACAAGCAGCTGGGCCGTATGGATTTGATTAGGAGAGGCTTTTTCAGAAACTGACTAGAATGGGGATTTATTGTGAATGACAAGCATCCCTGGTCTGTTCACCGTCCCAGTCCTTCAAAACCCTTTGCTTCACATATTTGACTTTTTAAACAGGTAGATTCAACTGTAAGGAAAGGACATTTCACTCAAACAAAACACACTGGCTTACATTCAAATGGCTGTCAATTTGCATTGCTATGTAGCCACATTCTGTTTTAAGGAGACGTAGAGGTTGTGGAGTCCTCCATAATCCCCTGAGAAATATGAAAGATTCTACTTCCTGTACTATTGACAATGCATTGAGATAAGCACCCAAAATTCAACTGTTTGAACAGGACATTAACGAATGCCCTAATTCTAATTCTAATCTTATTTTTAAATTATGGCTCTTAGTTCTGCACTCTTCCACAAGAGGACACATCCTTATCACATCCATGAGATTGAATCCCCTCTGCATATTATTGAGTAAAAGGGACAGTAGTACTGTAGGTAGGACATTGGTTTCCTGACATGTAAAAGAAAATTAATCACGTTGGCTGCAAAACACAATGGCTACGTATAAGCTGCACTACTGACCCAAATATACAGATGTGAAAACTGGATATGTTACACAATCTTTTCTGTAGGTGCTGAATTTGGAATTTGGGCAGGTGTACCCCAGCCAACAGAATGACAGTTTTTTTTTTCTCACTCGATCTCCAGCCTTCAGTCTTCACTTTGAGCCCTATTTGCTGCGATCTGCAATTATAGCTACATCCCTGAAAGCTATGAATTTCTACAGAAGAATGCCTTTGAATTTTGACAGCAGCATTTCCAAAAGGAAAAACAACATGCCAGCCATAACTTTGAAACAAATCCCTCAGCTGGGAACCAAAGCCTCAATATCCGCAACAAGTGAACATTTATTTATCCTTTTCCTCTTATTGAATCATAACTTGGCCGAAGTTAACCTCTTCTTCTCTATAATTTGTATTTTTGCATATTTGGCTTGAGGGTGTATGAGCTGCTGAAATCAGGATATATTTATACTTTTTAAAAACATTTTTCACTCGGCTAAATTTTTGTTGAATAAAACGGAACCCTTATTTGTTTAATGCAGGAAAATCTGTCTGGCTAGCTCTATGGGCATGTAAACAGATAGATACACACAGAATTAGCAAACACACCCTTTAAAAAATTGAAATCCTCGAATACAATCAATCAATGAGTGAGAAACAAAGGGGAACCACCCAATCCTTCTTCATCTGGTCACCAAGCTGTTAAATATCCTTTTGAACATATGTTATGTCCTCTTCACAGTTCAATCCATGTCATCTGCAAATTTCAAAACTATGCTCTGGACACCAAGATCCAGATTACATATAAATCAATAAAAATGGGGTGCTAACAGTGATCCCATGGGAATCTCACTATAAACCATCTTCAAAGCTGAAAACCAAGCATTCCCCTCTTTTTTCACATGTTAGGCAACCCATGTCCTACCTATAGTACTACTGTCCCTTTTCCTCCATAATATCTGGAAGGGATTCAATCTCATGGATGTGGAAAGGATGTTTCCTCTTGTGGGATAAGGCAGAACTAAGGGCCATAATTTAAAAATAAGACTAGAATTAGATTTAGGTTTATTGTCACATGTACTCACATGAGTGCAGTGAAAAGTTAACAAAGTTGCTACTTATGGCGCCGTCATAAATACAAAGGTACTTAGGTGCAGGATTTTAGGAATAATTAGAAAAATAAAGAAATTAAAATTCAGCATTTTACAATCCTTCATGTCATCTTAGATACAAGGTACCAAGATACGAAATGTTAGGAATAAATTAGAAAAATTAAGACATAAAAATTTCAGCATTACAGTCCTTCAAAGCAGGGTGCTGGGTGTGGTGCTCAATTAAGGCAGAGATGAAGGAACATGCTTTTTTCTCTTAGAGGATTCTGAGTCTTTGGAATTCCCTCCTTAAAAGGCATTGGATGCAGAATCTTTAAACCTAGATAGATTCTTGATTACCAAAGGGATGAAAGATTATCGGGATATGCAGAACTGTGGAGTTGAGGTTAAAATCAGAACATCCATAATCTTATTGAATGGTGCAGCAGGCTTGAAGGGCTGAGCAGCCTCCTCTGGTTCCTCGTTCGTATATTTGAACGTTGCTCACAAGTCTATTGTGCAACACTTAGTCAAAATGCCTTTTGGAAGTCCAAAAACATGACACAAACAGCAATACCTTCACTAACACTCATCATTTATCTCATCAAAAATGCAAGATTGTTAAACACGTCTTTAGCACACCCATGTTGCTTTTCCTTAACTAACCCACATTTGCCCAAGTGGCTATTAAGTTTGTCCAAATTATCACTTCCATAGTCTTCTTCATCATGGAGGTTAAACATGTCTGGTGTATTCTGAGCTTATCCTTACACTCATTTTTAAACAACTCGTCCTCTGACTCTGTGCCTTTATCTAAGGAGGTATTAGACAATTATGGCCAGAATGTTGCCTTCCTAACCTTCCTTCCCTACATATTCTTTGATGCATCTGCACTAGTACTACGGACTTACTAACTTGAAGTGCAACCAATCTCTGTAATACCTCCTTTTTATGAATTTTAACATACATACAAGCATATGTACAAGAAGGCTATTCAACCCCTCAAGCTCTCTCTTGCATCTAATAAGATCATAGTTGATTTGACTGTAACCTCAAATTCACATTCCCATCTTCTCTTGATAACATTCCAACTCCTGTTAACCAAGAATTTATCCACTACCACCTTAAATATATTCAAAGGGTGTGCCTCTGTTGCCTTTACAGGAAGAAAGCTCCAAAGACTCACAACACTCTGTGGGGGAAAAAAAAGCACCATACCTCTGTTTTAAATAGTTAATTCTATTTTTAAACAGTGACCCCTTAGTTCTAGTTGCTGCCTCACAACATTCTCTCCACAGTTGCCTTGTCAACCTATCTCGGGACCACTTAAGTTTCTATCATGCCACCTCTTAGTATTTTAAACTCCATCAGAAAGAAGCCGATCATCCTTTCCTCATAAGATCCATCCATTCCAGGTATTTGTCTTGAAAACCTTCTCTGAACCTCTTCCAATGCATTCACATCCTTCCTTAAATAGGATGAAAAATACACTGTACACTCAAGATGCAGTGTCACCAATGCCCAAATAGTAAAATAATCACTTATATATTCATTTTTCCTCGTGATAAATATGAATATTCTATTGACTTTCCTAACTACTTGCTGTATCTGCCTTTTGCAACCCATGCATGTTGTCTTTCACTGTTTAGATATTGGTTTCTTTTTCCAGTCTTCCTGCCAAAAAGAACAATTATACAGTTTTCAACTTTATATTCCATTTGCCTGATCTTTGTCTACTCACTTAATTTATCTGCATTTTTCTTGTCGTCTCCTTATTTCCACTTCACGTGACTTTCTTATCTATCTTTTGTTATCAGCAATTTGGCAAACACACATTTTGGATGCTTTATTCAAGTTACTTATAAATACTGTAAACAGTAGAAGAGCCAGTACTGGACTCTGGCATGGTACTCATTACATCTTGCAAACAACACAAAAAAACTATGCTTATACTCAGCTTCCTGTTAGCCTGCTAATCTTCTATCTTTGTCATAATACTACTCCCTATATTATGAGCTTTTATTTTCCGCAGTAACCTTTGATGTTTCTTTGGCAGGAGAATGATAAAGCAGAGTATTAAATGGTGAATAACTGCATTATTCCAAGTTAGAGAGGGATCTAAGTACATGACTCATTAGTATGTCGGTACAGTAAGTGATTAAGATTGCTAATGGAATAATATCCTTAATTACAAGAAAAAATGAACATAAATGTAAGGATATTATGCTTTAGTTACACAGGCCATATAACGCTTCTATTAAAGAAGGGAGGGAAGCAGAAATCAGGAACCCACAGGACACTTAGCTTGACATGGGATATTGTTGGAATTGATTATGAAAGAGGTACTACAAAACATTCAAGGTAATTGGGAAGAGTTAGCATGGTTTCATCAAAGGGAGATCAATTTTAATGGATTTATTAGGCTTATTTGAAGGAATAATGCGCATAACTGTGTCTGACTGACAAAATGTGATGAGTCAAGTCCTGCAGAAGTCTGTTTTTGGGCCTCAAATTTTACAATTAACATTAATGACTTGGATGAGGGGATGAAGGCATGGTAGTTAAAATAATAGATGACACAAAACTAGGTAGGAAAGGACATTATGTCATATGCTCCAGGAAGGGAAGGAGTTATCTTAAGGACTTGAGATCATTATAAAGTCCCTACAATTGGAAACAGGTCAGTTGGCCCAATGAGTCCACACTGACCCTCCAAAGAGTATCCCACATATTCCCATGACTAAGCACCTAACCTAACCTAAGGGCAATTTAGGCACAGTTAATTCGCCTAACCTGCACATTTTGAACTACAGGAGCAAACCAGAGCATCCAGAGGAAAATGTGAAAACTCCACACAGACAGTAGCCCAAGGCTGGAATTAAACCCAGGTCCCTAACACTATGAAGCAGTAGTGCTAACCACTGAGCCACCATGCCACTTACTGTGAAGATGTGAGTTAGGTAGGATATAGATAGGTAGAGTGAGTGGGTAAAAATCTCGCAAATAGTGTATAATCTGAGAAATGTGAAGTTGCTCAATGTGGCTGGAAGAACAGAAAAGTAGGGTATTAATTACATGGAGAACAATTGCAGAATTCCAAGCTGCAGATAGATCTAGGTGTTCGATTGCATGAATCACGATAAGTTAATAAGCAGGTATAGCACTAAATCAAGAAGACTAATGGGATGTTCTCCTTCATTATGAGAGGAACTTGACATTAAAATAAGAATGCTATGCTTCAGTTATACAGGGCATTGGTGAGACCACATCCCAAGTACTCTGTGCAATTTTGTCTCCTTATTTAAGGAAAGAAGTAGATATGTTAGAGGCAGCTCAGAGGAGGTTGGCTTAACTGATAGCCGAAATTAGTGCATTTTGGTATGAGGATACGTTGGACAGTATGTGTTTGTTTCCATTGGAATTTCAAAGTGTGATTTGATTAAAGTGTGTAAGATCCTGAATGGTCTTGACAAGGTGTATGTGAAAAGGACATTTCCTCTTGTGGATGTGTCCAGAACCAGGAGGAAAGGTTTTCAAATTAGGGATCGTCCTTTTAGATCCAAGACGAGGAGAAAGCTTTTCTCCTAGAGGGTTGTGCAACTGAAGGTACTAGAGACGGTTCCGTTGACTATTTTTAAGTGAGAGGTAGCTAGACTCTTGCCAGTCAAGAGTTAATGGGGTTAGAGGGGAGTGTGGAATTTGAAACACAAACAGATCAACCTCAATCTTATTCAGAGACCAATTGACTTGTTTCTGATCCTACTTTGCCAGTTTGCAATTGTTAGAGAACCAGGAGAAATTCTTGCTTTTCTTTAGTGAGGTAGAATTGTTGATGAAAGCCCAAGCAGACAGAGTCTCAATTTAATAACTTATTTGAAAGACAACACCTTCAATAATACAGAATTACCTCAATGCTGCATTGCAATGTCAGGCTGGAGTATATGCATAGATTTGTAGTGCAACTTGACCTTCACAAAGAAGAACTTTATCAACTGAGCCAATTTGATACTATAGTATAGGTAACAGTTTAAATTTTAACTGAGACTATTGTTGTTTTTTAATGGAATAGCCTTTTGTTTATGAGAAGGTTAAAGCATAGTTTGTTTTATTTTTTGCAGAAGTAACAAAATGACCTTTCTTGCCTAGAGAGGTCAGCAAAATTCTTTGAACTAAACTTCCAACCACTGTGAAATATATTCGAAAGCTGAACCTATCAGTTAAAAATATTACTGTAAAAGCCAACCTGACTGCAATATGCTGTCAACTCTTCAGAAAGGTCTAAGGGTTCCATTAGTTGGTTATACACTGCCATCTAATCTTTAAAGTCATTTCCATGGGTTGCTAGACTGTGTAAATTGCTGGAAGCCTGAACTGATGACATAAGTTCCATGGAAAATTCTGAATTGCAATGGTTTAATTTCGAGCTTAGAGCTGTGTTAGCAGAGCTCAGCTGAGAGGATCAGGTTTCTTAAATTGTGCAACATACAAATAAGTGATAAAAATGTGCATTTTTATCTTTAAATTTGAGAAACAATGCTTTTGATTTTGAAATTGTAAAATGGATTTGATAAGGTTTGTTAGCTGGTGTTTTTACATGCCTCATTGTAGACATGTTTCTTTTTGTTCCAAATTATGTAAATCCATTGAGTCCAATTTTATCACTGAAGCTCACATTTGCACCTTTGGTGCTTTGCGCTTGCATAAGGATGCAATCTTAATACTTCTGGTGACTCAAACAATCATTTAGGTCAATAGAGCCTCCTGTAACTAATTACATCAGGGAGCCAATTTAGTCTGCCATCCTTTAGTACAGAGTATAAATACATAATGTATGTTCTACTGGCAACCAATCAAAAATAACAAAATGGAGCAACACAAGTCTGCCAAAAAGGCAAATGAAAAAATAATCAGCTCCTGGTCTTTTTTTTGTTGTTTACCTTTTTGGTGCACACTTTGCAATTTCAACATTGTCTCTTGGAGACTCTAGAAATATGCTAAAAATAAGTTCGACAAATAATCATAGATTTGAATGACTTGTTTGTTTTATTGACATTTTATTCAGTTGTACTTGGCTATAAAATTAAATATCAGTGCTTTGTAGCTTGCAAGTATTGGTATTTTTAGATTTAGGGTAAAAATCATTTGCTGCAGTTTCAAATGCTAAGATTTAATAGATTTGTTTGCAGTGAAATATAATAATCTTCCTGACTTTAAAAAAATTAAGTATTTTGCATTTTTCCACATTCTGCTTCAAAGATTTGAATTAATAAAGAAAATTAAGGTGCAACTCCTCACGAATAATTCATGAAAAGGCATTTGTTATCTTGGATTTTAGCACGTCTGGAATGCTTACTAAAGACCAATATGAATGCCTGGAGTCATCCTGACTGATACAATCCACCAGAAAACATATTTTTATACTTAATTAATAATCATTTTGTGTGCAGTTGGAATTTCAACTCTACTTTTATTTAATCAATCATCTTTCATACTTTACACAAATCCTGCTTTATATTTATGTGGAAATTGAACTTGCTAATATAGACTTCAAGTATTATAATTTTACAGCTTCATATTATTAACCATCTTCAGTGTTCATGCCTTTACATAATCTGTTTTTGTCTTTGGAAGCATAAATTAGACTTGCAAATCTGGCTACATAGTTTAGGCACATATATGATTGTATGGTATTGTCAAAACTGCTTAAAAAATGTTTTATGTCTTTGAACTCACCACCCTAAGTGTTACTTTAACTACCATTCTGTTTCTGGATTACAATTTATGCAGCAGCTCATAACACAAACGGTAGAACATTTCCCATTTAATTAAAGGTTGTTCGTAAGTGTTCCACCGTGTAATGTACTAACGAACACCACATATGAAATCATTCTCAGGAAAATTAGTCAAAGCTCATTAGTTCAGCGCACTGATCATTTGATTCTATAACAGTGAACAACACTATTTCATGTAAGGTGGAATTCATTAATGAACAGAAAATTTCCAGGAAGATGTGTGGAAGTATATTGAGATGACAGTAAGTAATTTTTAATAAAACAATTTATTCGTGGGATGCCACTGGTTAGACTAGCATTTATTGCATATCCATAAATTCAAATTCAGAAGGGGGTGGTGAGCTACCTTCTTGAATCACTGCAGTCTTTGCATTGTAGGTATGTCTACAGTGCTGTCAGGGAGGAAATTGCAGTATTTTGATCCAGTGACAGAGAAGGTACACCAATGTAGCCCCAGGTCAGGATGGTTTGTGGCTTATAGTGGAGTTTACAAGTGGTGGTGCTTCCAAGTATCTGATGCTGTTGTCCTTCCAGGTGGCAGATGTGGACAGTTTGGAAAATGCTGTTGAAGGAGCCATGATGTGTTGTTGCAGTGCATCATGCAGATAGCACATACTGCAACCACTGTGCATCAGTGCGGCAGGGTTGAATGTAGAAGACGTTAGATGGGATGCCAACCAAGCAAACCGTTTTGCCCTGGATAGAATTAACTTCTTTGAGTGTTGTTGGAGTTGCACTCACCCAGGAAAATTGAAAATTCCATCAAACTTCTTATTGCTCTTTGAAAAGGTTTCAAGGAGTCAGGAAATGAGTTACTTGATATAAAATTCTAAATTTATGATTTCTTATTGCTGTAGCCTCAGTATTTATATTCCTGATCAATGGGAAAATCTGGATGTTGATAGAGGGAGTTTCAGTGTTGGTAATGTTATTGAAAATTAAGGGGAAATGGTTAGGTTGCAACGGTTTGATGCAAATTGTTGGTACTTGTGTAGAATGAACATTATTTGTCACTTAACAACCCAAGTCTTGCTGGATATGGACTGTTAAAGTATCTAAGGAGTTGTAAATGGCACAGAACATTATGCAGTCATCAGCCAAAAACCCTACTTCTGACCTTACATAGGACAGAAGGTCACTTCTGAAGCAGTCGAAAAGTGTGACGCCGGTAAAGCACAGCAGGTCAGGCAGCATCTGAACAGCAGAAGAGTCAATGTTTTGGGTATAAGCCCTTCATCAGGAAGGGCTAAAGATGGTTGGGCTTTGGACACTACACTGAGGAATTCCTGTTGAGATATCCCATGGCTGTGATAATAGCCTTGAATGACTACATCCATCTTCTGTTGTACTGCGTATGACTGCAGTCAGTTGAGTTTTACCCTGATTGTCTTTGACTCCAGTTTTGTTAGAACACCTTGATGCCACACCAGTGAAATGCAGCTTTGATGTCAAGGCTGCTACCCTCACTCTCTATGACTTTAGCTCTATTGTCAATACTTGGATCAAGATTGTAATGAGGTCAGGAGCTGAGTGGTTATGGAGGAACCCAAAGATAATGTCAGTAATCAGGTTATAGTTGGGTTAAAGCTACTTGACAACACCATTGAAGACACATTCCATCACTTCGCTGATGATTGAGAGTAGACAGATGAGATGGTATTTGGCTAGGTTGGAATTGTCCTACTTTTGTGCACAAGACACATCTAGAATTAGAAATCACCCAGTATGGAAGAGGCCCTTACCCATCTGGTCTGTATTGGTAAAACTGTGCTACTACCTGACCTAGTCCCACTTTCTCATACTAAGCCCATACTCTTGAATGTTACGGCAGGGTATAGGTTTGCTCGCTGAGCTGTAGGTTTGATAGCCAGACGTTTCATTACCTGGCGAGGTAATATCATCAGTGGCGACCTCCAAGTGAAGTGAAGCTGTTGTCCCCTGCTTTCTATTTATATCTTTCTCCTGGATGGGGTTCCTGGGGTTTGTGGTGATGTCATTTCCTGTTCGTTTTCTGAGGGGTTGATAGATGGCATCTAGATCTATGTGCTTGTTTATAGCGTTGTGTTTGGAGTGCCAGGCCTCTAGGAATTCTCTGGCATGTCTTTGCTTAGCCTGTCCCAGGTTAGATGTGTTGTCCCAGTCGAAATGGTGGTTTATTTCATCTGTGTATAGGGCTATGAGGGAGAGGGGGTCGTGTCTTTTTGTGCTAGCTGGTGTTCATGTATCCTAATGGCTAACTTTCTTCCTCTTTGTCTTACGTAGTGTTTGTGGCAGTCCTTACATGGAATTTATAAAATTCCATACAAGGACTGCCACAAACACTACGTAAGACAAAGAGGAAGAAAGTTAGCCACTAGGATACATGAACATCAGCTAGCACAAAAAGACACGACCCCCTCTCCCTTGTAGCCCTACACACGGATGAAATAAACCACCATTTCGACTGGGACAACACATCTAACCTGGGACAGGCTAAGCAAAGACATGCCAGAAAATTCCTAGAGGCCTGGCACGCCATAAACAAGCACATAGATCTAGATGCCATCTATCAACCCCTCAGAAAACGAACAGGAAATGACATCACCACAAACCCCAGGAACCCCATCCAGGAGAAAGATATAAATAGAAAGCAGGAGACAACAGCTTCGCTTCACTTCGTGGTCGCCACTGATGATGTTACCTAGCCAGGCAATGAAAC
>NC_057727.1:43176533-43242192 GCF_004010195.1 Chiloscyllium plagiosum
CTCAACTCTGTTCTAAGCGGCCTACCCCTTATTTTTAAACTGTGTCCTCTGGTTCGGGACACGCCCATCAGCGGAAACATGCTTCCTGCCTCCAGAGTGTCCAATCCTTTAATAATCTTATACATCTCAATCAGATTCCCCTCTCAGCCTTCTAAACTCAAGCGTATACAAGCCCAGTCGCTCCAATCTTTCAGCGTAAGATAGTCCCGCTTTTATAACAGCTCAAATCCATACAAAGTCATTTCTTCAGACATTAGGAATCTGGACTCTATCTAAAATCCACATTGGGAATTAACATTAAATGAAACACATGCTATTTCAAAGGCAAGCCCATAAGAACCTATTAAATGGACAAATCTGTCTCTGAAATTCTGTCATTGATTTGAGTCACTACTTTTTTGGGGCAATCTCTAGATTTATCTTCTTACCCAAGATGCCAGTGTGAATGCTAATCTGTATTTATGAACCATGCCTGCCTGATTTTAACCAATAAACTGTTATTCGGTTTAACAATTCATGGGGTGCAATTTTGCGAAAAATCAGCAAAGTCTCAACTTCAGGGAGTTTCATGGCTGCTTTCTCTCTGACGGTATTTCATGTGATTCTCCATTGCTCACCTCATTATGTATGCACTATGCTGCTGTGTCTCCTTACCACAGTGCAAGTGTTCAGTGTTGCCTGGACCTCATGGGATTTGCATCACCAGTGCCAGATTTAAACTATAGCTGTTCACCAGGTCAAGTACTGTTGCTCAGCAGCTGCCATTCACAGTTTGTGTGTGGGTGTGTGTGCGTTTGTGAGAGGAATTGCCCCAGACGTAACTAACCAATACAGGCAAAGTACCCCTTCACTGGCAGTGACCAGGAAATCTTTATGGACAGCAAGGTGAGAGGACAGTCTCCTTCCCTCAGGACCGCCAGTGGAGACCATGGCACCAGAGTGTGTCACCACTTGGGCTCATGCAGGCCCAATATCTGGATGAAATCTCAGCTGTGCAGGAAGAAAGTTAATGATCGCTGAACTCTGTCAGGGTAAGTGCCACCAACTTCTTTTCTATTACCTCACAGTCCCTCTTAATGCTGTTGCTGCACCAAGACTCATTGTTTGCCACTCTCATTGCCGCATACAACTTCTAACATCTATTCTCACTTGTTTCAGGGCCCCAGCACCCAACCCCTGTACCCAAACACACAAGGCAACAAAATACAAAATGGGACATGTCCGGGCGGAGAAGCTGTGACATGAAGCTCTGAAATGGACCATGGCCCAATCCAGCTGATTGGTGCTTGTCCCTGTGCACAAAGTGGTTCACAGCAGCTTTACAATTGAAGCTGCCGGTGTGCTTCCAAGTGCAGTCTTGAAGAGAACAGTACATGAAGTGAATTGGAGACATGTGGTGAAAATGTAGTGAGGCTGGTGCATGTGATATCCCACCTTCCGTGGATGGGAGCTGTGTGTGTGGTCACCATCCATGGAACATAACCTGAAATGTTGGAGATTACTGTCCATGTTGGAGGCCCAGAGGAGCAAGTGGTGAGTTGTTACCATCGTGTCAGGAATTGTAGCCAGCTAGTCTGTCCCCGATACATGATGGAATAGCAAATTACATATAAAAGGTGAGTTTATGTACTAATGACAGGGAAATGCATGCAATTAGGCTTCTTGATGCTCACTACTGAGATTCTTATCTTACTGTTCAAATCTTGGCTCCATAATTATATTTCTTCTTCAATAACCAGACACATCATATTTTCACAACTGACTGACCATTGGCCACATCATTCAGAAATGGAAAAATTCAGTCCAATATCTTGCAATTGCACATCGAAGAGTGCCACATGATTGGAGCAGACATAATGACATTAATATTTTTCTTCGATTGATTGTAGCTGACAAGTATTAGCAAAGCATTAAAATAACTTCCAGCTTCCTTTCCAAATGTAAGTTTAAGTAATATGGCACCCCAAGACTTATGTCTAAAGATATTTCCCAATAAAGTACCATTCCATGAATACCACGATGATATCTAGCTCAGGTGAATTCACAAATCATAACAGACAGTAATTCAGGCTTTATAATTAGATGGGAGAAGGGAAAAAAATCAGTAAGGCTCCTGCTTCTGATCACCACTGAATAATCTCTTATTGAAATCACATCTATACTGATAACAGAGGAGCAGGTCAATAGTTATGCCCTTCACAGTCAAACAACTTGCTGACATTCACCAGTGAACCACACAAAAGGAATGGGATCTTAGGCAAGATAGCAAAGGCAGGTAGTGTCAATGCCCCACCACTCAAACATGAATAATACTTTCAAGAAATGAAAGGAGAACATTTGGACAGCAGAAAATAACTGCTTTTTAAAAAGAAATACAGGCAAACAATCATAAGAAGAATGCCACAATGATGTTGCTACAAAAATAAATGAGAAATGTCTCCACTGTAATTATATTTTCAATATGATGACCAATTTTTTCATCACATCAACAGATGTATGATCAAAAGTATAACTCTAAGAAAAAATCAAGTTATTACATAAGGGGCATAATGAAGAAAAAAGGAAAAAAAGGTTTCACCTCCTCATACTTTCATTTCTTCAGAAATATAGCTGATCTCAGGCTATACACTCTCTGTACAAGAATGCCTGCAATTACATTGTGATTTTGTCATAGGTAGAAATGGCAATTACAAAAGTTTGTCTTTAAGGATAATAGTCTGTTCTTGAATCGTAAATGCGTCAAATTGTTTTTACTAAGAAATAACAATGAAGCAATGTTATTTTTACCTCACAAACGTTTTGGATTCCTAACAAGCGTTTCTAGGATATAGAAATAAATCATTTTGTTCCATTATGTTTGATTTAATAAGCTGTTTAGAAAGTATAACCACAAAAATAAACTGATTATCAGCTCAAACTATTGGGACAGTCTGCTAATTGATGCATAAATCAAGATCATTGGCAAGAATTAATTGAAAGTTTTGAAACGGACTGTAATTAATCAAATATGCAGTTTGTATACAGTAAAGAAATGAAATCTTATCAAGTGCAAAACTATATAATTGCATTTTCAGCACCATTTTATAAAAGTAATCCAATTGATCTGCATTTATTAGTTCACAGTCAAAGTGTGTTTGTTTTGCAGTTATCTGCAGTGATAGTGAGTGCAAAGTTTTACAGGAGCAAACTGTATAATTATATAAATAATAACGTCTACTTTTCAAAGTAGCTTTAGTGAATATATAATTTCCATTTTTTACCTAAGAGAAATAAACTAAGGACACAAAATAAATAAGATTTACCCAGCTATTACTATCTTATTTACTTATTCGTTATTGCATTGCTCCCATTAGTATCTTTGTTGAAATTAAAAATTAAATGCAGTACAATTCATGTTAAGTTTCACTGGCCATATTAATACTGTAGCTACAAGACCAGTTCAGAGACTAAGAATTCTGCTGCGAGTACCTCACCTCCTAACTCCACAAAGCCTGTCCACCATCTGTAAGAGAAAAGTAGATACCTAGTCATGACTCTAATGGAATTTTCCCCTCTTGCCGAGTGAATGTAGTCCAAAAACACTCAAGAATCTTGACTCCATCCAGGCCCAGATGGTCAATTTGATTGGCATTGTGTCCACAAACATCCTTTCCCATTACTGTTTATCTCAGTCGCAGCAGTGCGTACCAACTGCAAGATGCACTGCAGAAATTCACCAATGCTCCTTTGACAGCATTCCAAACCCATGACCAACCCTAACCCTACCAGAAGTACAAGAGCCGCAGATGCATGGGAACACCACCAACTGAAATTACACCTCCAAGCCATTCACCATCTTGACTTGGAAATATATCACTGGGACATAATTTTTGAACTCCCTCCTTAACAGCATTGTCCAGGTGGACAGCAGTAGGTCAAGATGGCAGCTCATCTGCTCAAGGGCAACTTGGATGGGCAGTAAATGCTGGCCCAGCCAGCAAAGTGTATGTTCTATGAATGAGTAAACAAAGACTCAAGCATTCCTGATGAAGGCGAAAGTGAGGACTACAGATGCTGGAGCTTAAAGTCAAGATTCGAGTAGTGCTGGAAAAGCACAGCCGGTCAGGCAGCATCCAAAGAGCAGGAAAATCGACGTTTCGGGCAAAAGCCCTGATCTGAAGGCCTTTTGCCCGAAACGTTAATTTTCCTGCTCCTCGGATGCTGCCTGACCTGCTGTGCTTTTCCAGCACCACTCTAATCCATTCCTGATGAAGGCCTTATGCCCAAAATGTTGATTCTCCTGCTCCTCAGATGCTGCCTGACCAGCTGTGTTTTTCCAGCACCACACTTACAACTCTGATCTCCAGCTTCAGCAGTCCTCATTTTCTCCTAATTGGTTATACAGAACCTAGTCATACATTTTTATGGTCAAAATTTTATTCCAGCTCACACGCCACCAACTCTAATGGCACTGATTATTTGTTTACAATGTACACCGAGTCAAGTTCTTACCCAATTACCCTCAGTTAATAGAAACTGAAAGGAAATAGCCATGTAAATAGCATGGCTACTCAGAGGTTAGGAATACTACAGTAACTAACTCATCCACTTACTCCACAAAAATCTACAATCTACAAGGCACAAGTCAGGAATGCGATGGAATACTCTGCTCTTGCCTGGATGTGCGCAGCTCAACAACAGTCAAGCAGCTTTACACCATCCAGGACAAAGAAGCTAGCTTGATTAGTACCATATCCACAAACATCCACCCCCTCCACCACCGATAATTAGCAGCAGTGTAAAACATCAATAAAATGCACTACAGAAATTCACCAAGACTCCTTGGTCAGCACCTTTCAAACCCACAACTACTACCACCTCACAGAACAAGAGCAGCAAATACATGGGAACACCACCATCTGTAAGTTCCCCTCCAAGCCCCTCACCATCCTGGCTTGAAAATATATCATTCTTATTTCATTGCCACTGGGTCAAAACCTTGGAACTGCCTACCCAACAATATTTTCTGTACCTACGAGAAATAGGTTGCAGTGGTTCAAGGAGATAGTTCATCGCCATCTTTCAAGGGCAACTAGGATGGGCAATAAAAACCTGCATCAGCCAGTAATACCGACATCTTATGATTGATTAAAAAATTATTCAAGCACAGAAACCAACACTGACAATCTAGTACGATGGTGTGGAAGAGCCACACTATATGTGGTGAAACATTTCAGATCAATCTTTAAACTGCTTTCCACCTTTGAGTGAATGGAACAGATCCTTTGGCTCTGTTTCAAACAATGAGTGTTATCAGCTGTTTCCTATTCAATATTTATCCCTCAATCCACATCTGATAAACAGATTACCTGATCAATATTACATTACTGTTTTGGGGAGCTTTCTGTTGGTAATTTGTTGCCCATTTCTTACATTACAGCAGCGACTACACTCCAAAAATACGTCACTGGCTCTTTGGGACATTTTCAAAACCACTCGATAACTGCAAGGTATAGGTCTTTCATTCCTGTGATTATTTATGCAGTCGTATACTGCATCACTGTGGGAGGGAGATCTGCTCTGGATACAGTTGCTAAACCATCGCCAATAGTATTTAAATTGATGTCAACTGCTAACATATTAGATGATTTCTTCCAGCGAAAGCTTCAATTTGATAATTGCTCGGTACGGCTTTTTATTGTTTAAAATTGCAAACATTTACAGGGAGCAGTGTGGCAGTTATTCAAGGAGTTTTAGCTTACTTCATGCCCTCTGCACAAACCACGTGCTTTCAAACCTTGTGCAATAGCAGTCACACTCCTTAGATTGGAGCATGACTGAGAGAATGAATAGAGGTTGCACAAAACAGGAAAAGCTGGTGGAAAAGGGATGAGGAAGGCTCTCAGAAGGCGATTGCAGCAAAGTTATACCGTACATACCAGGCTCTCAGGAGGCGCTTGTGTTCAGTCAGAGGGTCTTCAGGGAATAATTTCCCAACTGAGCCTCAGTGAAGAACAACTTGTAAGATATACACCACGAGGGAGGATGTCCAAACTGAAATCTGCCAGTGGCTTCAGCCACATCTGTAACCTCAGAACAGGGCAAGGACCCCTTTGCCAATGTGAAAATCAATGTCAAGATGAACTTCAATATGTCTGGGTTCTTTCAAGCTTGAACTGGAAACGTTTGAAACATTCCTCATATTGTCGTCCACTATTGTACAGGGATTGGCCTTCCAATGTACACAAACTTGATTTCACCTCTCTTGTCATTGACAAGAAGGTAAAGTGAGCATTCTGCTTTGCTGAGATTGCAGGTTTATGCATGACATGTCATCACGTGCATACACTGTCACAATTTGATTCTGCCTGTACAGGAACTGGAACTAGCCCAGCGTCGAGCTAGTCCAGCTGGAGATCAGTCTCCAGAATACTGACAACAGTCATCGAATCACAGAGATGTTATGATGCAGACGGAGGCTACTCAGCCTGTCATGCCAGCACGAGATACTCACATGATACTTTAATTCTGCAGCAGAACACCACACAAGCAGCATTGATCGCCAACAGCAATCAAACATTGGGTGACAGAAGCGATCTGCAGATTACATGGCTAAGATGAATCAGCACCCAATCAACATGCAAATACACCCAAACACAATAAAAGTTTTGTCTTCGCAGAGACCATGGTAGGGGCTGACCACTAGCATACTGAAACAACACTTCTGCCCCTTGGGCTTTTCTGATGGAGCGTCGCAGTAATTGCCAGAGTGTCAAATTCATCAAAGTCTGTTGCAAGTTAAACACCCGAGCCAATTTCAGAGGATAGTCCTTGCTACCAGCAATACAATAAACAACTCAGGAGCAGGACCCTGCTGAGAAGGAAGAAGAGATGATGAAGTGAACAAAGAAAAGAAAGAGGAAGAGAGAAGGCAACCTAGACATCCCTTTTCTCCCAGTGGTACCCGTGAAAATTGTGTTCAGTACTAATAACTTTGAGCTCAGTTCTCCATTTAGCAGCAGTCTAGGTGGCATTGTGGCTTAAGGACAGCATGGTGGCTCAGTGTTTAGCACCAGGGACCTTGGTTCAATTCCAGTCTTGGGTGACTGTGAAGTTTGCATACTCTCCCCGTGTCTGCATGGGTTTCATCCAGGTGTTCCGGTTTCCTCCCATAGTCCGAAGATGTGCAGGGATGTGTAGGTTTAGGTGCATTAGTCAGGGGTATATGTAGAGTAATAGCTTAAGGGAATGGGTCTGGGTGGGATACTTTTTGGAGGGTTGGTGTGGATTTGTTGGGCCTAATGGCCTGTTTCCACATTGTAGTGATTCTATGATTCTAAGAGTCAATACCTATCTTCTCCTCCTTACTGACCATCGCAACAACTACAAGGCCACAATGGAAAAATAGAAGCTCCGATGAAATAATAATTCCAAAAGAAATCTATAAATGAAGTCATGTTGGATTGTATACAAAGTCAGCTAACCACCTTTGTGTCTTTCCTCAGAATCTGTCTTATGTATCCCTTTGCCTTCTCTTCTTCTGCTATGAAATGCAACACAAGTTCAGCCAGTGATTGGCTGCTGCCTTTCAGTGTAGGATCCTGCAGGTCACCATGGACAAAGACCCTGAGCTGCTGTATGTCTGAAGGGCATCTCTGCAGACTGCAACCTCTCAATATGGGTGACAACAGCCTGGGCTGGCTATGTGACAGGCAACAACAAAGACAGTAGCAGCATGCAGTGGTGGGAGGAGGAATTCTGTCTTCCTCAGAAACAACAACACTGAGGCCACTGTCACACGTACAGGGCAGTGTGTCAGAAATCCTGTTCCTCTATGGGAGGGGATGTTGCTGGATGTTGTAGAACCCTACCAGCCCCTTTGACCACGTCCATCATGGCTGCAGTCTAAAATTACACAGCAGCAAGCTGATCTAGAACAACATCACTCTGAGCTTCCACTCAATGCTCAGATATTGGCTGACACCACCTTATGCTGAAATGGAAACTGAGACATTGGCCAATAGACAACAAAACATGGTTGGGTTTACACATGACTGAATTAAGTTGGACATCATTTCCATTCTGGAAAACTCTTCAGAAATCCCTATACCAAGTTGACACTTGACTGCAGATTTTCTGGCATTATTGAATTTTGCATATGCATTAGTCCTTTTCTATGGATTTCCCCACTGAAGTTTTCAACTGAGCTCATTGCAACAAAGCCTTTGGGTACAACGATACACCCTGGTGAATTGACATCTGCACGAGACTTGCCTCTTCCCCAGATCTTGTCCAATGCCTCACCATTAATCTATTCTCTAATCCGACACTCAGCCTCAGTTTCTGATGAAGATTCTCCTGCTCCTCGGATGCTGCTTAACCTGCTTTCCAGCACCACACTCTTGACTCTGATCTCCACCATCTGCAGTCCTCACTTTCTCTCAGCCTCAGTACCTGAGTGTAAAGTTGAGAAACAATGTGTCTTTATCATCGCTGTCTTCTTATTATTCTCCCATGAAAGATTGAGGACATTTCCTGGGAGTGTACAAACAGATTGGTTTAGCATCTTCCTGAAGAGTAATGTGATATCTCTGTTTCAATTTGACGACACTTGAAATAGCTTTGGAAATGTTTGCTGAAATTCTGTCCTCTCTTCATTCTGAAGTATTAGAAAATACTTCAAAAATTAAACAAATGCATTCATTTCTACTCAGTGATATATTCACTAATGTTTAAGCTTCATGATGATTACCCATGCATTTGACGATCATCAAGGCCTGGACCTTGAAGTTTCATGTTTGCTTCTGTAAGAGATTCCTACAGACTTCAAATCAGGCAAGCTGCCTGAGATTGAAACAGCTGCTCCTAAGGTAAATTTTAACTTAATTTCAAACGTTTTTAAATACAATTTTGGTGCCTTTTGTCAACAATTAACACCCTGTTCCTTGCTTTTATGTCAACTTCAATCTTTCAGAATAGAATAATGATCTATTGTCACTTGTAGTTTTATAAAAAAAACAGTTAAAAATACTTAAGTCGCCATACTCTGGTGTCCATATTAATAACAGAAGTCATAAATAAGTAAAAAAGTTAAGACAAAGTACACCCTCGAGGAAACGACAGGGACCACATTATCCAATGCTGCAGAAAGCCAACATTGAAGCCACCAGACCATCATGCCCAACTTATTGCCGAATCCAGGGCAATTGGAATCTCAGGGCAGACGTATCATGGTGCCGAAGCCACTAAAGCAGACCAGCACTTTGTTGGATCCACCAGAACACGGTCACAATGGCACCGAAGAATGGACCACACCACCTTTGCAGCTGCAGCAGCCTCAGAAACATCCTTCCTCCATCTGCCAGCCAACTCTGAAGCTGCCACCTCACTAAAAACACCAGAACTCCAGCCCCAAAAATGAAGCCATTAAAGCCGTCGCTGAAGTCGCCAACCACCAGCAATATGCTCCTTCCAGATGATGGTCTTCACCAAACATTCACCAGAAGGTTGCGGCGATCTTCAAATTAGCAAATAGAAGTGATATTTCAAGCTTCTTGGATTTGTTTGATGAGACAAAAAGGGACCTATAGAGTTGTCCTGGTTCACTTTCTGGTTGTGTCATCACTAGGCCTAGGAATTTCTTTGGCTGCACTAGGTACTGTGGTAGAGTTGGCACTATTGTATCTGTTGTATCAAGGAACATGTTTTTTTTAAACAGTAAACACTTGACTATATGGGTAATGAACTAAACTTAGATTTTTAAAGTTCTCTGCTGTAACATGCCAGTGATTGACAAACTCTAATGAACTTTATTGTTTATAAGAGTTCTTGTAATTGATAAACTAAAGGCTATGTTTTGAAGAGTTTTCTGTTATAAGTGCAGTTGTGGAACCTGTACAGTACTGCACTGCAACTTCCATTTCTTAAAGAGTTCTCTGCAAGCAAGAAGCCTATTCTGTGACTCACCTTTCTTCACTGGTGTGGATTTTCAATGTGGGTTGCTTTCTCTGTGGCATACAGGTGAAAACAATCACTTTCCTTACCTCAGGACTTTGGTAGATGATGAATATTGCACTGCACGAAACTGTACCTGCTCACAGCGAGGGTAGAGGAGCCATTTTTAAGTCCCTTATTCCACACTTGTGCTTTCGTGCTGCATTACCTGTTGAGCATCAGCCAGAAAGAACCAGCAAGTAGTGAGGGTGACCCTGCTGCTGCAAAGAGATCAAACAAATTCATCAGCCTTGCACTGGATGTTTCAAAACATCTTGATGTAAGAGAACAAGAGAACAATTCAATAGAGAGTTAGGGTTGCCCTCTCTGACAGTGAGTACAATCCACAGTAGCTTCAATAAAAATCAGCCACAGTGTGCGACATGTTTCAACTTTGACTGCTGGCAGGGTCAGTCAGTCTAGAAGTAGCATCATGAAGGACATGACAGTCCAGATCAAAGACCAAAATCAGTACCAGGTGCCTCTTCGTTTGCTGGCCGTGTCAAAAAGAAAGTCAAAAGTCTATATGATGCTTTACAGAATGTGTAGGATGAGAGGCCACAGTTTCAATGTTCATCATGGACTGTTTTTGCCAATTTGCACAACAGTAGCATTTCTGGACAGGCAGATGATAAAGAATCAGCTCCTGAATTTTCTGCCTGTTGGTGGAAGTGATGGGAGAGCATGGCTGCTCAGCAAAATAAGTCTTCAAGATCAATGAGAGCAGCATTTCTTTTTGAAAATACATGCTCCAGTGAACAGACATTTTCCGAGGAGGGAGGACAGCACTACTGTCCTTGAAATCCAGTGACAGGCAAGATGGTGCAACAGCAAGATCTTCCCCCAAGGCAAAATACCCAGTACCAAGGCTCGAAATCATTCAAAGTGACCTTCCCTGAAATGTTTTAAGTGTGTCCTCATTCATGTTTGAAGATGCCCAACAAGTGCAGCAATTCAGAAATGGAGAAAGTTGATTTGAGGAAATATCTTTTCAGGAGACAGAGAGATACTAACCTTCTGGCCCACACATGGCAGATTCTACATGCATGCAATGGACATAGTCAGAGCAGAAGCAAGCCGTCCATGAGCTGGGAGTGACTGACCATAAAATGGAGGAGCAGCAGTAGGTTGCTTGTCCTATGAAGTCTATCCGACAATCCAATGCGATCACGGCTGATCTGATAATCCTCAACTCCACTTGCCTTCCTGAGCCCCTAACCCTTTATTCCCTTTCTTGCTAAAAACCAACGATGCCAGCCTTGAATGTACTCAATGAGCCAATCTCAGCAGCCGAATGCATGTAAAGACTTCGACAGATTGACCTTTATTTTACTACAGCTTTCACTTTTTTGACTTTTTCCTTGTTTCCATTTCGCTGGATTTTTTTTGCCGACCTTTTCTTTGTTTCTAGGGTGATGAAAGTGCTGTTGACTTACAATGTTTTCTAAAGTGCCCACATTGACAGCACTCAGGTTCCCTGACTGGACAGTAATTACATTTGTGATTCTGTTACTACCCACATCTTGTACAACCTAATCTGGTTAATGACATCAATTCATGCTGTTTTGGCACTTGGTAGGATTCCAGGAGAATAACTTTTTGGTCTATCCATACAACAATGTTAGAGTACACAATGTTTCCTCATTGTAATGGCTAATTTTGGGCCATGATTTCTGTTCTTGGTTGTGAATTGTTTTGCCTGTTTCAATGTTCAATCCTCCTTGGGTTAAAGAATGTCTGAATGTACCATCAATTACTTTACTGTCTCTAAATAATTCATCCTTCAAAGGTCACTGCCGCGACATCCAAGATGATATTAATCCATTACGAAATCTTTTATTCTGTACCAAAGATGCTGAGAACACTGATTAAATCTTGTCTGATCTATTACTGATTTCTTTGGAGGCTAAAGCATGTGTCAAAGAATTTAATCAATTCATCATACTCCATTGTACTTTCCTCCACACTTTGTCTTACCAGAACATTGTCAAATATTGGAACTACAGCATTTAAAAACACACTGACATATTGGTGATGCACCTTCATGTGTAAGCTTGAATCTGTTCTACAACATAGTAACTGTGGCTTCCACATGTCTCAATTCTGACATTATTGTGGGTCTTCCATGTTTTGAAGTGATTAGGGTAATGGCAAGGTCTGTGTAGGAAATGACATCCCTATGGCCTATTGTACCTGACTGACCTGGGGAATACTTGTTTTATTTCATTTTCAACTGTCTAAATGTTGCCAGTTCTGTGCTTGTCCTCTCCAGAATGTTGCTGGTTCATGGCTATGATTCAGATATTCCCAAGGCTCTTTTTACCACAGGCCAAAGTCTTTCTGCTCTATAGTCCTGCTTTCAAAAGTTTTATTTTTATTCCTGCCCTCAGAGTGTTCTTCTTTTCCTGCTTTATGTTTCTCCAATTCCTCCAAGGTTTTGGCCCGCATTCAGAGTCTTCCAATTTATTACTCAGCTGCCTCTCTGAAGTCTTCCAAGGTCCTGTCCTCCCCTTGGAGAAAGTGAGGACTGCAGATGCTGGAGATCAGAGTCAAGAGTGTAGCGCTGGAAAAGCACGCAAGTCAGGCAGCATCTGAGGGGCAGGAGAATCAACATCTCGGGCACAAGCCCTTCATCCGGAATGGATGATGGATTTCCTGAGGAAGGGCTTGTGCACGGGGCGTCGGTTCTCCTGCTCCTCGGATGCTGCCTGGCCTGCTGTGCTTTTCCAACATTCCACTCTCGACCTTGTCCTCCCCTTGGAGTCTTCACTTTTCAGTTGTGTCCTTTGAGCATGGTTTTAACAACAGATCCTGGTTCAGAAGAGTTTTATTTCTAGCTGCCACCATGCTTTATCTTATACTTTAAGTCAACACTGCTGTCTGCACATTGAGATACTAGTCTGCATTATTTCATGTTCTGAGTGTCTGCATATACATTGTTTCTGAACCTACTTGTTCCTCATCATTAAATAACGCACTTTAATTCATTATACACTGTAACACTCCTTTACTTACACCCAAACATGGTGAGTTGTCAAATACAATGCTCTCATGCAATGTTGAAGACCTCTGTCTCTACATGCCTATCCTAGACTGGTACCTTGTCTCTTACTAATGTCAAAGTTATGTGGCCAGTTACATCACATAGCTTGCAGCAGTGCTCAAGGCTTGTGGGTTCAGTTGGAGTATTTGACTGTTTGGTATAAGTCCTGGTCAGTAGAGACTGTTGCTCAGTGTGTGATGGGAGTTTGGTACATCGAGCAGTGCCTGAAACTAGAGGTATAGCAGTTGAAGATATATGCACTGATCTTGACAGCTCAAGTGAGGTCATTGAACTTCTTGCAGTACTGTCTCTACATCTTCAATGTTTGACTTCAGGCATTAACCTCAATGGTTTTCTGCTTCAACTGCCTTCTGAGCGTGTATCTGTAGATTGTCCTGATCCCCTGCTGGAATAGAACTTCACTTTCCATCTCCACCACCATGATCTCCAGCACAGCATCCACGAAACTAGGAGCCTCTTCTCTCCCATGTTGTACCATTAATCCATGTTACCTCGGTCAGATTCAGCTCAAATAGGATTGCCAAAACCTTCTCCAAATACAGTGCACTTCTCCTTTAAGAGGAGGATGATTGCTCAAAGCAGCAGAAGCTATTTTTAACTGGTGCTAGCCACTTTGCTCAAGTGGCCAATCAATTAACAGTGTGTTTATCACTGGCTGGACAGTACCATTATGTAAAACAATGAATAACATGAAGCTTGTGTGCTGTCTGCACTCCAGTTACCAAACACTGGTTCATTGTACATTTCTACTTTGTTCTTGGCTTTAGGATCGTGAATTTGCTGCCCTCTGTCCACTAACTTCATTACTGTACAGAGAGCAAGTTTCCATTGTGCATCAAAGTAATGTGCAAAATGAGCACTAGCAATTTTAAAAATTGATTCAAGGTAGGGAAGATTATAAGATATATTACAGAAATATTGAAAGAACCTTATTAATGTTCACGGTTAGCATTCATTTTGTCATTACTTAAATTCAATGAGAAAACATTCTGAATATTGCAGTATTATTGCTCTATCAAGTATGTCTTTGGTAGGCACATTGATGAAGGAGCAGGAACAGCAAGAACAGATGGTCTGGGAGATTTAACAGAACAGATGTAGTAGCATCCAGTCTCAGTACAACCTATTGTCGCCAGCTACCTGGCTATCTGTGTCAACTCTGGGTCATCGAAGCAAGAAGCAACATCCAGTGGAAGGGAAAATGACAGCTGCTCCAAAAAACTAAACTACTGAATCATTGCAGGCCTGAGTCAGAGACATCACAAGGGTCAGCCAGTGTTCAGTTCATCATTGTGCCCAGGTTCTTATGCATAAGCATGTATGAAATTCAGCAATACTGAAGAACATCAGCTGGAAATACAAGCCTTTATGTTTAAGATGTGTGGAATGTCTAGGCTATAGGTCACCAGTGCCCCTGCATTCTCATCAACATTCAAAGCCTACTCTGTGCATCCATAGCCTACTCTGTGCATTTCATCAACAGAATTAATTAAGTACACACACACAATGAATCGAAATTCAAACAAAGTTGTCAACTGAGGTTGTAAATTTCAGCACAGAACCTCAAGGAACTTCAGAAATAGCTTCAACAATACCCACTTAGGAAGCAGAAACAGAACAGACCATTTGAATGTTTGAATCACTTTGTAGGTGTTTGTTACAATGAGATGCAGAGTGAGTTGGCACAGTAACCAACATTTTCCATAAGTGAAACAGCAAGTGGATTCTTTCAAGTAGCAAGAATAAAGTCCTCAAAAGAGAATTAGAGGAAGAATGAACACTCACATCAAATCACCTTGTGTGTCTGACAATCATCCAAGATTCATTTCCTTGATCCTATACAGTTCAGGATATGATGGCAATTAAAGGGATATATTTCAAAGCACTGCTAATACATTTTATCTTACTTTGGCCTGCTGTTCCCCATTCAGTATTTTCTGAAACATATGTTTCTTTTCTAGAATTAATCACCAAATTGATAGAATACTCAAGAAGCCATTTGGCCCTTTATGCCTGCACTGTCTTTTCAAATGAGCAATGCATGTATTAAGTGGTGTAAATCTCCCACTTTTTTTACAATACCCTGGCACACTATTTCTATCTAAATGATCATCCAATGTCTCTTGAATGCCTCAATTAACCTGCCTCCATGATATTTGCAGGCAGTGCACTGTGTTCTTTTCTCACATCACCCTTGTTTCTTTTGCATATTAATTTAAATCTGCGTCCTCTCATTTTTGTTCCATTTACGAGTGGGAACAGTTTCTCCTGATCCAGTCTATCCAGTCCACTCATGATTTTGGAAACTTCTATCAAATCTCCTCCGAGTTTTCTTCTCTCAAAGGAGAACAGCCGAAATTCTTCAACCTCATATCTGAAGTTTCTCATTTCTGGAATCATTCTTGTAAATCGCTTCAATCTCCAATGCATTCACATCTTTCCTGTAGTGTGGTGCCTACAACTGTACACAATACTCCAGCTAAGGTCTAACAATAATTTCTACAAGTTTAACATCACCTCTATGCCCCGATTAATAAAACTGAAGACACTATATGCTTTACTAACTGCTCTCTCAACCCATTCTGCCACCTTCAATGATCTGTGCACATATATATCTAGGTCCCTCTGCTCCTGCACCACCTTAGACAATACAAAATAGGGTGTTTCAATGTTCTTTCAACGTTCTTGTTTGCAAAGTACATCACTTCACACTTATCTGCATTGACCCTCATTTGCTACCAATCTGCCCACTCCACCAACTTTTTAATGTGTTCTTGGAGTTCTACACTGTCCTCCTGAAAGTTTATAACTCTTTCGATTTCTGCATCATCTGCAACTCTGAAATTTTTCTGTGCACAACAAGATCCAAATCATTAATATATAACAGGAATAACAAGCATCCGCATACTGACCCCTGCAGAACACAACAACAAACCATTTTCCACCCCGAAAAATACCCGTTGGCCTTTGTTTCCAATCACTCACCCAGTTTTGTGACTATTTTATTACTTTTTTTTAACCATGATCTGTAACTTTCTCACAAGTCTGTTGTGTAGCATGGTATTAAATGCCTTATACAAATCCATGTACAACACATCAACAGCAATCCCCTTATCAAGTTACCTGTTCAAAAATCATAGCTAAACTGACTCATCTGAAATTTCCAGCATTATCCATACAACTTCTCTTGATCAAAATAATCATGTTTGCAATTCTTCAGTGTTTTTGGCACATTCCTCCAGTCTATGGAAGTCTGAGAGATTATGTCCAGTATCCCTGCAATTTCTACTTTCATTTTCTTCAAGATGTTTGGATGCATCTCATCCAGTCCCAGTGCTTTGTAAACTTTAAATACCAAACGTCTATCCAAGATATCTGCCTCATTAATATTGTCTCATCTCTGTGACTGTGGCTTGAGCAGCATCGTCCTCTTTTGTAAAAACAGATGCAAAGTATGCATTTAGCACATTTGCCATGCCCCGACTCTATCCCCTTTATCGTCTCTAATGGGCTCCATTTCTCCTTTAACCACTTCCTTACTGTTTATATGCCAAAGATGGATATTTGAATTGAAATGCAATCATTTAAAAATGTCCTTCTTTGACATCCATAGGCATGTGACCTCGACCATGAGGAACACACATTGTGGGCAGTCATCTTACTGAAACTTCAATTTATTGAATTCATTCTGACTAGACTGCTGTCTACTGTGTTTAGAACATGAATTTTCTTCCCCAGTGAGAGATGGAGACTGCATTATTGAACATATTCAAGGCTGAGTTAACCGGATTTTCCATTGTTAAGGATGATGAGGTAGCAGGAAAGTGGAGGACAATCAGATTAACTACGATCTCATTAAATGACAGTGCAAGCACAAGCCACTGCATGGGCTACATCTGTTCATGCTTCCTATGTCCTTAACTTGACCCAGTTCCATGTAGCTTCAGTGATGCACTAGAACATCAAACTTAGTTTTTGTGCTCAAGTCCTTGAGTGGGTCTTGCCACTGACAGACGTCTGACTTTGAGGTACAAGTGTTACCATTTGATACAACATTGAGGTTTGCCCTCCAGTAGCCTTAATGTTGTTTACAGAATGGTCAATCACTGCTCCACAACAGCGCATATGGGAATATTAGAATTTGCTCTGCAATGATATTCGTACTTGTACAATGATTTGTGCTTAAGAAGTATTGTATGTTATACAGTTGTGTCCAAAAGATGGTATTATCATTGAATTCAGTCAAGCAGTAACCAACCTGACTTCCTTCCAGTGGCAGTCTATCTTTCTTTATCTATGGTCCAGTGTTCTCTCCCTAAACTCATTGAGCTAAAGTTCATGATGAGCATATTGCTTGTTCCCCTGTAGCAAACGTCAGCCAGCAGCCGACACACTTAAAATAAAACCTGCCATAGCACACTGTTGGGGGAATTTATAACCAAGAGTGAGACTTCTTCCCCACAGGATATAAGCCACTACTCTCAAGAACTACCAGTCAATCAGATTGTCTGGCAATTCTAGCTGTCCATGCAGAGCCAGAGTTTGGTCCTGGGTGTTACTGGGAAGCAGGCCCAGCAAGAATATTGATGGATCCTGAAGTAAGGTAAATCCTGGGTTTTTCCAGGGAGTGGTCAGATAACCTGGAGGTTGATGGGAAAAGCAGGGAGGAACGAAGGAGAGCTATCATCTCGGGGTTGCAGTGTTCCTCGTGTGCACAGGACATCCACCATAAACATCCGCTCATTGCTTCACACCATTTCACTGGGTTTAGAAAAACTGACTGGCCATTCACAACCACCTGTCATCACCAACTGTCCTCTGGGATGGGTAGTATAATATTCAGGTCAATTGGCTCACTTATAAGCTCATTAATTATTCATTGAAAAACGGTGGATTTTTAAGACAGCTTGGCAATGTGCAGGAAGATGGTGGACTTGCTGCCCAATCCTATTTTATGTGCCCTGCCACCAAAAATACACCCCGTGGGGAACTGCACATTAAGTAAGTTTGAATTGGCATTTACTTTGAATGACACACATAAAGTGCAACCTGAACACAAGCGCATTTACTCCTCCTCTTCTTGCCCTTTGTTTTGCCTTTGCTTCTGCAATGACGGTAAAGGTTATTTTCCAAGCCAGCACAATATTGATTTTCACAGGATGAATATCAAAGTGTTTCCCGCCGTGAATGTATGCAACTTCCGGGAAGTGTTGTCACCTCCATAAACTTCAACAAGGGGAGATCTTGTGCTCATGATTTCAACTGCAACCTATTGCAAGTAGACCAAGGAGAGATATTTGTGGAGTCCTACCAACTTCCTTTGCAAAAATGTAGAATATTCTGTTTTGCAGCGAGAAGAGGAATTGCTGAATGGCATTCATGCCAGACAGCTGAACCTTAAAGAGGAAGCTAACTACACTGGCTTGTCTGTGTGTTGCAGCAATTTTTTTTTTCTTATTGCATATTTTGCTTTTTGCATATTTCACTTTTCTGATTTATTCCAATACATTTTAAATATCCTCTTGGCTTCTCTTTCCCTCTCCATCATATGTGCATGGGGACAATCAGATGAATAGCACACTCTGGGATACTATTTAGACAAGTATATATGTCATCACGATTTGACAAGTTGTGTGGAGCACAATTGTTGTAAAATTGTTGGCAGGTGCATTGAGGATTTATTTTTGTGAATCAGCGTTTATTTTTCCCAGAATGGAGGCCTCCTGCAGATTTTTTCACAGGCAGAGCGTGTGAGACATATTTCTTTCCCTGCGTCCTCACCCGATACCATTTTAATTCCCTTCTTTACTTGGAGTTGGCCCTCCACACTTGAGAGAGCATTTCATCACTTCATTATATCTACCATAATGACCTGAATGGTCCAATAAGTGGAGAAGGTTTTTCACATTTCCCTTCTTTACTTCTATGACTCTCAAATCATTGCATTTATCTCATATTATTGTTGAATACTTAATTTGAATGCTTAATAGCAGCATTATCCCCAGTGTATTTGGTTTGGCTCTTCAGTTATGCATTAATTTCAGTGCATCTGGCATCAAGGAAAATACAACGAGCAAGGTTCAGCTTTTCTGTAAGTTTACTGAAAGGGCAGAAAAATTAATTCTCATTTAGTGTCATCTCCATAAGTTTAAAAAATCTCAGCCCTTATTTTTGCCACAGGATTAAGAAAATAAATCATGAAGCTGTGATTTTTTTGAAAAAGTTTTGATTTTATTTGGCTCTTTTAGAGGATTTATTGAAAACCACAAAACTACTTTCACTTGATACACTACAGTAGTGGCTTAGTAATTCTTAATTCACAGTCTCAGTGATCCAACATTCTTCAACACATTATTTCTTACCTTTTCCTCTGTGACTATTAGGCTGTTTCAATGTCATGGTAACTAAAGTATCATTTGCATCACTAGACAAGTTATTAGTGTAATCCTGGCATCTTTTCCATTTCAACTGTCTATTTTGTAGTTGTAAAGAGCTTTTCTTTATTGTTCTGTTTTCCACAGATCATAATTCTTAGTCTTGCAATTAAATGATAACAAATGTAATACTTCATTGGTGTACTAGAAATAGTCTTATCAACCCTTTCTCTTTTTGTATTACCAAAAGCACAAATGTCTTCATCAGTATCTTGTCAAACAACATAAGAAGTGACAGCACAGAAGTGCCATTTCTCCAATCAGAAAATTTCTCAACCGGTAAATTAGAGTTCAAACCACATTGGAGCAGACGACAGCATTGACCTTGCTTCGTGTCTGTATAAAAAGTCTCAGGATTTGTGCCCATGCTTCGTTTGTTCCAGGAATCAGGCATAAGCATGTCATCGAGGGAAATCTTTGACACTCAACAAGTCTTGTATCTGAAAGGAACTTGTCAGCAGCAGCTCTCATGCTACCGTGTAACCTGCAAAACAAGGCCAGGGCAATGTCTGTCAGTCTGAGAGAACTGAACACTTCACTTTTACAGTATGTTTTAGAGCTCAAATGTATCATAATTGAGCATCTCCATAATATTCAGGAAAGATTGTTGTAAGGTCAACCTAATTAGGAATACATGAAAGTACTAAAAGCTTTTACATATATAAAATAAACCCTCCTGATGGATAATGGTTATATGATTCCCTTCAGGAAATTATCTATAAGAATCAGATCTTAATTACATTCTGGGCCATACAAAGGACTGAACATTGCAGAGGAGTACATTTTTCTTCCTTTTGCTCCGAGGGCATTAACAAGCTTTTCTTCAGGTTTATTAATGCCATACTGCTTAATGTGGAATCACAATTTCCATTGAGAAACATCATAACATTAGCAAGAATTGCAGATACATCCCCACAACCTCCGATGATCCCAGTTTCACACTGTTCAAATGTTTTAATAGGCATTTAGCCAATATATCCATTGGCTGCTGATGTTAAACCATATGCAGAGGCCGTAATTTCAGAGTTGCTGAGGCCTGGATTTTCGCCTCAAAGCATGTTTTGTGGCAGAGAAACTAAAAGAACAGTTTTCCTGCAGAATCCAACTGAAGGGCAATATTAACATTTTATATTTGTAAAGCATTCCCACACACAACCTGGTTAAGCTGGATAACGTTCAAGCATTAAAAGCAGCTTTGAAAGGCTGGTCAAAGCTGACATGTACAGGTAGATTAATGGGACAATGAACGAGATCAAGGTGGATGGGTTGGGAGGCATGGAGGAGGCAGGTAGTCTCTGAACTTTGGGACAGTGCCCCCTCACATGAAGGATCCATTGGTCATGGCTATGGTGGTTAGTGGGGTAAACAGGTAAATTTTCATTTATATTCATATGAGATTAAAACAATCTATTTGCAACCATGGTGTCATATTTGACGATCACCTTTTCCTACCTACTTTTTATGCCGTCCACAAGCCTCTCTCCACCCCCATAAGACAGTTAGACTTTGCCCCACCTCAACTCATCGGCTAATGAAACCCTTATTTGTCCCTTCAGTATCTCTGAACTTAGCTGTTTCAAATTGTTTTTGGCTGGTCTCCCATTTTCTACCCTTTGTTAACTTGAGACTATCCGAAACTCTGATGCTCATGTCTGAACTCTGAAATCCTCTCCCTTTTTAACTCTGTACTTGCTGACCTGTGCTAATTCCTCATCAAGTAATGCTGTGATTTAAATATTATATTTATGATTTCAGATTTCTCCAAGGGCTCACTTTTTCCTACCTTCTTTAACTTCTCCAACTTCACAATATTACAATAAAGCTATTCTTTTATAATTCTGGCCTTTTGAACATCCACAATTTTAATTGCCGTGCCCATTGACAGTCTTGCCTTCAGTTTCCTGGGAACCTCACTCTGAAATATCCTCCCGACACCGCTTTGCCTCCTGACCTTACTTTCTTCCTTGAAGACACGCCATAAAATGTATCCCTTTGACCAAATTTTTGGTTACCTGATTTAATATCTCCTACATGAATCTATGTTCTGCTCTGTCTTATTCTTGTAAAGACCCTTGCAAAGCACTTCTTAAATATGTTATTGAGAATAAAGTGTATTTGGAGGGTAGGTGATTCGTTCTGCCAAATTATCACCCAAGTGGTGAAAGCAAAAGTTTACTCCTTGGAGTATGAGGAACATTTAAGCTTCTGTGAGGGGAGTGGTTTGTCCCTTCTTGTAAGAAACTATAGCAATTCTGTTCCTTTGCACCATTTAGTTTCCAGACATTACAGACGTGATGGTTTTCAAGAATGTGGCCTTTCAGTTCTGATCATGAATCCACACTGACTCCCCTGACCTGGAGTTCTGGTAAATAGTGTACTCTATAGCTTTGATTGCAATTTATTGTTTGATGTGCATAGTGCTCATCCTCCATATTTTTCCCTGCTACCATGAGGCAATGCGTATGTATCAGCAGTAGTGCAGTTTGTTAGGTCAATAGTCTGCTTCCCATCATACATTCACAAGGGGCTAGACCATTCAGGAGTAGCATAGAACTCTAACTCAGTGGGAGGCTTTCATTATTCTTCTTTAATTAAGTTTCCGCTATTCTTGCTCCTCTTTCAGCCTCACTATTCCCATGCAGGTATCTGTGTGAGTTGGTCATGCGGAAAAACCCACAAGAGTCTGTGACCTGCTTGAGGTATCGGTTAGCAAATTGTGGGCCACTATTTGAAAGTACAAGGTCTGGAATCTTGCATGTGCTAACAAATTTCTTTCAGTAACAAAATGATAATTCAGAGTTAGCAACGTGTGGATGTTTCACATCTTTCCACCTGGAACAGTATTTAACAACAAACATCCTCCGTCACTTACATCTGATCAAAAAGATCCATTGAGATGTTCAAATTGTATTTCAGGTACCATCAGTGGCTCCCTTTGCTCTTCTCAATGGATTGCAACTTGAAATAATTTCTTCTCAGTTTAAGAGGTCTTGTGGGGCAGAGGTTGCGATTCCCATCTCTGAGCCAGAAGGCCTGAGTTTAAGTCCCACCTGCTCCAGAGGTGTGCACTAACATCTCTGAACAGGTTGATCAGAAAATATACTGATGATTTTGGCAGTCCTACCAACTTCACAACACTCCATACTCTGGCAGGATACTTTACCTTCAATCAAGTGACCCTGCTGTAATGTTTGAAGTATATCGAGTCAGAGGATTGAAAGCATGACCAATCTCTCAACATAATTTAGCATATCACGTGACACTGAGATGACATAAAATATTGCCTCAAAACAGAATTATGTGGAACATATTGTGACTATCCTATGATGCAGTATTCATGAAGTTCAGTTCTTTATTCATCAGACTCAATTTCTTGCTCATCTACACACATACGCCAGTCTCACTGCAGCAGATTTGGAATGAGTAGGGACGAGTGTAAGTACAGTACAAGTGAAACAAGAAATTATAATCAACAACTTTCCATATATAATTTACCAGATCTCCAATTCAAAGCTCAGATCTGGCAATAAAAGTCAATTAAGCCACAGACCAGGGCCCTTCCATATCCCGCCAATAGTTCTGCAATCAAACGTAGTAAGCAATTTGGAATCCTCATACAAAGGTAATGGATTACCACCATGTGGGCGACATGGTGGCACAGTGGGCGGCATGGTGGCACAGTGGGCGGCATGGTGGCACAGTGGTTAGCACTGCTGCCTCACAGCGCCAGAGACCCGGGTTCAATTCCTGCCTCAGGCGACTCTCTGTGTGGAGTTTGCACATTCTCCCCGTGTCAGCGTGGGTTTCCTCCGGGTGCTCCGGTTTCCTCCCACAATCCAAAAATGTGCAGGTTAGGTGAATTGGCCATGCTAAATTGCCCGTAGTGTTAGGTGAAGGGGTAAATGTAAGAGTATGGGTCTGGGTGGTATACGCTTCGGCAGGTCGGTGTGGACCTGTTGGGCTGAAGGGCCTGTTTCCACACTGTAAGTAATCTAATCTAATCTAATTAACTCATGCATGCACCTAAAAAATGCACTAAAGACCCTAGATAGAATCTGCAAACTTCTCAAAAGCCCAAGTAGCAGCTAATCACTCCTTTTCAATTACTGTGTATCTTTTCACCATTTCTGTCAAATTTACTTTCTCTCCAAATCTGGAAAAATACTGCTCTGAGTTTAGTCAATCATATATTTATGGCACCTATTGTAGGCAGCTCAGAATCATAATAAGCCAATACATTTGGTGAAATTAGTGTTTCTTCTATCCTGTTGAAGGAAATTCGTTGGTTTTCTTTCTAACGTTTGTTCTTGCCTTAACAATTAATGCAGCAATTTATTAATATGTAGCAAATTAGGTTAAAAACTTGACCACTTGATTCCCCATTCCCATAAATCACTGAAATGCTGTGCTATTGCAAGATGTTAAAAATACTTAAATTACTTTCAGCATATGCTCGGATACATGTACAATATGTCCTAGAAATTCCTGTTGGTTGTGAGAATTTATATTTGTTTTTGAGAGTAAGTCCTGCTTCTTGTGGGTTTGCAGCACAACTCTCACTCTGGCATCATGTTTTGTTATTAGTGGGACCATAGATGAGGATGTCATCCATGTGTCAAATTACTCCTCTCATCCCTTGAGAATAAATATCACTATTCTTTGAAAAATGCTAATGCTGATGTGCTCCTAAAGCGTCGTCAATTTAAAAAAGTGTCTGCCAAATGGTGTGATGAACATTGTAAGCAATTTGGATTCCTCATCCAAAGATCACAATTCTAGCTTAGTGACCTTTTAAGGCTGAAGTATGCATCAAATGCCTTTATAACGTCTTCATACACACATATTTCTTCATTAATTCCCTGTCTCACAAAGACGTCAAACACATTATCACCTAAGATGTAGGCAAGGGTCATGGACTATTCCTTACTCAGCCTTTCTGCTGGTCCAAAAGCATGGTGGACCACCCAAATCTATAATACCAGTTCAAATTCAGACTTTGAAACATTTTTGAAGCTCTCTGGTAAGGGCTAGATTTTTTTTCCATTGCTTCTCTTTACTGCAGACATATTCCACATGTTCTTCTGATCACTGGCTGTTTGGTTTTGTTATAATTTTCTGTGCTGTCCTTGCACTCACAGCCATCATCTGTCATCACCATGTATGATTGTAATCTAGTCATTTTCTGGATTGGAGTTGATAGAGTTTGCAGGAGGTCAGATCATCAGTAACATTACCATTTATTGAGTGTTATCTTCCATATGTTCACTATGTATATGATAAGGCTGTACATGAGGCTTCTAGGTAGAACCATTTCCCTGTTGCTCTAGTAGCTGTGTTACTTTACATCACTAATTATACAGACTATCTTATTTAATACAATTCATGGGGGGAGCCTCAACCCAGTTTTGGAAACACACATTTATATGGAAATCTTAGACAATAAAGCAAGGCCAGATAACGCACAGGAAATGGCCACATTTTGCAGGAAAATATGAATGCACATCATTGTAACTCCACCACTTATTTATGGTGAAATTCCACCAATTATTTGAATGGTATATAGGTTAAAAAACACAGGGGAACACAGGTCTTTAAGTTCAAAATTGCCACCTCTAACATGCATTCAGATAAAAGAAGGCATATTTGTATATCTTATTTGTATCTAATGTGTAATACCAGTACTAGAAATAACACAAGAGGGACAAAATCACCACAGAAGACTTCCCTTGATAAACCTGTAGACCAAACAGTCCTGTTTGACATAATGATCAGAAAAAAAAGCATCAGTGCACTCTAGTACTCTGCAGAGTACTTGAAAGCGCATGGTAAAATAGGGCTGAGTCAATATTGCTTCATCAGGGGGAGGTCATGCCTGAGAAATCTGGATGTAATAAGTAAGTCAGACAAACAAGAGCCAGTTGACGTGATCTATTTGGATTTCCAGAAGGTCTTTGACAAAGTATCACACAAGAGGCTGCTAAATTAGACAAGAGCCCATTGTGTGAAGGGTAAGGTATTGGAATGGGTAGAAGATTGGCTGACTGGCAGAAGGCAGAGATTGAGACAAAGGATTTTATTCAGGATGGAAGCCTGAGACTGGCCGAGTTCCTCAAAATCAGTGTTGGGACTGTAACTATTCATGTTATACATTAATAATCTAGATCAGGAACTGAGAGCATTATTAGTAAATGTGCAAGATAGGTTGAGGGACAGGTAGTGTTGAAGAAGCAGGAGGCTGCAGAAGGACTTGGACAGGATAGGTGATTAGGCAAAAAAGTGGCAGATGGAATATAATGTGGGGAAGTGTGAGGTTATACACTTTGGCAGGAAGAATAGAGATATGGACTATTTTCTAAAAAGGGAAATGTTTCAGAAATCTGACCACTTAGGAGTCCTGGTTCAGGATTCCCTTAAGATTAACATTCAGGCTGAGTTGGTAGTCAGGAAAGCAAATGCAATGTTAACATTAATTTCGAGAGGATTAGAATACAAGAGTAGAGATGTACTGCTGAGGCTGTATAAGACTTTGGTTGGACTGCATTTGGAATATTGTGAGCAGCTTTGGGCCCCATAGCTAATGTTTTGACTTTGGAGGGGGTCCAGAGGAAGTTTACAAAATGATCCCGGGAATGAAGGGTGACTCATATGAGGAGCAGTGGAGGACTCTGGGTCTGTACTCAATTGAATTTCCATTAGGAAGAGAGTCTAGGGCCCAAAGACAGCCTTCGAGTGAGGGTACGACTCTTTAGAGCTGAAATAAAGAGGAGTTTCCTGAGCCAGAGGGTGGTGAATCTGTGGAACTTATTGCTGCTATAGAGAAGGCTTTGGAATCCAAGTCATTGAGTATATTTAAGACAGAGATTGATAGATTCTCGATTGTTAAGGGGAACCAGAGTTCTGGGGAGGAGGCAGGAAAATGGAATTAAGAAACATAATAACAATGATTTAACGGGGGAGCAGCCCTGATGAGCAGAATAGCCTAATTCTGCTCTCTGCCTGATGGTCTTATGGTCTTCTGGTAAACTTGTTAAACATAAACTTCTCAATCTTAGACAGGATTCAAGTCTCCTGTTGCCCTTCCAGATGGTCATTGGTTGTCTCCCAGTAACTCTCTAACTGACATCATTTCCCATCCTGTCTTTTCTTCCCTCCAATAATTTGTCCACCTCTCCATGTCTCCCTTTCTCCTCAGATTATTCCATACTTCCTGTCAAGCATCCAGCTGTAACACTTGGGGGGCTTCATTAAAATATTAAAATGAGGGAGGGGAAGTGTAATTATTTTATTCTCCCAGCTACTTTTGAACTGTATCTATTCTATACATAATGGCTCTCTAGGGTTCCTGGATGGAAATGTATTTTCAAAGCCGTAATAAGAATGAATTAGCAGTTAGAAAGCCATTTCTGAACAGTTGTGCTTTTTCATTTTCTTTCAGCTGCCAAGAGAACTTTCCTGGGCACTTACAGTAATTGCTCTGCTGCTTTCTATTCTTATAGGTCCATTAGGAGATTAATGGATTTCTAGTGGGAATCTCCCTATCTGTGATGTTTCTGGAGGAAGCAAAGCAAGAAAAGTGGAGCAAGTTCCGAGAAGGACAGCCTGCAATAGGGATGGTCTATTGACTACCAGTACTTGTATTCCTTCATTTATCAGAAAGTGTGCACTTACTTCATTTTGCTGAGGATTACATACTACAATGCACAGAAACAAACCATTCATCCCTAACGGTCTACATTGGAGATTTATGTTTTATGTATCGAACCCCATCAGAATACCTCTTAAACCTCCCCTTTTGTTTTTCACCTGAGTGACTCCACATGACAACAGATTTCACATTCTAACCATTGTCTCAGTAGAAAAGTTTCTCTTCCGAGTTTCTTACTGGATTATTTTCGTGACTACCTTATATTCATGTTGTGACGATAACGTCACTTTAAGAGGTTATTTGGTCCTTTAGTTTTTGAAAAGCGATTCTGAGGCAGAGGTACTGAGCTGTCTCTAAGAAAGTGGACAGTTTTCTGAGAGGTTCTGAAGAAGAGTCACCTGACTCAAAATACTAACTCTGCTTTTTTCCCCACAGATGCTGCCAAACCTGTTGAATTTTGTCAGCAATTTATGTTTTTATTACTAAAATTTACTGCTGTCCAAGAGGTTGATGTGCTATTGAGAGCCAAGTTACATTTTTCTTGGATGAAGTGATAGCTCCACATGATGATTTCTGATATGTAGCTGATGTGTGGCTAATGACAAGAAAAGGAATGTTAAACGGGACAAATAGGCAAGCATATCCACTCTTTCAGATTCAATTCAATTGTGTTACAATCTCAATTTCTCCAAGGGTCTTCTCTCAAACCTCAAGTTACAGGATGCATCATAATAGGAGCATGAAACCAGATTCAAGCTATTCTTTGCTGCAATGTGAGAGAGATTAGTATTTTTTTTATTATTCATTCATGGGATGTGGGCATCACTGGCTAGACCAGAATCAATCACCCATCCCTAATTGCCCAGAGGCAGTTAAGGGTCAATCGCATTGCTCACAATGTCATGTGTGTCACTCTCAATCTGCAGTGTTCTTTATTAAACCTAACTGCATGCATAACTTCGAACCTTCTTTATTCACCTTCTTTCTTCAAAAGCTGCCAGCAGCAATTAACGTTGACCTCTGATCAATATTCCCTGTAATGTCTGTTTCTGTTGTGTGGACCTTCAAAGCCCATGCATGGCAATTGCTTTCACAGAAAAAAAGCACTAGCACGCCATGTTTGTAGAATTTCCCAATGACTGTATGGCCATACAAACACACAGTTTAGATGGAACATTGCTCTTGGCCCAGTAAGCAAATCTTCACTGAGGAACCACTGCAACTAGGATCATAGAAAGCTATTGGATACTCTTCACCTCTCTTTGAACAGAATGTACAAAAAGCAGGAAAGGGATGCACTAAGAGTGTTGGTGACCAGCCACAAGATGATGCTCTGGATCTTGGTTTGCTCATTTAGAATGAATTGGAAGAGCATGATATTGTTGCAGAGTCAGATGATCTGTTGGATGAAAAGACCCTGGCTCTTACTATTCTCTTCAATTATAGTATCAATAATAGTGAAGTTTATGCTGTATCTTTTGAAAACTTAGACCCTTTTGTTGGAAAAAGTGCAGAAGGTTATATTTGTCTGCTAATGTTATTCAACAATCATTGTAGGCAGTCAATGAAAACCTGTCCAGGGAAAAGGCGATACTCAATTCCCATTTGGATCAAGCCAATATAGATTATTGCAAGATTGTTACTCTGTAAAATATGTCTACTGAAGTCCGCAATTGAGTTCCATCAGCAAGCCATGGAAGCATGCAAATGTTCTTTAATTAAAGAAGCAGAGACCAAACTGTGACACTTTTACAGTCAATAAGTACCTTAGAAAAGCATACAGTTGAACATTAAATAAAGTAAAGCAAAACAATCATTGCAGAAGTCAAACTGCACAAAAGCAACTGCTGGACTAAAGGCTCAACTGTTAGCAGCACAATAAGGACATGGAGTATCTACTTAGTTGTTCTTCCTAGCAGCGATGAGGCTGTTGTCAAGATAAGCCTGATGTGGTTGAACTTCTCAGTAAGTCTGCAATCAGTGTATTATACAAGAACTTCCTTTAGATCCTGATGTAGAAGTATATTCTGCTGTCGTTGGGTGCAATTCTACATTCTGGTGAAGTCCCAAAACGCCAATGTCTGTATCATAGCCAATTCAAACTGAAGCAAATATGTCCTTGACTACAGAAAGAGAATTTTTTTACTCTTGAAATAGTGAAATAGTCTGAAGAAGAGTCACTGGCCTCAAAATGTTAACTTGCTTTCTTCCCACAGATGTTGCCAGACCTGTTGGGTTTTGCCAGCAATTTCTGGGGTTTTTTCAGATCTCCAGCATTGCAATTCTTTGTCTTATTGTAGGATTTAGCAGCCTATTCTTAAATGTTTGTGCTGCCAATGGAAATTTCATATTGCTGTTCAACAACCCATCTGAAGATGGCTTTTATTATAGCATTAATAGCATTCAGCATTGATGACTGAGCATTGTTGGGCAGGATGGCTGATGAGGAGATTTCCCACCACTATGTAGACAAGAATCACTGGCAGAAGTGGAATCCTGTTCCCATTTTGGCTTCGGTCTTACCGGTGAATCAGCCCTCCGATTTAAAAACTGGACTGATTCAGAAATCAATGGTCTGACCCCGGGAAATTCTCTGTCCTTAGATGGAAAGGTCTTTTTCACTTGCAAAGTAAGGCCTGTCTGGTGAATTGTATTACTTTTGGTAATGTAAAATCATCAAGGTTTGTGTAAAGATCTGTAGCTCAGGGGCCAGTTGCAACTTTTGTGGGTATGTACAACAACTGCAATGAAGAGTCATTCTTATCATCCAGCTAATTCAGTCCCACATGAGCTCATCTCTCAAAGTTCTGTATTGGTAATTATCTGTGAGTGGTACAAATCATTTATTAAAGGATGTAGAAGTATATTCTACTGGTTTCCTGGTTCCTAGTTGTGCAATTAATCCTTTTTGGATTATAATGGGATTTGGCCTTAAAGTACAATGGGAGTTAAAGGCTAATGTTCAATTGTCATATTTTATGGTTTCTTCACCTCTACCTTGTCTGATGAGATTGAAAATAGCGCTGCTGCTGTTTGGGTACAAAAAAGACACTGACGTGGTCTTTGGTGTTTTATACAGACCTGAAACATTACAGTTTCTGTTAAATCATCAGCACCGACTATTTTAATACAGTCTGGTTATGGCCCTCTATATGGTCTCAAAGGCAAGGCTTGTTCCATCACCAAGTGTATTTGCTACATTGGCTATAGTGATTTACACTTTCTTCTTTCCTGCTCTCTCAGCTTGGCATGTGTTTCCTTTCCTTGTGCAGTTTCCTTTCACTGTCATGGCCTCTGATCTACAGTAACCTTTTCACCATTGTAGCCAAGTTTTCTCTACCTGCTGTGGGCTTTTCCCATGTTTCATCAGCATTGCCCCAGCTTTCCCTCTCCACAGTTCAGTGCCTAGATGGGCCTTGAAATCCTGCATTCATTGGTCCCTGTCACAGTCAAACCTCCTTCAGGCTTTCTCCCCTACATCTATGGTCAGTTTACTGGACCAGCCTCATCCTTTGGCCATAGCACTTTACAGGCTTCATGCATGCACTCCTTGCTGCTTCCGCTAGGTCCATTAGTTTCATTACTATTGCCACTACCTAGTAAGGTCAGGCTTATGCTCAACTGAGTGAATATTCCCAGGCTTTGTGATACAAAACTATATATAAGGAATGGTCAGAGAGGACATCTATTTGGAACCATATAGACTCATGCAATCTGTCACTACTATGACATGGCTCTTTATGCCCATATTCAGTAGCTATTCTTAGAGTAAAGTTATAGCCTTCTTGCTATTAATTCTTTGAATAATGTGAAGTGTCCATTCAAAAATACGCCCATCACACTTTAAATCTTTGTCCTGCATCACTGAGCATGGAGAATTATGCCACAGTAAATTAGTACTTAATAAATCTTTTTTGTACTGGGCCAGAAACTGGCACAATTCCACCATTTTCACTGTTAATTTTTATGTGCTGTACATGGGAAATTAACAACACTTCAAATTTACTTCAATGCAGACTCCCCTGTACCTATTTATACTGACAGTTCATAATACCTGATCACTTAAGGAAAAGTAAAATATATGCATGATGACCCAAAACTGCCATATTCAGCAATACTACATGCATTTCATTTTTCAAAAATAGAACATAGAATGCGAAAAAGGCATTCAAAGCAACAAAGCTTACACTATAAAAGTACACTCCAGTAATACACTGTGGCCAAAAAATAGCAAATGGGATTTTACACTGATTACAAAATTGTTGAAGTTTAAATTATATCTCTGAAGTACAAGTATGACTGTAAGATCCTAACCAATCTCATCCCAGTATAGAATGCGCAGTGTAAATGGAGATTTATATTTCCTAGCAGGTATGAAATCACTTTCATCTAAGGATGAGTCTTTGGGTTTTAGTTTCAGATTTAACCATTTCAAACCAACTGATGTTAAAGACTTAAATATAGCTCACCACTTTCTTTTTTTCCAAGGTACTCTGATGCTTTGTAATGAAGGTTTCTGTGTGAACATTTCACATTACAGCAGGTTACACTTTTCACAGGAGACATAGAGGTCACAGATTTTAAACCATGATGCCTCTGTGTATCAAGCTGCAAACTACTTTTCTGCATGAAAATATCAGGAATTACTGGGTGGTCTATAGCGTCAATTTTTGTACCTATTTCAGACAGTATCTGGGTGTTGATAGGATTTACAATCTGAATTTTATTGGTCCATGGCTTAAATAAAATTTGATAACATATGAAATTGGCAGAGAAAACAAGATGACTCTTATATATAAGTAGTGAAAAGAAATTGCATTCAGATGGCTCTTTTATTCAGTCCTCAGAACATCGCAAAGCACTTCATGATGAGTGAATTATTTCTAAAATGCAGTCATTGTTGCTTTGTGGGCAAACATGGCAGTCAATTTGTTTACAGCAGAATCCTACAAAGAACAGATGAGATTAATGTGTTCATTTCCCCAGCCTAGATACTAGGAGAATTCTCAGCTCTTCTTCAGATAGTGCTATAGGAGTTTTTAAATATATCTAGCTGAATAAGTAGTCAGGATTTAATCTGTAAAGTGGCAGGTGTGACAATATAATTCTCTCAGCACTATACTGTCAGCCTGAATTATATAGGAAAAACTAGATAAAAAACATGAAGAGAAAAGGAAGTGAAGATTATGCTGATTAGGTTAGATAAAGTGTGGGAGAAGGTTCATGCAGAACATAAACAATGACATGGACTGATTCACCTGAATGGCTTGATTCTGCACTATTTACTTTAAGTAATTATATGCTCAAGTCCTGGAATAGGCTTCAACCACAATCTCTTAATGTAGAGGGAAGAACACAACCAACTAAGCCAATTAAGTTGACACTTAATAATTCATTTTTAAAAAAATACTATTAAGTTATTGAGGGTTTACATACTTGTTACACTTTGGAATAGATATATGTAAACAGCACTACCCATTATGCGTTAAAAGTCTTTTTGCAAAAGGCTATGGTCATGAAGAAGGGAAAATATTATGAGGCCAAATAAGTTGAAAACATGGTTGTTGAGGTGAATTATTAGGAAATTGCAAAACTTTACTTTCCCAGTTGTGGGTTGAGAGGCAGAGATAAAGTTTTGGTTGACCTGTGGTGTGGTCATGTTTATAACATATTTGGATTCCATGAATATCCATAGTTATTATTATTAATATCCACCTTTATTAAAAAGTCCTATGTTCAAGATAAGGCAATGTGAAATGATATGTCACCATAATTTGATGTGGTAGCTCATACACTGATGGTCTGTCACCATCATGCTGTAACACTTATGTTAGCTCCCACAACATAAGGATGAGGTGTGGGTTGGGGAGTACTGAAGAAAGCATCAAACCTTTCTACACTACCAGTTATCTACATAAGCACATTACAATTTCAGGCACTTCTATGACTGGGCTCAAGCACTTCTCTCAACATGTAATGCTGCAGGAAGACACAACTCAGTCAGATTCTGAGAGATTTATGGCATCAGTTTGCATGCCATGTCATGATGATGGCCTCATGAGCATTTACTTCAAAGGTACACTGCACATCTACAGAGACAAATGACATAAGTCACAACTGGGATTAGCATACTTTAATGGTCGTTATATCACTACAGACTCAATTGGCTGTAGGGCCTTTTCTGTGCTGTATGAATCTAAGAAACGAGAATCATGTGGCACTTAGTTCATGATTGATTAAACATGGCACGTACCCATCAGCTTTGTGCAATCATATGTAATGTCAGTGGTTTTCTTTGTCTAACTCTGCATCATTAGAGAGGGGAGTAGGAGAATTAAATCTTGCATGATGGCTTGGAACTGGCAAGGGTGAATTGGGGGGAGGGAAGTTATGGAGTGGGGTCAGGTACATAGAGGAGTGAATTGGAAAGGTGTGATGGGGACAGTCATTCAAGATACCAAGGAACTGCGAGGAGTATTTTGTTCGGTTAATCGGATGTCAGATATTTGAATGCCAGCCAAGCATCAGGTCCTTGCAATCTTGCTAGGATAATCTGAAATTTGGTTAATCAAATGCCAGATAATCGAGGTTCCTCTGTAGAGGCTAAATCTAGTATCAGTATTATTGAAATGTGCATCCATTTCAGGACATTGACTGACATCATCCTTACAGGGCTTTGAATTCATCAACAATATCTCAATTAAGGCTGTTGAGATTGCTTTCAGACAACATTCTTCATGTTGCATAGGAGCGAGAGCAAGCTAAGCCTCATGTTCAGCCGGGTCTCATGTAGTCATTGGAATAAGGGTCAAGTCGGTCTTATTGAATATGAGATTCCTGATTTGGGCTGTTAACGTGGACCCTCAGAACAGCTAGTAATGCTGTCAGAAATCTCCACCTACAGTCAAAGAAACCTCAGAGTCTGAGGTGGGCACAGCCTTGATAGCATTACGGCCTGAAGAAGAGGAGGAATCTCTCCCGAGACGATTCAGGTGCAAGAGATAAGCTACGGTCTGACACACACCACCTGTGTCCAAATAGGAGACAGAGAAACTGGATGTGGATTGAAAATGTCTCAAGAGAAGCCATAGGAAAAAGGATAGGCCTACATCCCTGGACTTAGGTGGGGAGGGATGCAGTAATTGGAACAAGGGCCAGGTGGATTGCATTGAGTATGTGATTCCTGATTGAGGCTGTTAACATGGGCAAATCAGGGAGTCACAGAATTTATGCAGCATGGAAACAGGCCATTCGGCCCAACAAATCCACACTGACCCTCCAAAGAGCACCCCACCCAGACCAATCTCCCTCCCTTTTCCCTGTAACCCCACATTTCCCATGGCTAATGTACTTAACCTATACATCACTGGATCCATCGGCAATTTAGCATGGCCAATCCACCTGACCTGCACAACTTTGGACTGTGGGAAGAAACCAGAGCACCCAGAGGAAATCCACACAGACATGGGGAGAATGAACAAACTCCTGTTTATATCTGTCAGCCGGATGGCTCAGTGTCAGGGACCCTGGTTCTATTCCACATGACAGTCACCCGAGGGTGGAATAGAACCAGGGCCCCTGACACTGAGCCATGTGGCTGACAGATATAAACAGGAGATTCAGAGCATCTCCTCAATCTAGGGACTGGCTCTGAGTTAACTGGTCAAAGTCCACATACTGTGCACTTGCAAGTAAAGGGTGACTTGGTGATGGGATACCGGCCTCTGTGCAGTTATTTCATCCCACAAAGTGGTTAGTATAAAACTGGACACAAGTATGAATATTCATAACGAGTGAATATAAAAACACAACATTCAAGGAAATGTCCCTAACTCTCTAGCAATCATCTGTGCAAACCAATTATGAGGCAAGCCTGTACATTTGCACACTGATGAAGCTGGTCTCAACAAATAACAATGACGCATTCAGAAATAAAGTGAAACCAGCAAATGTGTAATCTTTACAAGTGAAATTTATTTTTAAAAATACTGCGCCATCCTTATACTCTCAAATCAATGGCAATGTACTTGGGCAGGAATATTGTAGCCATTCTGCTGAGCCTCTCAGTTTGACAAGGAATCCCTTGGTGAGGCCGCCTGAATTTGCAGCATTGCCAACCAACTGCAGCATTCACTAACAAAAAGCATCCCTAGCCATCAGTGTGAACATGTATTGCACATACACCATTGGCAACTTAGAAATTTAGTTATTATCATTTGGGAAAAGACAACAAGAGAGAAAGCGGAAGTGGTGCTCAGTTTCAATTACAACATCAAGAATGACCAGTCTTGACAAAATCCAAGCCAGAGATTTTAAGGAGTGATGCTGGTAGTCTTCAAACAAAATGGGACACAGCATTACTTGATGGACAGAGCATTTCCCTCCCTGGACTTGGCGTGAAGGGAAAATGATTGGGCAAGTTGGCATTGGTGAGGTATATCCCCCTTCCTCGCCACCTGACCAAGTACGTTCTGGGTGAGAAGATCCATTGGTTTATTCACAACTCACCACATTAAGGCCCTGAAGTAATTAATGCACATGTCAATTACATGTCTCTCTGACAGGTGAGAAAGGTGACTAGTTATCCAAAGGGAAACTAGGGTGACTTGCCTGCTGAGTTCAGAATATACCATTTGCATTTTGCCCTAGCGCAATCAGAGGCACAGTTAGGGCTAAAGGGTTGGTATCTGAAAGCCAATCACGTTTGCACCCCAACCTCCCCAATTTCAATCTCCCTAGGGACACCAGATCTCAACAAGATAAAAATCACTTACTTTCCTGTCCAATGACTTCCCCAAATAAGAGCTCTCAACCAGCAGTGTTAGTGGCCAGAAGCTGTCAACATCTGATCAGCCAGCAACTTCTGATAATCCAGGAAGCCAGTGTCAAGGTCTGCAATAGCTGATAAACCTACCCTTGTTTGCCTGTCAGCCCAGAAAAGCTGATTAGCATGGGAGAGGCTGAGTATCTTAGCTATCGGGATAGTGCATTAGCTATCATGCCTGTCCCCAGACTTAGTTACAAAAAGGAGAAAGCTCTGCCCAATATTTCTACAGATCCAAGAAGAGTCTATTAGTTATTTTTGTGTGTGCATCACATTGTTAACAGAAAACTGTATCTTCTCAGCATGAGCAGTAGGAGATTTGTAAATCTATATGCTATATTGTGCTGGAGGACACAGATTTGCAAGCTGCAGATCACACATTCAAGGAGTTTATGTCTAAGAGATTTGCTGGGCTTTTAATGTCTTTAAGGGGCTCTCCAGAAGGGTTAGAGAGAGGATTCTATGCAAAATGCAACATGCATCATTGTTGGTGAAGGTCCAGCAGAGTTTGTCACTCAGAATTTAAGGTCTGTGAGTCTCTTTATTACTTCCCATTTCGAGATTATTGTTCACCTAAAGTAAAGGTGTTTATTCTGAATTTATTTTCATCCACTGAGCCCAGGCAAACTAGCTACACCAGCTTTGTTCAGGTAATTCAACACTATCTTTGTTTATACTTGTAACTCAGCGATTTGCCTTGGATAATTCAGAGAGCCCAAGGCTTCAAAATGTCTGGTGTTTTTTTTTTGCCTTTTAGGAATACATTCTAAATCTGAATATCAAAATCTAAAAAAAAATCTGCAGCTTTAGATTAATGCAAAGGAACAGAACATTAATAGGATAGATTTCAAAGCCTCCTGCCCCAAACGTCATATTCTACTCCACGATGTGGCCTGCATTTTTAAGATACGCACTTAAGCAGTCACTGAAGGCTACATCTTTGCATAATCCTTTCCTATCCCTTCCACATTTAAACCTACTGCAGAAAATATTTATCAGAGTTCGCTATTCTGACAGTTTAGGAGAGGGATATCCTAAGCAAGGTACAGGCCACTTTCCTGATTGCTAATAATAGCATTGCAACACAGATTTGCAAGATGCTGCTGATGTTTTTTCATGAAGAGATGAATCTGTAACAAGAATAAAACGCAAGTTCACATAGTGAGGGCCAGGAAAATTAATTATTTATTGAGCTTGTCATAGATCTCCTCTGAGCAGAATATATATAAGTACAGTACATAAATTTAACATGGTTACAAGTAAACATACAGATTTCCTGGGAGATTAAGATTGATAAAACCACAAGAGAACTCAGTCTTTTAGTCAACTTCATGTGTCCCACGTCCTGCATATTTGAATATTGCCAGACATAATTATTCATGAATGTACTTCAAGGGCTTTTAAAGTGAAATTGAGCCTCATAATTTCACAGCAGGACTTTGAATTGTCAGTATGTTGCTTGTAAACATATGTTGCTTTAATGCCATTACCAAATATGAAATAGTTTCAGGGAGAAATCACATGACCCAGTTTGTGGGTGTAAAGTATTGCTTTTGAAAAATAAACACAGAACCTGCCACAGGGGCAGCAAGTCTCTATCCCCTCTGTCTTTTTTCTCTGAAACCCCTCTCACCAAAATTGGTGAGTTTGAAACCCACTGGAAGACTTCATTGCGACAAGTGGAGAGTTCTTAATGGAAAATTTTAAATCTACAATCATAGTTATCAGGAAAAGGGAATTCCCCCAGAAATAACTGGTCCAAGAAGAAACATTAATACTAACAGTATATATGGTCTGTTATTTTAGCTGCATACTGACTCTTGGATAATCTGTATGGAGTTTTTCTTCTGAATTTAACTGTTCCAAGGCCAAAGTGGTGTGTGGGAGTATACGCATGTTTGTGCATGTGTGTCAGAGAGAGAGATTTAGTTATTCTTCAGGAACAATTGCTTAGTGTATGTAAGGCACAAAAGCCCAAAGGGAAAGGCAAATCAGCCATAGTTAACAGAATAAGTTAATGCTGATATAAGGACAAAGACATTGGCTGATATGAATGCCAGAAATGGTAGTAAGCTTGAGAATTGGGAGGAATTTAGCAAAAAAGGGCCACAAAATTAAAATGAATGGGAAATGAGAATATGAATGCATGGTAGTGAGAAACATGTCGGTAGACAATAAAAGCTTCCACTGATGTTTGAAAAGAAAACAATTAGCAAGGATAAATATCCTTAGCAAGGACCCTGCGGGTCCATTATAGGTGGAGACCAGAAAATTTACAGTGTTGAACAAGGAAATAGTGGAGAAACTGAACAGTAATCTTGCTTTTGTCTTCACAGAAGAAGCTAAAGAAATATCTCCCAGAAAAACTGGTCAACCAATGGACTCGTGTAGTACTTTGAAAGATAAACTCCAATGCACCCATAATCTTTATTGCTGTTTCCTTCAACACTGGTCACAGTGGGACTTGTGCAATGGAAAAGCAAAAAGAAATTAATATCAGTCAATTGAAAAATTCGCTGGATTCTGGGTGATGAATCTCCTGAGCTACATGAGCTTCATCATGGAATGTTGAAGGAAATAGCAACAGAGATAATGCACACATTGGTAGTTATGTTCAATAAATCTATAGATTCTGGCAAGGTGCCTGCTGGCTGGAAGGTAATAATTACAACTCTGTCATTTAAACTGAGAGTAAGAGGAAGAATAGATAACTATAGACTTGTTTTTCTTGACATCCACAGTTGGGAAAATATTATAATTAATTATGAAGGATGTTATACTGAACATATTTTAAAAATAGCAAAATTAGGCAGAATCAACATGAATTTCTGGAATGGAAAATCATGCTGACAAACTTGGTGCATTTGAGGATGGTATGTGTGACATAGACAAAATAGAATCAATGTAAATGGTATATTTGGATTTTCAGTTAACATTTGTTGAAGTCCCACACAGGAGGTTAGTTAATAAAATTATAGCACATCAGATGTGGAGAATATACTTGTATGGATTGAGCATTGGTTGCAGGCTGTTACTAGTGGACCACCTCAAGGGTAAGTGCCAGGTGCATACCCGGTCCTATATTCCTATTTGTATATTTAACATTTTGCTCATAGGTTTTTCATGTTTACTCGAGTAAGCTTTTTGCAATAAAATTAATTAATTAATTGCCTAACTTAACAAATCTGCCTAATTTAATTCCCACATATTGGCTAATATTTATATAATTGGCAACATCACTTCCCTTTTAAGTTCTCATTGCGATGGGACCAAGGAAGCAGTGAGACAAAGGGAAAGGAATCAATTCACTTCTCACTCAGTCATAACATTTTATCAACTTTTGATGAGATCACACTTGGAGTACAGTGTGTGGTTCTGGTCATCCTATGATAGAAAGAATATAGAGGCATAGAAGATAGTGCAAAAGTGTTTTCAAGTTGACACAGGAATTGTGAGGATATGAAGAGCTCTTGCCCGAAACATCGATTCACCTGCTCCTCGGATGCTGCCTGACCTGTTGTGCTTCTCCAGCACCACACTCTCAATTGTGAGGATATATCTATCAGACAACACTGAGCAGAGGTTGTCTCTTACCTTTGGAAAAGAAAAAGACTCTGGGTTTAACTATAACAATCTTGAATGTCATGAAAGGGTTTGGTAGAGTTGACAAAGGAAACAGACAGAATTTAATGGTCATGGCTGTGGGCCTGGCCACTGCTATAGAACCAGTGGCAATTCAATGTCACAAAGCTTGGGAGGCCTGCTGGGATTAAATCTCAGTCAGGAAGTCTGCTGGTTGTTATCGGAGTTTGCATCTCCTGCAGAGGGAATTTCCCACAGAAGTCTCCCCTGTAAGATAGATGTCCCATCCCTGAGAGCTGTCAGCTAATCAGACACCATGAATCTCCTGTACCAATAGTGGCACTGGGTATGGTAATCACCACCAGTACTACAGGAGGCTGAAGATATCAGCAAATTTCAGAGTACGGATTAGGTCAGGGAACATGGCAAAGGATTGGTGTTGATGGTGGACAGACAAGTGGCATAGCGAGAGCACAAGGGGTGGGGGTGGTGGTGCGGGGACAGTGAAACTGAGTGGGATATTGAAGTATACAAAGGTGGTTTCCTACAGGTCCCTCACTGCCAAGTGGCTCTTTCATTGGGTACAAGATACTCAAGAAGCAAGTAGCATCCAGCAGGCTGCAGGCCCACTTGCCAAAGTTCTCCTGCCAATTTGCATGACTCCCACCAATAAATAGGCCTCACTTAGCCCCTGAATGGGAAGGCAATTCTGATACCTGGATTTAACTGGGCAGTGTCTTTCCCCCAGGGAGAATGGAACTTGATACCACAGAACATAGTTGTGGTGAATTTTATAGGGATACTTAAGAGGAAATTAGCTATGTATGTGAGGAAGATGGAAATAAAGGTTTTCCTAATAGAATTGAATGAGCAATGTGGATGTCAGCTCAGCAGAGCATAAATGTCAGCATGGATTGGTTGGGTCAACTGGCCAATTTCTGTGCCATTCTGTCATGTAATTCTATGAGCTCTAACTATGCAGTAAGATGGACTCTATTTGTATTATATCACCAGAATGGGTGCTTTGTGATTCAAAGATAATCTGTCAAATTAGCAAATCAGACCATGGATTCCTCTATTGTCACATAATGATAAGAATGAATATGAAAGGCATGTTTGCAATATTTATACAAACAATGAACAGAATATCTACTCTAATTATTGTTTGATAATTTTATTCAAACTACAGAAACTGAAGGAGTTATTGCTGCCTATGTTTTAAAATTATAATTTTAGATTTTGTTAATCTGGTGATGGTTAAAAGCACATTCTGCATTTAAAAAGCTTTTGAATACAGGAATGCAAATACATATTTGATTAGAAGAAATGTAAACTTCATGATAAAACTAGTCATTGAGCAGAAACTATTAGATAGAATTTTTATACATTTTCAACTTTAAAAGGAATGGCTCAGCATTACATTGTTTACTACCAGGAAACTGAACGTTGGCTGAATAGAGATCTATTTCATGTAAGATTGAATTAATCAGTAGCTCTGAAAAGTTATTCCTATTTAGACTTCACTTAACTGGGAGGTCTACAGATTTCCCATTAGTAACTCGACAGATGAGTCATGAATGTTGCATGATACTGTACATACTTTGTGCATGTGACAACACAACTAATACAGTTTCATTGGCAAGTTCTGGAAATGAAAACATCATGATTTGAGATCAGCTTTTTTAAGCACTTAGAGGAGTTTGAAAGAGGATTTAAGTGATGACCCTCAAATCTGCTGCTAACATGAAAATGAAACCTGAAAAGGCATTGTGACATCATCTAATGTACTCTATATGTCATAACTAAATGCAACACTAATCGACATCCAACAGACTCAATTAAACAAAGTAAGTATGATTGAAAACAGAAGTGTAAAAGACAGGGACAGGCTTAAAGCAAAATACAGTAGCTGTTGGAAATTTGAAAGAAAAATAGGAAGTGCTGAAAATGCTCAGCCAATTAGACAGAATCTCTGATGAAAGCAAACATTCATGGTTCCACTGTAGACCTGGTATGTATCAACACAACTAATACAGTTTCATTGGCAAGTTCTGGAAATGAAAACATCATGATTTGAGATCAGCTTTTTTAAGCACTTAGATATGATGCAGAGCTGGGCTGAGGAGTGGCAGATGGAGTTCAACCCTGCCAAGTGTGAGGTTGTCCATTTTGGAAGAACAAATAAGAATGCGGAATACAGGGTTAATGGTAGGGTTCTTAGTCAGGTGGAGGAACAGAGGGATCTTGGGGTCTATGTACATAGATCTTTGAAGGTTGCCACTCAGGTGGATAGAGCTTGTAAGAAGGCCTATGGAGTATTATCGTTCATTAGCAGAGGGATTGAATTCAAGAGTCGTGAAGTGATGTTGCAGCTGTACAGGACTTTGGTTAGGCCACAGTTGGAGTACTGTGTGCAGTTCTGGTCGCCTCACTTTAGGAAAGATGTGGAAGCTTTGGAGAGGGTGCAGAGAAGATTTACCAGGATGTTGCCTGGAATGGAGAGGAAGTCGTACGAGGATAGGTTGAGAGTTCTCGGCCTTTTCTCGTTGGAACGGCGAAGGATGAGGGGTGACTTGATAGAGGTTTATAAGATGATCAGAGGAATAGATAGAGTAGACAGTCAGAAACTTTTTCCCCGGCTACAACAGAGTGTTACAAGGGGACATAAATATAAGGTGAAGGGTGGAAGGTATAGGGGAGATGCCAGGGGTGGGTTCTTTACCCAGAGAGTGGTGGGGGCAAGGAATGCGCTGCCCGTGGGAGTGGTAGAGTCGGAATCATTGGCGACCTTTAAGCGGCATTTGGATAGGTACATGGATGGGTACTTAATCTAGGTTAGAAGTTCGGCACAACATCGTGGGCCGAAGGGCCTGTTCTGTGCTGTATTGTTCTATGTTCTATGTATCCTCTTCATGGATGCTGAATGGCTAAGTGAGTGTTTATGTTTCAGAAAGAAATTACAATTTGTATCAATATGCATTTGTATAAAGAGCTTTAATGCTGTAGGAGAAAGAGAGGCATTGAAGCAAAATGATTTCTATTTATAAAATGTTGATAATAACCAATGTTATATTATTAACAGAAAGACTCAGTCTTATATTGTTAACTACATGAAACCCAGAGTTGGCTAAATAGAGATCTATTAACAGCACTAATACACTACCTAAGTGACCACAAGATTTTTTATAGCACTTACTGCAAATTGCAGCATGAATTATTTCATTTTTGTCAGACATTTTAAAGATTTGTTCTCCATAATATAGCAGCACTAATGTGGTACTTCAAATATAACATTTTGCAACATCCAGACTTCACAAATAAAAAGACATATCAAATATCAAAATTGACAATATTTTGTGATCATAAAATATAAATGTTGGACATTTAAATATTCTATTCCTGCAATTTAGGTGAATAAATGAAATCCTTTTCTCTTTATTAACTTTCCATGATTTTCCTTGTCTTTTCTTTCTGATCTTCAGAACCTTCATTACCCACTCACCCTACTGCCACCACCACCACCACCACTCCCCCCCACTCCCTCCAACCCACATTTACAATAATATTTTTAGATGTCCTCATTTTCAATGCATATACAGCAGATTGACTGATGTTGATGATGTCCCTGGTGGCAGCCTAAAATGATTGTGCAACAAAAATGCTGAGTATTGTGGTAACCTTTCAGCGACAGGTCATACCTTGCCTGTCCTGAAGGCTAGCAACAGATCACCTGTCAGGAGAAATCTCTGCTGATTTCACTGAGTTTCCCAGTCCACCTGTGCTAGTTTCTGGTGTGAGATGGGTACTAAGAACACCAATACTAAAAGTGGTCCTATTATTTTTCCACAAATGCTCATGGACGTTCAAATTGTCAAATGACAAACTCTGTCATTTTAAATGACAGAAGCTGCTTAAATCCTACAGCAGGACCTGATTTCCTGAACATGTGGTCTTACAATTATAGGCATTTTTCAAAGTGCTGTGAGAGCCTGCCAACTTATTATACTTGATCAAGAAAGCTGGACTCTAAAACCTTCTCTTTCCTATTGCCAGAAGACAATTTGTCTAACCTAATATGTTTGGTGAATGTTTCATTTATCCCCTTTTCACTGTTGCATGTGTTTATTTATTGTTATTCAATAATTCATCACTCTCCAAGAATTTATAGAGCCAAATTAAAAAGAGATGAAATGAAATTGGATTTGCAAGTAGTAAACATTAATCGTCTCAATTTCTGTTTACCATTTATGAATGCAGTTATTGCTGGGAGAGACATGAACATGTGTCCGTCCCAATATTAAAGGAGAAATTGAAGATCTTATAACTATACGCAATGTGCCTTATATTTACTTGTGTGCCTTGTTCAATATTGATGTTTTAGTGCCAAATCTCGCCACCAGTATTCTGTGACACCACACAATAAAATGATGAAACTAGCAGGGAAATAAATTTGCAGTAAGCTGCAATTGTTGCTCACTGGCAATTCAATGTTAATTGAAATGATCTTTTGAACGGAAGACATTTAAAGTAAGCATGGTAGTCAGCAGAATTCAGGCTTGAGAGCTTGGGTCAAGCAAGAGTTTCATAGTATATTCGTAATGGATTATAATTACTTTCACAAAGTCAAACAGCAGCATCCCTGCTCTTATCAGCTTTGGAGCCCTGTCAAAGTATTCTGAACACATTTATATTTTGCTTTTGCATGCTGTTCTCCCTGGTAGTTCTTCATTTGACTTTCAAGTCATTAGCAAGTTATTGGTTTCATATTCAGTGTGTCGGAACTACTGTTCGTGGATACAAATTGTGATATATGCTCTGCAGAAATTCATACTGCATTTTTGTGAACTAATTCCAACACTGCAAAACTATTACCAAGTCTCAAAGTGTGGATTTCTGAAATTATTTAGAACTCATGACATGACAGCACTGAAATATTCCTTACTTCTGAAATGAATACATAGTTGGTGGTGAGGCAAAAGCTCTTTTATAAGATAATGTTCTGAAAGAGTGGTTGTTAGAGAATGCATTTAGTTCCACCCAACTAGATAATGTCACACTGACTTGTGAAGGGATAAGGCAGAATATTTTAGGATCTTGTGGAGTGAATTTCTATAACAATGGGTTTCCTCATAATCTTAGTAACAATGTCTAACTAGCTGGTGCAATTTAATTGTTACCAAGTGAAAAGTTACATCTTGTTAGTAATGGTCGATCCTCTAGCACTGTAAACTTAATGGATGCTTAGAACTAGTCAAAGATGAAGGATTGAAGGATTGAAGGCAGGATCCTTCTACCAAAAATACTACATGGTGATCAATGGTGGGCATTGTGGCTTAACATCCCAAAATGCAAAGTTTAAAGAATGGATTAGGCACAGAAGAAGAGATTTCCAGAAAATCAAAAGAGATTACAGCCTTTAAAAAAATACTCCTTTAAAAAGTACTCTGACCAAATATCAGCAGCTGCAAGCATTTGAACAAACAGTCAGTTGTGCAAGACCAATAAGGAAGCTACAGAAATCCGGGCTTATTTGGTGAGGAATGCAAAAGAAGTACGGGCTACAAACAACTCAAAGACTTATGCCATTTGACACATTACAATTTCAGTCTGTTACAGATACCATCAGAAAGTGAGGATCTGTGAGAGCGTTCCTGGTTAGAGATTCAGCTAAGAAGCAAACATGTCAGAGCTCCATGAATTAAGTTAACAGTCCCTATTACATAGAACATAGAAAAATACAGCGCAGTACAGGCCCTTTGGCCCTCGATGTTGCGCCGATCCAAGCCCACCTAACCTACAGGGGATAGGAGAAAGTTTTCAAATAAAAGTGCAAAGAAAACAGGCTGACCGGGCAACAAGTAAAAACAAAATGAACAATTACAATGCACAATGAGCAAGAATACATGAAGGAGAAAAGATCACAGCCCTCATCTTCAGGGAAGTAGCAGCTTTAGATCCCATGGAAAGTACAAACAACATATTCCCCCACCTTCAGAACTCACTAACAGATCATTACAAATTGGACAATCTAAGAGGGCTCCTGGTACAGGTCCACCACCAGATTCTTGTTGTATCTACATATCTCTGGCTGCATTGTCAAAAAAAATTCAGAAGCATTCTCTCACATATCTGATATGTGAATACTGTACACTGGGGCTACATCGACAAGGAAACAGGCACTACCCTCTTCTGGGGAAGCCTTGCCATTTCAGAGGTATTGCAAAGCAAGTGGAAGCCAGTGCATTGAGTCTCCATCCCTTTTTCATGTAGGACAATAGTGAGAAAAATCAGCACTGTCATGTCCAGGCATTATTGAAATCAAATTCTTTCTTAGAATGGATTTTATAGTCCCCTTCTCTAGCCATTTTACATTCCAAATCTCTTCTTATGTATGACAATTAATGGTGCAGTAATAAATTGTAAATAATAAAGCTATTTTTTAAATGCTTCATTTGCTCATTTGAATTATACAGCCAGAGTTGGAGCCATAAATGTTCTTATTTTTGTAGGGAGACTTCTATAAAATACTGGCAACTGACTTTATTTACCTGTCATGATGACATGAGTAATCTTGGCAGTACAAGCTCTTCTCCAGATAAAAGAAAGACAAATTGAAAAAGATTAAACTAATATCATGCTTGTAGCCCTAACTTGTAAGAATATAGGGTGCATTAGGCTCATTCCTGATCCAGTAGAACAAGGTACAGCAGGGAACATGATGCTTAGTTTGTCTTTGTAACCAGTAAAATATGATGGCAGAAACTACACATTAAATAGAGACAACTTTAATGTACTTAACAAATATGCATTGAAATGAGAATCTGTAGAAGTTGCTACACAGATTATCTCCCATTCTCTGATATTCTTCAGACCCCCTACTTTCTTAATTATTTATGCATGTTTTGTATCACAATCATCTGACTACTTCACCCGATTATAAATTTCACATGGTCTATTACATCGTTCTACACACCCTCCTCTCTGGCTTCCCTTTATAACTACATGACACTACGTAAATATTGCTCTTGTTTCCTTTTAGGATGAATATGTCTGTTTACACTGACTTTTTTTTACTCTTGCAGGAGGGGCCTTACTCAGAGTATTAATTTGCACATACTCTCCATCGATTCTGACTGACTTGCTGTGTGATGTCCTCCTTTGTTTCCTTTATCAGATGAATCAATTGCTGTACCCTATTGATTATCATATTGCTTGAGCTAGGAAGTAGGACCCCAACAGTCAATTATTCCTGAAAGCTGAAACATTTCAGTTTTGGAGTCTAAAACTCACTCTTTAACACTCTGTTCTCGCTCACAGATGCTGCCAAATTTGCTGGTCTTGCTACCATATCCCGAATGAGTTTGAGTTTAAGTTTGACTTATTGTTGTCACATGTATAAAGATATCACTGTTCTGCAATCCATATAAAGTGTAGCAGGGTAGCAGAACGGAGTGCAGAATACTGTTACGGACACAGAGAGGGTGCAGGGAGAGAGAGATCAGCATTAACATTTGAGGGGTCCATCAAAAGTCTGATAACAGAGGGAAAGAAGCTGTTTTAGATTAGATTACATTACAGTGTGGAAACAGGCCCTTCGCCCCAACAAGTCCACACCGACCCGCCGAAGCACAACCCACCCATACCCCTACATTTACCCCTTACCTAACACTATGGGCAATTTAGTATGGCCAATTCACCTGACCTGCACATCTTTGGACTGTGGGAGGAAACCGGAGCACCCTGAGGAAACCCACGCAGACACGGGGAGAATGTGCAAACTCCACACAGTCAGTCACCTGAGGCTGGAATTGAACCCGGTTCTCTGGCGCTGTGAGGCAGCAGTGCTAACCACTGTGCCACCGTGCCGCCCATATTCTTAAATCTGTTCTTAAATCTTTTTATACATGTACTCAAATTTTTGTATGTTCTGCCCAACAGAAGAGAGTGGAAGAAAGTATAACCAAGATAGGAGGGTTCTTTGGTTATGTTGGTTGCTTTCCTGAGGCAGCAAGAAGTATAGATGGAGTCAGTGAATGGAAGGTTGGTCTGTGTGATGGACTGGGCTGTGTTCCTGACACTGTAATTTCTTGCAGTCTTGGGAAGAGCAGTTGTCATACCACACTGTGATGCATCCAGACAGGATACCTTCTATGGTGCATCTATAAAATTTGATAAGAGTCTTTGTGGACATGCTAAACTTCCTTAGCCTCCTGAAGAATTAGAAATATTGTTGTGCTTTCTTAACCATCGCCTCGACATGGGTGGACCAGGATAGACTTTTGATGACCATCACTCCCAGAAAATTGATGTTGGCAACCATCTCCACCTCAGCACCATTGATGCAGTCAGGGGCGTGCTTTCCACTCTGCTTCCTGAAGTCAACGATCAGCTGCTTAATTTTGCTGACATTGCTGGAGATATTGTTGTCTTTACACTATGCCCTTAATACTCAATCTCTTTCCTGTATTCTGTCTCATCATTGTATCAGATCTAACTTATGTGAGGAAGGTTCCTTTAACAAGGTTATACTTTCCTTGGTTTTTTTTAAAGAGAGGTCGTAAATGACACAGACTCCAAAAAGTCAGGAGTTAAAGGGTTTTCGGGCCAATTTGATAATAGTTGACAGATACTGTCTCAGGCAGAAGGCTTTCAAGTTTAAAAGAAAACACTTGTAAAATGAATAGGGAGTGGCCAGTTCTCCAAGCTCAGCTTTTCTTTGGTTTAGTTTAGTTTTAGCAGTAGTGTGAAAAAAATCAGCCGGCCCTAAAGAAGCAGGCTCAGGCTGATACTCTCTCTGATTTCTCTCCTGCTAAACCCTGTGTTTGATTTTATCTTTTGTGCCAAGGGGTGCATATGGGGATTGTTGCAAGTATTTGGAACAGCATCATTAAGTTGAGATGATCTTCGAGGTTTTCAGATAAGTTATTCCGTATTCTGTTTTCTGTTGTTTGTGTTTCATTCGGTAATCTTGTAAATAAATTCTGTTGTGTTTAAAACTAAGTGGTTTGACCATCTACATCCCTCCTGGAATATCCAGGTCACACCTGCTTAAAACAATTAGCAAAGTTAGGGTCTGGGCTACTTTCTGGAAATATTTTGAGGGGGTCTGGCCTGGTCCATAACAATTACAATGGTAAATGTTGTCAGCAAACTTGTAAATGGAGTTCGAACGGAACTTGGCTACACAGTCGTGAATGTACAGGAGTACAGTAGGGGGCTGAGTACGCAGCTTTGTAGGTCACTGGTGTTAAAGATTATGGTGGAGAAAATATTGTCACCTATTTTTACTGATTGTGGTCTATGGGTCAGGAAGTCGAGGATCCAGTTACAGAGGGGGGAACCGAGACCTAGAGAGTTTAGAGATGAGTTTGTTTGGAGTTATGGTGTTGAAGGCAGAACTGTGGTCAATAAGTCGAAGCAAATTACTGCAGATATTGAAATCTGTACTGAAAACAACAAATGCTGGAGATCACAGTGGGTCAGACAGCATCCATGGAGAGAAAGCAAGCTAACATTTTGTGTCTAAATGACTTCATCAGAGCTTCAGCTATTGCTGCATCAGATCTCTGACACTTCCATCATCCCTCACTTGCGGCGTATCTAGAACGTATCTTAATTGTTTTTATTTTGCCAAATTTAGCAAGATAGTTATCCCAATAAAATATAGCTTCATTCAGAAGAAATAAAAACACTGCATTCTTTGTATGATAGTTCACAGCACTGAAATTGTATTTAAATATCTTATGATGTCTTGTAATGGAGAATTGCATCAATTAATTCACTCTATTATCTGTTAATAAAGTTATGAATAACATAAGATTTAATCTTCTTTGATACTTGATTGAAATTGCTGCAGTTTCAGGATATTTCATATTGAAATTTAAGCATATTACTTGGTTTCCAATTTTTACAAATACTGAATCAGATATCTCACAAAATGACAACTAATTGTTTTTTATCTGCTTCATATTGTCATGCTTCTTGTGGAGAAAATTTACTAATACAAATATTACTATTTCACACCCACATGCAATCCATCAACCATTCTGAACATTTTTTGTTGCTTTCAATGAGATGATACTCACTAACACAATAGAGTTTGTTTTTTTTTAATTCAGGATGCTTCTAATCCCAGTTAATTTGATTGAACTAATTAATCTACACTGTTTTCATATTACATTATAGTTGCTTAAAGGCATCATTTTATGGCGTTCTAATTTTGAGAGATTAATGGTTACGTGCAGAGTATGATTCCGCCTCCTACAATTGCATGCGACAGTTAATTGCCAATTCTGCACCCAAAGTGTATTTGGATAGCTTCTGAAACCCAATACTCTCACAATGTCTGCCTAACAGCTGTACACAGCTAATTTTGTCACGTTGACGCTCATTAACATGCATTATTCTTTTGGTTTGTTTGAAAAATATGTTAAAATTAATTAAATTGGGTTTGCATTTTAAAACTACTGTCTCTTTTATTATAATAAAGCAAATGATTGTATTGTAAACAATAAGAGTAAATACTATTACTTTGGTTCAGTTACTGGCACCCTACCACCAGGCCTTGATTACATAATCTTGCTGCTTCAGTGCAAGGATAAAAAAAATGTTGCTTTATCAGACATGCTCACTTTTGGATGCAATTTTAAATCATAACCCTTGTCAACCTTATGGCTGAGAATCCCGAGGAGCAAAGAATTGTTTCAGCATTATGGCAAGGATTCCTTCCTCAAATAAATTCTACTAAAAAAAGTCATTTATCTCATGTCAGTGGCTATATGTAAAATGGTTTCACTGTGTGTCAACATTATAACTGGGTTGGCATTTTATGTACAAGGGAAGCTTGAAATGTTTTAAATTGACAAGATGCTTCATGAACTAAAGGTTTTTTTTAATAACATGTATAGGGGTAAAGAAATTTCAACCAGGAAAGTTCAATTTGTATACTTGACACTGTATTTTTACACTGACATTGATCAGTTCAAAATAGAGAGAGCAAGCCTAAAATAAAACAATGTCAAAGATCAAGAGGAAAGCAGCAGCTGGGAGACGGCAGAAGTTAGAGAGAGCAAGTAAGCCTTAGGGAAAACATTGTCGGAGACCCACAGTTAAAAGCACGGAGTCAGCGGGAAACAGAGAGAACATTCCTAAGGAAAAGGAATGCTGGAGAACCAAAGAGAAAAGTGAGAAGTCAGCAGGGACCAGAGAGAGTGAGCCTGAGGGAGAACAGTGCCAGAAATTCAACAATAGAAATGCAAGTGGAGAATCTGTGGGTGCCTGGGGTGGAGAGAGTAGTAAAAGCTGGGAATCAGCAGGAAACAGAGGGAGCACAGTGAGAACAAATACAATGTAAAAAATCACATTGATCTGACAGGACTGAATCTCAACATGAGGTCTGCATGTATAGAGGAATTTGGGGAGAGAGCATCAGAGAGGAATGCGCATGAGCATCAAGGAACCATGTAAGAAGGTATCATCAGCACAAGGGAGGATGCCAATAATGAGGTATTTTATGCTTAAGTCTTTGGTTTATTTCTGTTCACTTTAGTTTGTCTAATAAATAGAAGTATGGCTTCCTAAGGGATCAACTAGATGAAGGTGAGGATTGCAGATGCTGGAGATTAGAGTCAAGATCAGAGTGACGCTGGAAATGCACAGCAGGGCACGCAGCATCCAAGGAGCAGGAAAATTGACGTTTCGGGCAGGAGCCCTTCATCAGGAATCTTTTTTCATTCTTTACTCCCATTTCACTCCTTGAACATAACTGAGGAAATAAATTGGTCATATTTTGGGGTTCTGACTGTAACTTTTCTGTTCTGCTTCCCTTGTAACTTTGACAGAGATCTTGTAGCCATCCCACTCTAATCTTGACTCTTCCTAAGGGATTGTCAGTACTGTGGAATGTGCATTCTGTACTGAGTGGGGACTCCAGGACAGTTTGCTTTACTTCGACAATATTTATTGGAAATGTCATTAGATAGAAGAGCTCTAGTTCCAGGTTTTACAGCTTAGATCACAGTGAGCATCCATGAGGCTGAAAGCTATAGGACAGTACATTTCTGGATAGGGCCACCTTTCAGTTTAAGGCTCCAGGAGCAGAGCGGAACTGGACCTCCTGTTCTGTAACTATTCCGAGTCAATCTAAACAAGATAACACTGGCCTAAGAACAGAACATAAGAACAGGATGATTGCTCACTCATTTAAATTTCTATCATACTGCTTATGGAACAGACTGTTTCTCAATTATATGTTAATACGATGTCAACAGTCCACCTTCTGTGTAGGCAGCTGGCAACTGAAAAGAAATTAATTCCTTCAAAGAGATATTTGATATTGCTTTACAAGTAGAGCAATCAGGAACTAAAGATGTCTCTCAAGAGCCACTCACTATCCTGAAACAAGTAGAAAATAAGCTAATGAGCAGAGATCGAAATAAGGGAGGGACAGCACATTTTAAGCGAGACCAGAGCTCTTATGAGAATGCAAATTACTACTTATTTGAGTTCATCTGAATGCAGCAATAATATCAATAATGACAGAAGAGCTATGAAAAGTGGTGTAGAAAATCAACAAGGCCCACAATATATCAAGATGATTTGATCTGTAGTAGTGGAGGTAGATGTGGATTGCTGTCAAAAGCTGACATAGAAGACATTAAACGAGTCAAGGATTAGGTCCATGAACAAAGAGTAGAATAATGTGCGTTCTGAAATCTTTGCCATCAGTGATGAAGAATTTGCTCTTGAGCATCACTTATAATGGCAACATTGCCTGTACACACTGCAGAAACTCATCCCAATGGGACTCACTTGTTAAGTTTGGAACAAGCACAAAAGGTTCAGTGCAGTTAAAGGACAAACACACAATTCAAATACAAATTATTGTCAAAACCTATATATCTTAACATGGTTTTCTGTGTGGAAACGCCAGGATCCATCTATCTGTAACCACCAATAAAACCAGGCTAAAACCTTCAACATGAAGGTGAAGTACTTGACGCAAACTGTACTAGCACATGTCTTACGCAAACTATTGTTTTTTTATTTGGAGAGAGAACACGTGAACATAAAATTGGGAACAGAAGTTGGCTAATTACACCCTCAAGCCTGGCTGATCTTTTTGTGAGAGGTGGGTGGCCTCTTCAGAAAATACTAAGGGAGGTCATGACCTTGAATACCTGGGTCTCAACAGAAAAGTCACAGTCAGAAACTCAAAATATGAGCAGTTTATTTCCTCAGTTATGTTAAAGGAGTGAAATGGGAGCAAAGAATGAAAAATGATTTTAATGATGCAAGCAGTTTACCTGAGAATAATCTTGGAAAGGCAGCCATCAAAAGGGAAAAATGGAGTAACAGCACTTGTTCAAAACTTTACAATTCATTTAAGAGATCCTCTACTATGTACTTCAAATTGTTGTTTCACGTCATAAATTATAATTAGATATTTTATTTCAATTGACCACTGTAAATTGAATTGTAAATTAACATTATGGACCCAGAAATTGAACACACTTTTTTTTTAGAAATTTAGGAAAAACATTCATGTCACTGTGGGATATAGGTAAATTAATGTTCCTTCTGCAATTCTGCAATTATAATTTCTGATACAAGGTGAATGAACTCACACCAGTGTGTAATTGTTTTAGCCAAGAGCTGAGTCAACAAGAATGGAAACTATGTGGAGGAAATACGTAATTGTCTTTGTATTAGCTAAAATTGTATGCCAGAATGAAACGTGACAGCAAAACAATGGTAGATATTACGGGCGAATAGATAAGATGTTGTGAGGGGATGAAGTTAAGCTACATACGCCTGTACAAACAGTAGGTATAAACATCTGTTTCCCACTTTTACAGAGACACAGGAACAAACCCCAATTAAAGGGGTCATAGGGATCAGAACAGCCTCGGGAAAGGCACAGATGGAGGGGGTAGATAATGATGAAGAAAGAATATGCCTAACAATGACCTACAGCGGGATAAGGTCAAACAGCCTTGTGAGGCCAGAAATAAGCATTTTGTCACAGACAAGGCCGGATAAGGCAAGAGATAAACAGGAGTAATGGGGCCAGTCTTAGGGAAGTGGAAGATGTAAACAGGGGAGGAGCATTGTAAAACAAAAGAAACCAAATTATATAAATATTGTGTATGAATTGAATTCGGGGTGTGTATGTCCCCTGCCTTACAGGCACTGGACATCACACCGTCTTGCAAGTGTAAATTAAAGGACACTGCTGATTCAGATTTTGTCTCGGACTGCAATTATTGAAGTGTGTGAGCTTTGTTTCTCACATCACTGAATAGTGAGGCCTAAAGCTCTCCAGATTTAGGTTTTGTGCTTCATTATCAGAGAGCTACTGCAACAGGAGTAGAAGAGGTTAGGTTTAGGGGACATTGAAAATGCGTATTGTTTGTGAGATGATCCCTAGACTGCAAGCATTCATGAATGCTGTATTGGAACCAATCTTGGAGAGGGAGGGTGCCCTTGAGTCGGCATTAGGCATGGTTTTGTAAATGCCTGTATTAGTTTTGCTAAAAAGACAATTAATTGTTTTTCTTTCTCAAGATAGCAAGCCATGCAGACCTGACTCTAAATGTATGAAACAAACACACAAAATTCTGAAGAAACTCAGCAGGTCTGGCACCATTCGAAGCGAGAGATGAGTCATATTGGACTAAAAATGATGTATTTTCCTACATCAACAATTTCTTTTGTTCTGTCAGTTGTGTGGAAAAACTTGGCTGACTTTGCACAAGAGTTTGTCAATCTTTTGTAATCTTTTATTTTTCAGTCTCTGAAGCTTTATTAGTATTTTTGATTGTTAATGTCAGAGCTTATAAATCAGTAGTCTTTAGGTTGCTCCAATTCTTATTTATCTTGATCTATTTGAGCTCCTTTTGATGGTGTGACTTTAAAATTTTCCAAGGCGGCTCTTGTGTTTTATAATTTAGGCCTCCATTGCTTTGCTGAAAGGAACTTTGAGTACTTCTATTAGTTGCTTGTAGAACTCGTCAAAAGCAACAGTAGAGATGTCATCATCATTATTGCTACCATATTTGAAGAATACAGAAAGATCCAGGTCATCTATTTCTATGGCCCTATCATGCTCTTCCACTTTCTCCTGAAGAGCAAACAGAGGTCTATAAGTACATTTTACATCCAGTAGCCTGCATCCTTAGTGCATTGTGTTCATGCTTCTTCTTGTCTTTCTTCAAAGAGAAGTGAAAGATCTGCAATATCTTCCTTTGATCTAAAGGATAGTCTTTCCTTAGTGAAGGCTAGCTTACTGTATAATGAGTCAATTTCAATCATTGCTGTAGTGGTGAATACAGAAGGTTCAAAGCAACGCATGCAACTCTCTTTAATAAAGAATACTGCTGATCAGAATAATATACAGATTACCAATAATCACTCCTCCATTGCAGCAAAGACTAGCTTGCATCTGGCCTTATGCTGTTTTTGTGATTTGTTCCTGCACTTGATGTTAGAGAAATTAATGCATATATTATTGCATTGAATCTGAAAGAATAGATATGTTTGTCATTGAATCTAATATAAAATTAGTTTCCTCACCATTAACCATGTTTTCTGCAAGCCTGGAAATGTCTTATAAATGTATCACTTCCCATAATAACAATGTTTCTTGACCATCAGTAGCATCTACTTTTTGGGCAGCTAAAGACTAGAGTGGTCTGTTTTGAAATTTGCGTGCTAAAGGCTGAAACCTTCTTTGGTACTTTGGCAAACCATCTGAAAATGGTATTTTGCATGGCATGTGCAGCATACAATATCGTTAGCTGTTCAAGGTTTGTGCTTACGTTGGTGCTGCCAAATGTGCATTAGATGTAATGGTAGGAGCAGTGCTCTCTTCATCTTTTGGCTGCTGTCTCCACAGCACTTGGTAGCCTCTGATTAACCAGTAGACTGAGGCACACTTGGTGGGGTGACCCCAGAAAATTTCTCTGCTATACGAAACTGCCTGGTTGTGAGATTCAGCTTGTTTGGCAAACTGCACCGCTTGTGATAATGTCAGGTGTTCTTTAGACTGCAAAAATTCTGACACAGTTTCATCCTGCACCCTCACCACAATATGTTCTCATATGAGGTAATCTTTCAAGAATCCATATTGCCAATTATCTACAAGATTTTTTAAATCTTTATAAAAGAATCAATGGTTCCTCTTGACTCCTGTCTATTAGGATTAAACTTTGCCTGATCTAAATGGGTTGTACCTTAAAGTGAAATAGGATGTGAAGACTAAAATGGCATTGTTATCAATTGCAGTCTCTTCTGACAGACCTTGTCTAGTGAAAATAATGTTTAACAATTTTGTGTTAGTATTACCATGTCAGTTAGATGCATACACTCACTTGGTCTTTGACTGGCTTTTTCATTAAGGCCTGAAACAGTATGGTATCTGCTAAGCCATGGGCATTAGTTACCCAGTACATAGTTTGGTTAGGGTCCTGCATATGGTCTAGGGCATCTAGTAAAGACTAGGCTTTTTTCATCATTAGTATATCTGCGATATGGACTACGGTAACCAAAATGTTTCTTACCTTTCCCTTCCTTTTTTAATATGCTATGGATTATTTCTCATGTGGTTACCAACTTCTGATAAGACCACTGATCTGCAGGAAAACATTACCCACTGTGGGCAATTTTTCTAGTTCTTGTTGTGTTTATTGCTGAGGGTTTTACCCATCAGCATTGTACATGCTTTCTCACATTGTGATCCGGTGCCTCTTCAGGTTTCCCCTCTACTTACGGTAGTTGGGTTACTAGTTTTGTCCTCTATTTGCAACACTGTAGTATTTCTAGGCTTCACTTCAGGCAGTTCTTGCTGCTTGACTCTGATTCCATGAATCTGGACACTGGTGCCATATATAGTAAGATCAGGTCGGCACTTAGGTGAGTGAAAAATAGCAGGCTTTATTAGGCATAACAACAAATGGTAACAAAGGAGTTCTCCTTGGGACAATATGGATCCCTGTGATATGATATCATTATCACATAGCACTATTCTTAGAGTAAAGATATAGTTAACATTTTACTCTCCAGAGGCCAATTGTGCAGTTGTGTTTTATCTGCTGAGTGATGTGTTGTCATCTTCTTTACAACTATTTATCAAGTCTTGTGAGTTTGTGTGGTGCAATGTATAAGGAATAGTTTCTTCTATAAGTGTTGCTCTAACCATTGTAATAGTTAATAATGGGTTTCAATATTGGTATTGCCAAAGATCAGTAAACAATCACTACTTTAAATTTGAGGATATACCATAGTTTTATTCACAAAGATTAATGGTAATATTACTGTTTTCCTTCGTATTAATATGGGAAATGTATTTCAGAATCAAATCATTTTCAGAAACCTTATGGCTAGTTCATCTCATGCTAAGTTGACTTTATGCTAATGATTTCCATGGCTGCTTCTGAAACATGCATTTGTGTATTATCCCCTAAAATTTTTCAATCCAATTAAAGAAATAGCTGGGAATATCCTGTTGCTTCACGGAGAGAAGATTACAGTCACTATTTGAAGGCAGCCAATACTTTTTTTTTATTTAAACATTGTATCATTTACTACCTATGTAATCCTATTGAACATTTCTTGTCCAAACCTACAATTTTTGCTCTAATTTCTTTAAGATCAGAGATTGAAGAATAGGATCATTCACTTAACTTACCTTTTGTGATCTTAACCTGACCAATGCCAGGCCTTGGCAATTATCAAATGGTCCAAATGTCAAATGAACAAACATCCCGTGAATTTGGGATTCTACTCAGGTACTTGAGTTTATAGTGAAAACAAAAAAATGCTGGGGATCACAGCAGATCAGGCAGCAACCATGGAGAGAAAGCAAGGTAACAATAAGTCTAGATGGCTCTTCACCTAGACTCAAAACACTACCTTGCTCTCTCTCCATGGATGCTGCCTGTCCCGCTGTGATCTCCAGCATTTTTTGTTCTCAGAACAGATTCTAGCATCTGCAGTAATTTGCTCCTACTTGAGTTTATATTTCTCAGTTGAAATAAAATGCCTTAACACAGAGTTACAACAGAGAAGAGTTTTCAAGTTTCGCTCCTGAATACACATTTCTATCATGCTGTTCAGACCAAAGTAATAACAACATGGTGATGCACTATTGTGCAAAACTACAGCCTTTGTCTTTTCTCATATGCTGTAACTCCTTATATCATCACTGTTACAGATCAACACCCTTCCGTTTTCCATAAGATACCTAAATTATTTTTTGCTATTTAAGGAGAACAACATGGCAACATGCCAGTTTTGTGGAAATACATGAGATTTTACTTATTCATTCATGGGGTGTGGTTGTCATTGGCTTGGCCAACATTTTCTGCCCATCCCTAATTCTTCACAAGGAGGTAACAGTGAAATTCTTTCTTAAAACTTTGAATCTGTGTGCTGTAGATAGGCACAAAGTGCTGCTGGGAGGGCAGTTCCAACATTTTGACCGAGTGACAATGAGGAATAGTAATATAATTCCCAGTCAAGATGGTGTGTGCCTTGGAGCAGTACTTGCAGGTGGTGTTTTGGGGCCACTGTTATGCTTGCCCTTCTTGATGATGGGGGTCTCAGCTTTGGAAGGTGCTGTTGAAGTGGCACTGGTGAGATACTGCAGTACAAATTAGACAGGTTATGCATAACAGTATGCATTAATGCTGCAGAGAATGAATCTTTAAGGTGGTGCACTAAGTATGAGTCAAGCTTTAGTCTTGAGCATTGTTGGAGTTGACTCTTTCATTCTACCTCACTCCTGGCTTGTGCCTTGTAGATGCTAGACAATCTTTGGGGAGTAAGAGCTGCTCCCCACAGAATCCCTGGTTTCTGTACAACAACTTGTACCCTTGGTTGTGATATGGTAGTTCCAGTTTAGTTTTTGATCAATGGATGTTAGTAATGTACATTTCAGTTATGGTAATGCCATTGAATTTCATGGGGTGATCATTGTTTTGGCACAAATGTAATTTAGCCAGAAAGAAAATTTGAGGGCAAGTTCAATGTAAGCCCAAGCATTAATATTGTCTAGGTCTTGCTGCAGTTGGATATGGCTGCTTCAGTAACATAGGAGATACAAATGGTGCTGAACATTATGCAATCTTCAGTGAGCATCCCGACTTCTGACCTTATGATGAAGGAAAGGTCATTGATGAAGAAGCTAAAGATGGTTGACTCTAGAATACTACCCTGAGAAACTTCTGCAGAGATACCCCATGACTGATATGATTGAACTTCAGCAAATACAGTCATCTAATTCTATCAATATTGGTGATATCATTCACCAAAGCTCATTCTATGGTTATGACTGCTTGGGCCATGAAGGAAAGTATTCAACAGTGCAATTTGTCAGGTCTCTTCACCTCACATTCTACTAGCAACAAAAGATCTTTATTAAGAACTCATTCCCAAAAGCAATTTTCTCATTCAAAGTAGCAGTCCACCCAGAACATACTTTATATATTGTCTAATTTTGCACTTTTGCAAACTCAGGATGTCCAAAATTGCTTCACAGTCAGTTAATTAATTAATTGTGAAGTGTGCTCACAGTTCAGATGTAGGTAACTCGGCAATCATTTTCTAGCAACAAGGGCTAGGACAGATATTTCAATGGCCAGAGAGTTGTTTCTGCAGCAAAGACAGGAGATTCACATTGGTAGGCACTACAGAATCCACAACACAGCTGACTCCAGGGATATTGCTTAGAAAATTGAATTTTCCAATAGGCAGCTACCTACAACACATAGACTGCAGTTTGGTTCAAGAAGGCAGCTCACCACCACCTTCTCAAGGGCAACTAAGGACAGACAATAAAAGCTCGCCAGCAAGTGACACCCATGTCCCACAAGTGAAAAAAAATCCTGCATTGAAAATCCTCCAAAAGAATCCTGTTAAAGTAGAAGAATTTGAAAGTTCTGATTCACTTCAGCTCAATAGCAATCCAGGAAAAGTTTGGGGATTTAGAACGTACTCTAACTCCTGGGTAACTCTTCAGCCTGACTCACAACACATCCTCCCCCCTTTACAGCACCTTCTTACAACCACTTCCTCGCCAGACAACCATTCTTGATCCAACTTGAATCCACTTCTCCTTACCTCACAGCCTGACCCTGCACTCCGCTCACCCCCTTTCCCCCTACTAGCCTGACCCAAATACTTTGCTCCCACATAACACTACTCTAGGCATTTACTTGAATTCCCATACACCTGGTATGCTGCTGACTTTACCCACCTGGATGACCACACTCATCCACCTAGCACCAAAACACCACACTGACCTTTCACACTTATCCTTTGACAAAAGCTGGCAATTTGGTTGCCTGTGCTCCTGGATACTTGCATCACAGAACATAGGACACTCACTTGTGTAAAAGGTGGCCTGATTTTCACACCAAGTCTCTCCACTGCTACCTTCATGAATTTCTGTGCAGGTTTTTAAAAGATGTGCCGGTGCTAGAATCTTCAGTGGAAAAGACATCTAAAGGAGAGTGAGAAATTCTTAAGAAATCAGGATGAATTCCCTTACATTTTTAACAAAGGCAGACTCCGGGACAAGCAACAACACAATGTGGCCGAGCAGAGGCTGATAGACACACACACACATTACCAAGCTTAAATGTACACATACACACACTCTCTCACATGCAGTCACTCTGACTCTCCTGCACGCGAACACATATAAATTTATGGGGTGAAATTGTATTTGCAGAATTATATTTTATTTTGCTCAAAAAATGCATAACCTACAGTCAATCCATGTCAGATTCTGTAACTCCTGCTATAGAAATTGAATCAGTCTAACTCAAGATTAGGACACAGACAGACTTTAACCTCACACCTTTAATGCATTGTCTGAGCTGAGATAACACATTTTGTTAGAAAACCTTAAGTTATCTTGAGAATGTGACTTAAAAGGAGTTCTAGGATTTACATTTAACAAACTGAAACTAGCAAAACCATTCTAAAAGATGAAAGATTTAATGTAAGTTTGTTTAATATATTTCAGCCACATGACACTGTAACCTTTTGCTATTAATCATGTTGTCTTATGGTCCTGCTCCACAGCTATCTGATGAAGAAACAGCCCTTAGAAAACTAGTGCTTCCAAATAAACCTGTTGGACTATAACCTGGCGTTGTGTGACTTTTAATTTTTAACAAAGGTTGAGAAATAATCTTTTAATTTAGGTAAGAGCAAGACATTGGGTGGAATCTTCTTTCTTAGCTGGATGACTGGCATGTTGCCTGATAAAGCACCAAGACATCTACACTGACCATTAGAAGCAAGGGCTGCTGTAACTTGTATCAGTCAGGCACTTAAGTAGAAACCGCAGGCCTTCCTCTGAACTGGGGACTCGAGGATAGGAAATCCTGGCCACAGCACTTGGTAGCGCTGTGGAAGAGGATATGGCTGCTGCTGGTACTGTATCCTGGACTCCTAAAATGGAGGATGGGCCAAGTACAAAGGTATACATAGGAACCTTGATTATCCAAACATCAATTATCCAAATTTCGGATTATTCGAAGAAGGCCTCGAGGTCCCGCAAAAACGTTACATTAAAGAGGTAAATGTATTCAAAATACCTGTACTGAAGAACATGTGAAAAGGCTGGCAAAAACAAAGAAACACAAGGACCTCAAGCATCAGTAACTGGATTTTTTTTAGGTAAGGGTTAGTTACACAGCCCTTTGCAAAAGTAAGTGCTTTACAGGGTATTCCCGTCACTTTACCAGGCCATTCATGAAATGCATGCACGAGATGGTGCTTCTGTCTTTCTGAGATAAGGGAGCACAAGTGATTGGCATGTCAACCTACTCTGTTCTTTTATAAGTTCTCTGTGAACATCGGCCTGTAGATATTTCACACCTTTTTAAAACTATATGAAAACAATGGCCAAGAAGGTAAACACATGCATGAGGTGGCACTTCTGTCATTCCTTCATGACACTGAGTTCACGGAAACTGACAAATGCTCTTGTGATCATAGAAGCTGTTCAGGACCTTTCTTAATTCTGGGATTTCATATAATTTTGTGTTGGTAAGGGTTTAGTTCTTCTCTGTTTAACCTGTAATTTGCAGAATGCAAAGATTAGCTTGTTTAAATAGCAGACTCATCAATTGAGGATAATTGAGGTTCCTGTGTATGTTGTTTGGCATGACAGTAGTCGACAGGAGGTCATGGCATCAGAAACAAGGACAGGGGCTGGCTGTCAGTCACCACCCTCCTTGCTCATATCCGTGGCTTCTTCAATCAAGCAAAAATTCTTGGAAATCAAGCCTCCTAATCAAATTGACAAGCGACCTATTATTTATCAAACCAAGTACAGAGATATTTACAAGCCAGACAGGTCCCTTTAACAGCATGAATTGATCAACTGAGGGTTGAATGGAGATAGGGTCAGAAGGTCACCCTTGGTCCTTTTAGCCGAGAATTTGCTTGAGCGGAGGGGAAGGCAGTGGGTATCTGAGACATTGACAATGCATTTAATTTTCCAGGTCTCCCATGGGCTAAGACTATTGTGTTCTGTGTCTTAGTTTAACATCTCATCCAAAGGTCAACATCGTTGGGAGGACAGCATATCGTCTGTACTCTACTAATGTGCCAGCCCAGTTAATGCAGCGAGACTTGAACTGACAACCTTCTGACTCAGAGTCAAAGTAGCTATCACTGAATCAAAGCTGAAATCTTAAAAACAGCAAAAATATCAGAACTTCTTTTCATACATTTTAAGGGTACTATTGGACCAGAAGTCAAACTGTGCAAAGTGAAAGCTTCTATAGTTCTGATTGGAGTACTGAATTCATCTTGATGAGATTTCTTGAGGGAATGAAGGTCAATGCTTGCAATCTCTTGTGCTTTTCATCCCCATTCCAGAGTTTTTCAACAGTGCGCGTGTTGAATTGCTAAAGGCAATTCATCTTATTATAAGATTCCATGCAAAACAACATGCAATAATCATTAGAATGTACACATTCAACAATAGTAGATAATGTGATTGACAATTTGTGCATTAACATTCTGTGCACTGAATATTTTCAGAAACAGATTAACCATAGCTTGTGGGCAATTCCATAGCCTATGAGTCTTTCAAATTAGCATTATGGCTCAAGACACAGAAAATCATGAGCTACCTGGCAGAAAATCATGAGCAAAGGATAAGAAAAAACTTATTCCCTTGTGTTTTCAGCTGACTGATGCTACACTTGAATATAAAAGGCTACAGCTTAAGAACATGGTCTAACTTATTCATAACTTGCAATTTATTTCTAATTAGACTAAGCTGAAGATAGGCTCTGGTATGATCAAGCACTCTTCATTTAAGGCAGATAGTCCTTTCACTACCCTTCAGTTTTGAATAATATACCTCAATCACACCTTAGGAGAGTATCTTACTTGAACAGCATGGTGTGATTATTTCCTCACTGCTTTAAAAGTGAATCATTCCGAATTGAGACTGCAGAATTGTCTTTTCTTATTGACCTTTCTCACTGCTGAATCACTCCCTGCATTGGAAACTGTCCCCTCTGCTTATTCTGTGAGAACAAAAGGGTTTTTTGATATACCTTAATTATTTCTGAAGGAGTACCTCACATTTATCAATCCAATTAGTTTAATTTCTCTCTTAGCTTTTTTAAACAGTCATAGCTTGTCATAGTACACTACTTGGAGCATACACATACAATGTTCATCTTCAGTATTGAAATGAATTTAGTGTCGAAGAGTGTGGTGCTGGAAAAGCAAAGCCGATCAGGCAGCATCCGAGGAGCAGGAGAGTTGATGTTTATTACTAGCAAAGGTAGAGAATAAGACTAGCTTTATCTGTTTTTACAGATGACTAGCTTCATCCATAAAAACTGCAGTTGCATTCAATAGTTTCTTGAATGTTTTGAGCATATTTTTGGTATTGCAGGTGTTTAAATGTACTTTCAGGTAATCACAGGGATGATTAATAGACACAATCATACAACAAATGATTGGACTAAATTTCAAACATCATGCTTTGGATATTTTGGATCAATGTTTCAATCAGCTTTTTCTTACTTTACGACACAGTTTTTAAAATATTTAAAGACTAAAAAGTTACTTGGGAGATGAATGGAATCTGATATTGTGTGAGAAATCTGGAGGTGTTCAATGCGTCTGTCAGTGGTTTTATTTTAAAACAGTCAGCTCATTCTAATTTTACATCTGCTTTGCGATTCAATTCGCAGCAGCAGGCATGATGAGGGCCCACATGATATTATCTTAAAGAGGCAAAGTAAAGATGCATTTTGCAGCAATTGGAATTGACAAGAAGAAAGGGGGGAAGTTAAAGAATGGTGTTGAGGCATTCTAAGGCTGCACTTGGTTCCTGGATTCTTCCTCTGATATTCTATTGAGGTGCTGGAGAGAGATGCCTATGACCTGCAAATACCAGATTGGCAGGAATGGCATGAATAAAAAGTCTTATCCAGAATACTTAGACATTTTCTTACAGCAACAAGTTCTGGAACTGACCAGAGGACAGGTTATTTTTACTGGTACTGTGCAACATGATAGCATTAATGGATGACCTCAAAGTAAAGGCACCTCTAGGTAGCAGTGACCTCAACATGATTGAATTTTTTATTCAGTCTGAAAGGAAGAAAATAGGATCTAAGACTGTATTTTAAACCTAAATAAAGGAACAACTGGGACATGAGAGCTGAGCTAGCTGAAAGGAAGTGGTATGAAAGAGCAAGGGACAAATCAATAGCGCCACAGTGGTTTTATCAAAATATTCAGAATAAGAACATTCCTATGAGTCATGATTTGGAGGTGCTGATGTTGGACTGGGGATAACAAAGTTAAAAATCACACAATACCACGTTATAGTCCAACAGGTTTATTTGGAACACTAGCTTTCGGAGCTATGAATCTTCATCAGGTGGTCAATGAAGGAGCAGCACTCTGAAAGCCAGTGCTTCCAAATAAACCTGTCGGACTATAATCTGGTGTTGTATGATTTTTTTAACTCTACTCCTATGAGTGGCAGGCCATGTGATTGGTCAGAATATAAAGACCAGCATGAAATGGCTAAAAGGTTAATCAGGAGCGCGAAATTAGGTGACACGGGAAAACTAGCCAGAAATGTAATAATGGATGGCAAGAGTTTCCACAGGAAATTAAAAAGGAAAATATTAAGTGATTTGTATTCCAGTGTGTGTCCTAAAGGTTCACGCATAATCAAAAAGGCTAATAGGACAAAATCCTATTTTTTCATGAGAGGAACTGAACATAAAGTGAACATAACGTTTCAGTTATACAGGGCAGTGGTGAGAGCACATCTTGAAGGTGCAGTTTTGATTCCTTATTTAAGGAAGGTTGAAAATGCATTGGAGGCAGTTCAGAGGAGATTTACTAGACCCGTGGTTGGAATGAATGGATTGACTTATGAGGATACATTGGACAGGATGGGCTTGTTTCCACTGGAGTTTAGAAGAGAGATGTGTGACTTGATTGAAGTGTATAAGATCCTGAGTGGTCTTGGCAATATGGGGGTTGACAGGATGTTTCCCTTGTGGGTGAGTTCAGAACTATTGGATACCGTTTGAAAGTTAGATGTCACCCTTTGAGGTCAGAGATGAGGGACATTTCTTTCTCTCAGAAGGTTGTGCAACTTTGGAACTTTCTGCCTCAGGAATAGCGCAAGAGGGGCCATTAAATATTTTTAAAGCAGAGGGATTCTTGTTAGACAGGGGACTGATGGGAATGCGGCATTTGAAACATACTTAGGTCAGCCACACTGTTAGTGGGTATCAGAGCAATAGACAATAGGTGCAGGAGTAGGCCATTCTGTCCTTCGAGCCTGCACCACCATTCAATATGATCATGGCTGATCATCCTTAATCAGTATCCTGTTCCTGCCTTATCTCCATAACCCTTGATTCCACTATCCTTGAGAGTTCTTTCCAACTCTTTCTTAAATGAATCCAGAGACTGGGCCTCCACTGCCCTCTAGGGCAGAGCATTCCACACAGCCATCACTCTCTGGGTGAAGAAGTTTCTCCTCATCTCTGTCCTAAATGTTCTATGTGTCCTCTGGTTCGACACTCACCCATCAGCGGAAACATGTTTCCTGCCGCCAGAGTGTCCAA
>NC_057727.1:43242786-43285675 GCF_004010195.1 Chiloscyllium plagiosum
ACTGGATCTCCCTTGTCCATCTTCAGAGTTACATCCTCAAAAAATTCCAGAAGATTAGTTAAGTATGATTTCCCCTTCATAAATCCATGCTGACTCTGTCCTATCCTGTTACTACTATCCAGATGTGCAGTAATTTCTTCCTTTATAATAGACTCCAGCATCTTTCCCACCACTGATGTCAGACTAACTGGTCTATAATTTCCTGCTTTCTCTCTCCCACCTTTCTTAAAAAGTGGTACAACATTAGCCACCCTCCAATCTGCAGGAACTGATCCCGAATCTATCGAACTCTGGAAAATAATCACCAACGCATCCACGATTTCTCGAGCCACCTCCTTCAGTACCCTGGGATGTAGACCATCAGGCCCTGGGGACTTATCAACCTTTAGATCTAACAGTCTCTCCAACACCAATTCCTGGCAAATATAAATTCCCTTAATTTCAGGTCCTTCAGCCGCTGTTATCTCAGGGAGATTGCTTGTGTCTTCCCCAGTGAACACAGATCTGAAGTACCAATTCAATTCTTCTGCCATTTCTTTGTTGCCCGTAATATATTCCCCTGTTTCTGTCTTCAAGGGCCCAATTTTAGTCTTAAGCAGGCTCAAGGGATAGAATGGCCTACATCTCCTCCTATTTCTTCTGTCTGTATACTATTCCCCAAGCACTGAGAGGAAGAAAGCAACCTGTGGCAGAAACAAAAAGAAGCTGTGATTGTAAGTCCTACTACACTTCTGGATACAATACTGGAAGCCACTTAATGAGCTAACCCGATCAGAAAAGGTGAGCAATTTGTTTCCTGTCCACCTACATTATGCTGTGCACATCACCACAACCCTTCATTTTGCTTCTCAATTAATCCATTATACCACTTGTCACATAGCTAATCTTGTAGGTGTGCCAACCCTTCTCAATTCTCACATACACATTTGTGCATCCACCACAACAACTCACAGTCATATGATATAATTTCATGCATGCCCAATTGTTCTCTTCATCATATGAGTGCCATCCAGCAGGTGACCATATACTATTACACTCACTCATGGATTGGTTCCTTTGCTATTGCAGAAGATAGTTTAGCACACCAAGGGGTAGAGCAAATTAGAGGAGCCACCTCACAACAGCAGCATAGGAGGCACTAGATATTCATAGGAGATTTCATCTGCCTGACAGTCAGAGATGGGGAAACAAAGAGTTTCCAACTTTCTGGTGTGACTGGAAAATATCTCCAACCTCCATGATATGTGGCTTTGAGTCATGCTGACTTGATACAACAGTTGGTGAGATCTGATCATATTCATAACGATAAGTGTAGAGTAATACTCAAATATGAAAATAGCAAACTATATCAAAAACCTATTGGCCTTCTCTGGTCTGGTTACATGTGACTCCAGACTCTCAATAATGTGGATGACTCTTCACAGGATAGTTAGGTATACGCAATAAATACTGGCCTAGCCAGTGATGCCCACATACAAAACTAATAAACACAAATAATAAAAAACCTCTTCCAAAACGATTATAAGAATAACATGATATTTTTAAATTCCCATTCTCATTAATGCCTTTTATTCTCAACAATCACCTTCTCATTTGCAGCACTATTCTCCGTAGTGGTGTATGCTTTTACTTTTAATTTGATATTATCCTTAACATCCTTAGTTAGCCACAAATGGTGCATCCTTCTCATAATCATTCTTTCTCAATAGACTGTATCAGTTTGTTAAGAATTATGAAATGTTTCCTTCATGCCCAGTTCCCAGATTCCAAGTCTCAGAGTATCAGAACAGGAAAGTTTGGAGTTTTATGACGTGGGAAGGTGAAACGTGGAGGTGGGGAGCCATCTCTGGTCATCTTGATGGAAAGGCCAGGGAGGTGTTGGGAAAGTGAGTGACTGCAGTAATAGACATGGAGGGGGTACCTAATATGTAAAGAGGAACCTTGCGGAAATTGAATTCACCTTCCCGCCAGTGTTCCCTTGAAGCAGCATAGCCGCCACTGGGAAGCTCTGTAAACATAAATCAACATGCTGACAAAAGCTTCCACTTCAAAAACCGTTGTCGTCAGAAGTGGGCAGCAGCAAATAACTCCATCCTGTTCTGATCAAGTCCAAGTGATGGATTTGCTTTGTGACCACATAAACATACAAATAATATTCTCAACACTATTTGCAATGAAAGGGTGGAATCTTGTATCGCCTCCATGTCAAGTTTGGCAAAAGGATGGTGTTTAATTGGCTAGGAAGGTTGAGAAGTTCCAGCTCACTGCTGGAACTCAGCTCTTTAGTCACTGCTTGGGCCAAAGCTATAGAAAGGACTGAGCAAAGTTAGCCCAATGAAAACCCAAACTAATCATCAAACAGCTTATTGATAAGTGTCACTTCTTAGCACTGTCAACAACAACGTCCACCACTTTGTTATGCTTGAGAAGAGACTGATGAGTCTGATTGGATTTGTGCTACTTTTTAAGAATATCAGTCGTTCTGCTGTAATGCGCATTTTGTCAGTGTGAATTAGCTATAACAGGATTGACAAATTGTGGACAATATTTGCATAACTTCCTTCTGAAAGGGTTTAGTGATCTTCTATAATGCGATTTTCTAGCGCGTTTTCCATCGTGCGATTTTCTATAACAAAGGGTTGCAGAGGAACACAACTGCTTCATTATACCAGAACAACCTGTAGCATATAAGTGGCCAATTTTTCATTAGATACCAGTATTGTAGTTGTATTGGAATAGTTTCACTAAGTGAACAGCTGCTTCTGGACTCCTCAGAACTACAATCAGGATGTTATCAGCGCCCATAACCTGAGCTGTATCCAGTGCCTTCAACCATTTAATATCATGCAGAGTGAATTGAATTGGCTGTGAACCAGCATCTGTGATGCTCAGGATGAAGCCAAAATTGATCATCCATTCAACACTTCTAGCTGAATATATTTGCAAAGCGTCAGTCTTGGTAAGATGCCAGCAATGCTACAAACAGAAGCAATATGAACTGTAAATGCAGGACACTGATGGTTCCACCTTTTGATGGCTGTAACCAGAGAGTTCAATAAAGTCCTTTGAGGTAAGTTGTGGTATCACTGCAACCTCAGTGATCATGTGTTAGTGTTCTAATAAGATGTTAGACCCTGCAGCTTGGCACATGTTGCTCTATAATCGTATCATCATGGTTTAATAATAAACAATTGTCGTAACTAATAAATCTAGCCTGAACGTGTATTAAAAACTGAAGAACCGACATCAGAGCACAATCCAACCATTGATAGGTAACTTCTGATGTTGTCAATTTTGCATCCTTTTGCTCCTTCATCAAAAGGACTACACAAAACAAGCAGATTACTTCATTTTTTCTTGGACTATGTCAAAAGCAAGGGGGCATGGTACAAGCTGTTATGGTGAGACATTATCATGTACCACAAAGATCATCAGCCACCACTCACCACAGATGTACATTTAAAAAACTCCATTTATTTTCCAATATTGAGTATTAGCTTTCAAGATGTAATCACAAAAATGACCTTGTATGTGGTCAACACATATTTTCAAATAACATTAGCATCAAAAACAAAATTAATTTTAATGGCATGCAAATTGTGTCCAAGATGGATTGATTTCATTGCATATCCTCAATTGAGGAATAAAGGTACAAAATTTTCATTAATAGTTATAATGCTGAAAACACTCGTCACTTTCATATTGCCAAGTAGCTTCTATGTCCCATAACAATTCTAAAATAGACATACAATGATTTATATAGTGTTCAAATGAGCACTAATTGTATTGTTAAATATGTGTAATAAATGATAATAAATAAAGATGAACAGAATCAATAAAGCCCACAATAACTATTTTAAAAAGAATAAAACCGAGCTGAATTCCAACGGTAACAGTCAAGCTCTTGACAGGATTATGACGCGAATATACTCTTCTACATTTTGTAAACAATTCCTACTTGACATAAAGGAGATTCACTTCACTTTAGGGATAGATTAATTTCCAACATCGACCATTTAAGCAATTATAATATATTTTACTTTGCCATAAAATTTATTGTACACTTGGTGCAAAATTTCAATTAAATATTGGCTGTTGCTATTCACATAGTTGCATAAACTTTCCAAATTATAAATTTATTTTGATTAGTGCAACTATTTTATTGAAACTAATGCTTGCATAGATCATACAGTTTTCCTCAGCAATATCATAAGCAGGTCTGTGTAAATTATTCATAGTTAACAAATATAGCAATGAACATTCTGACGCTTAATGTTGCAATTTCTAGCAGATAGAAAGTGACAGCTTTTTATTATTTTGTAATAAAAATAACCTTCAGGAGAATTGTTTGATAACTTCTTACTTAAGATCAGTGTACAGTCAGACTGGCTGCTAATTCAATTTACTTGCCTTTGTGGTTTTGACCTTGTTGCCACTGCTGCAGGACCATCCTGAAAGATCTGGAAGAACTTTGCATTCCTCACCCTCTAGGCAAGGATTCATATGGCACCACCACTTCTGCATTACTACAGAGGCTAGAAAAGAATTGAAAGAAACTACTTTCAGATGAGTGATGGAAAATTATGCATACAAACAGCATAAAACAAATGAAACAACTTAGATTTGATTATTTCACTTTTAGATCAAACCTTGAACAGAGTTACTAGTAAATATCATTTTCATTCTTGTCTGGCTTTCAAGGACAATTTATTTTTATTACTGGGCTTTTGAGCTCCATTTAGTAGGCTTATGGTTCGAACCAAGGTAAATGGGTCATGTTTACAAGTTAAATTACCTGAGTTCTAACATGTTCTCCATCTTACTATCAAATAAGAAGATTCTGTTTGCAATAATCATTAATTCATATAATCTGAAACTTTTTGTTTTTAATTACAATTCTCTGCTCCATTCCTGTACATCACTGTTGCACTGCTGCTTATCTCTGCAGCAACAGTTTTGTAGCTTTGAAGATGTGATTCTCCAACCCAGCCTATGTAACTTGAAGACAAGAAGACGTTTTCCACAACAGAAAACCTCTCCTCCCACACCCTGCCACGCCACACTGCCTCAATACAGACTAATGTTAGAACACTTGTTTGCCAGTGGGTCACAGTATCATCTTATACTGGCACACGAGTTAGTGGTTGTAGAACTGTTATAAACATAACATTCATTTTTCAGTTTATAGAAAGTAGGGGCATGAAATGTTTATTAAGGGCTAGATATAGACTGATGTCACTTAATATTCCAATTCTTGCTGTTTATTTTTGCTTGTCACTACAAGCTCTTTTTACAGGCTCCAGAAGTGAGAGAATTCCTGAGAGAGGTGGTTCATTCTACGTACTTTTATCTAAGTGGATTCAAAACATCTAATAATTGAGGAAGCATTGAACAGAAAAAAAAACACATTACTAAGTATTTTAACAATAAAGGATTTGTTTTATCTGGTGCCAAACTAAAGTGGAAAAGCCATTAGCAGACATCATTAGAGTTCATCAGTGATAGTGTGTCAGATTTCACATACATTAATTAAGTAATTATCCTTTAACCTTTGTATAATGGTACTAATGGAAATAGAACTCCACATTCATCTTCTGGAAAATGGAGCCTCCCTGTTCAAAGGGGTTACAACAGCAACGTATACTCAGTGTGATTACCAATGTTTGTGAGTTCTGCCACAATTTCTATCAATTTATTACATATCTTTGAATACTAATAGTTCAGAACTGAAAAGGGGTAAGTTAATGGGGATGTTACATTTTGTAGTCTCATTTTCCCTTCTTATCCTAGATGCTTCAGCTTTTATATTTTATGTTATTTTAAAAGTTTTTTAAATTCCTCATAACTTAAGAATATCATTGAATTGTTGGGTTTTAAAATGACATTCGCATCTTGTGCTCTCAAAAGATCTTTCTTGTTTCGTCAAAAAGCAGCAAAGCATAAAATGCACCAGATCTCATTTCATGAAATAAGTAAATAAACAATAATATGATGCACAAAATATAGAATAATTAAGTAACAGTAGATAGATTAAACTAACTACTTAAAAGGGAAGGGCTAATTGTTTACAATCTCTATATTACACTATTATTCCAGCCAGCCTTCATCCAGAACCGAGTAGGAAGAGTAGATATTGGGTAGGATGAAGAAAGGAGCTATTCAATAGGAAAGACTGGGAAGGTAGTTCAATGGTCCCAGTCCGCAGGCTGCACTAAGATGATCCTTTTGGCTTTTCAGGGCTTGTTGTTCCACAATTCTCCTTCTCCAGATACTTTTACTTGCTTGCAAGAAGCACAGAGCAACTGGTTCACATGTTTAAAGTATTTGACTCATTGGTTAAAAGCCACAGCTTTCAGCATCTGATGACGTGAGATAACATGGTTTTCTTCAGGATTGAGATGTTTTTATTTAACTGCAGAGAAAAGGATGGCTCCTTCTTTTACAGAGATCCAATGGTTACTGATCAAACATTCAGATCCCCAAGCTGTTCAGCTACCTGGAGCCAAGCACATAGTTGTTGGCAGGAAGATGGCCAAGTGGTCACCACTCTACAGACCAACAAATTACTTGTTGCAAATCAAATGTCCCATCATACTCATCCCCTGGCTCCAACTCATATGTAGTAACCTCTTCCACTACTTGAACAAACAACTGTGTTAACAGCACTGACAGCAAGTGCCAATTAAATTGTTTTTAAAAAGTGCAGTAATTGTTTTGATGACTAAAGGGTTTTAAAGTGGAATGAAATACAGTGCGTTAGCAGTCTACAGGATCCCAGAGAATGAGTCAAGTACCAAACTGATTCTGCTGAGACAAAAACTGCGGCATACACAAGATAAACTATTGATTGTGTTAGAACAAATGGCACAATCTCGAACTGCTGCATAACAAGCTGGACCATTGATTGAGTTAAAAGAATAATTGAGTCACTTACTAACCAACAAGAAGAGGATGTAGTTAGAATGAGGTTCAAGTAAAGGACCTATAAAGGGCCAGTGTGAACAGTCTATAGCAGCAGAACTCGAGACTAAAACCACAAGAAAACTACAAGCCAGGGGACCTGGAAGAACCCAGCCAATTCTCAGTAAATGGAAGCATCATGCTCCAACTAGTTTAAGTATACTGGCAGAGTGTAATGATCTATGTGTATGTGAGTTGAATCAAACCATTAATTGGTCAAACCTTTCAGTCAGTCAGACTGATCAATATTTTCCACAATCCTGAGTTTTAAAACAGTTCCTTTCCCATTTTTGTTCACAATCAAAAGTAAAAAGTTATGTTCTTCGTGATGCATTGCAGAAAGTGCAGAGAGTTTTACGAGTATAGTTCCAAGGATGCAACGATTTAGTTTTGAAGATAGGTTGGAGAAGTTGGGATTGCTTTCCTTAGACAGGAGAAGACTAAGAGGAAATTTGATAGGAGTTTTCAAATATGTGGGGTTTGAACAGAGTGGGGTTTGAACAGCGAGAAACTGTTCCTGCTCATAAATGGGCGAAGGACCAAAGGATACAGATTTAAAGTGTTTTGCAAGAAAAGCACAAACAAGGTGAGAATAAACTTTTTCACACAGTGACTAGTTGGAGGGCAGAAAATACTGCCTGGAAGTGTGATGGATGCAGGTTTGACTAAAGCATTCAAGAAGGCATTGCATGATTATTTAGATAGAAACAATGTTTCTATCTCATGTTTTGGGACTTGTCCAACATCTACTTTAAACAAAGGCAGTGAGGGTTTGGATATGGAATTAGTAAAGACATAGCTAAAGGAAAACGCCTTCTTCTGTACTCCATGGGTAAGAGATGGTAACTAATTTCAAAGAGAGTTAGTGCAGATGCAATGGGCCAAATAGCCACCTTCAGCACTGTAGCCTTTGAGATTCCATGATAATAGACATAGAAGTTCTCACCATGGCCTTTCAATTCTCCTTAGCTATGGGAGTGATGCCATGTGACTGGTGGACTGCAAGTGGTAATCGCCTAGTCAAAAAAAGGAGAGATGGGAGGACATGGTACCTGCAGACCAATCAGTCTAAGGTTGATGGAGGGAATGTTATTAGGGACATGAAGACATTATGTTGTTAAAAAAAGCATATGTGATAATTAGTTTCCTTGTTAGGGCATTGAATACAAAAACAATGCTAAACCTTGGCATAACACTGGCATATTCAGCTGCAGAATTGTACAGAAATCTGAGCACTATACTTAAATAAGGGTGTCAAGGCCTTAGTAAGAGTCAATGGGTAATTCTGCAAGATGATACAATGGCTAAAGGATTTCAGTTACAATGAGAGATTGGGGAAGCTGGGAGTGTTCGCTTGAGATGGAAAGGGTTAAGAGAGACTTAAGAAAAATATTCCAAATGATGAAGATACATAAACTATAAAATAAATATAAAATGATAGAGAAAATATAGAGAAACTGTTACCTTTGCCAAATGGATCAGCAATGAAAGGCCATAGATTTGGAACAGTTCACAAAAGAACGAGAAGGGAAATTAGGAAAACCTTTTTTTTGCACAGCAAGTTATTAAAGTCTGCAATGCCATTCCACAAAGCAACTGATGTGTATTTGGAGAGGGCAAATTTGCAGAGTCATGGGAGAAAGCCATGCTGTGGAACTAAATTAGACTGTTCTTTCAAAGAGGCAAAACAGGTACAACATCCAAATGGCCTCCTACTGGGCTGTGCGATTCCATGATTCTATAAATAGGATCATCATAATCCATTACAGGAGTCTGACCATCATAAATTAGCTTAGAAGGACCAAACAAACAGTCCTATATATCTCTGATCAGACCATATTCAATTGTCACTGACTGAATTATGGTATTATAACTAGCCTTGGATGCAATCAAATAAAATTTCTTGATATTTGTATCAACCTTAACCAAGAAGACTTTTAATTTAGCCAGGTTGGCCTTAAGTGAAGTAGTTGATTCCTTTTCCTTTTCATTAGCAAACCACCACCTTCCATTGTTGTAATATCACCTGTCTCCATGCCTAATTTATTCAAACTAGCATTGACATTCTCAACTTGTTTTGAGTCATCTCAATTGTTCCAATATTTTCTGGGTCAGCTATTGAATTCTCACCCTCTGTAAATTTTGCTACATTATCCCACCTCACATTGTGCTCTGTTAACCCTCTGTTCACCTCTGTCCACTGATCTACATTGGCTTCCAGTCCAACAATACACAAATTTAAAATTTTCATCCTGGAATGATAAATTTGTTAATGTTCTCTGCTTCCAGTAGCGCTACAAATATTTACACCAGTTCACATGAAGAGGCAGATTGTGGGCAGCCACCTGAAATGTCCAAACACCATTCTTCAATTATTCTTCTCTTATACTTGCTCATTGGAATTTACCAAGTTCCATTTTTTTTTCTGATAATGCTTTTGTAATCTACCTTGGGACATTTTACTGCTTTAAAGAAGCTGTATTAATACATGTTGTTTTTGTTGAGTGTTGCATATATGAGGCAACACATAAGGACACCAGGTGAGTCATAAAGTGGGATCTAAGAGTGTGAAACAGAGGATCTAGAGCCTGTCGATGTAACAGTTTATAGAAGAATGCTGAGTAAGCATCACACTTGTTAAGGACTATTTGAAGGACTTAAGACAATATTAAGGATCATGATGTGTATCCAATGACATTCTTAGTAAGTCCACTATTGAAGCAGCAATATTATAACATTACATCTGTGTCATAGCATCCATGTGCACAGAAAATCAGTGAAATTATTATAAAATAATTTGTACATGCACATTTGTCAAACCATAACTGGTGGCTGTACGTGCACAGTATACCAGGTTCCATTTTTCAACAGATTCCTGCTGGATGTAGTCTTCGAATGCAAGTATGGCCAAGTGCAATACTTAGATCACATGCCCCAGTCTCTGTCACATTTTAGCAGCAATAATAATTTATTATTATCATTTTACCTTCCACTAAGCTATAAAATTGCCTTATAGGATATCTCAAATGATGACAAATTAGCTTTCAATCTCACTGTGCACTTGATCTTATTGGTCTAAAATTCCATTGAAAAATAATGACGTGAAAAATTTAAACAATTTGACCTTATCAAATTTTTACTGTGAAATGCCACCAGTGATCATGATATTTTGAGGAGTGTAAGTGATGACTCAGATCATTGTCATTGAAAACTTCTGTTAACTGAAAAGTTTTAAATCTGAAGATAACTTATTACACAACTAAAAAGAAGACATGTTCTTGGTTAAGCTCCAAGACAGACCTTTAAATATAGATATCTGGGCTCAATCACCTTCAGCTATTTCATCATTGACCTTTTCGCCAGTATAAGGGCAGAAATGAGAGTGTTTGCTGATGATTGAAGTGTTCCATTCCATTCACAACTCCTCAGATACTGAAGCAATCCAAAGGTTTGAAATATTAACTCAGTTCCCTCTCCATAAATGCTGTCTGACCCAGTGAGTATTTCTACTGTATTCTTTTTATATTTCACCTCTACCCATATACTGGCTGGAAATGAATAATAACATCACTGTATTTACACCAACTGTACAGGAAGAAGATCTTCTCACAGGTGCACTCCTTTAGGCCTGATAAATAAAAAAATCTTGGGTTTCCCCTGCCTCACGATTCAATACAGTCCATGTTTTAAACCATTCCATGGTTTAAATCTACTGCCTATGAAATAACTCAGAGCATTTAATGCTACGATTAACAACAGTTTGAATTAAATGTGGTGAACGGTCAACTCACATAGAACACTGAGAACACACTGTGTGGACAGTTTCCTATGTGTTGCTTATAGCATAATTGTAAACCTGTTCTTTTTAAATGTATTTCTATTTTGCCACAACTAGCAAAAACAAGTATCATCCATAGTGATTCTGCAAATTTATTCAGATGAATTTTAACACTTCCCGATTGGCAGGAAAGGAGTCGATAGTTATAATAAGGCAGCACAATTCCAGCTTATTCTCCATTTTAACTCCTGCTGATGGCTCATCCACAGCTAAAACCAAGAACACTGCCATGTGATATTGCTTCCCAGAGAATTAAAATCGGTCTATTGTGTGCATAGATTTCTTTGATTTCAATGTTTCTGTGCCTTTTGTTGGTTTCCCATGACAGATATTATCTTCTGACTGAAAGAATAAACAGACAGCCTTGTCTGAACCTCTGTCAATGCTGTTATGTAACCTACGGAAAGAAGATGGCCCTGAGCTGCCTAAAATCAAACACCTGACAGCTTTCCCTCCTTCTGGTGGGCTGCAGCATTGTGGCAAACCACACCAGTTTACCGCCTCATCAGATCATACAGTGAAAATGCTGAAATCCTCTGTCAGACAACAAAGCAGTTAAGCCAAGTAATCAATTACACACTCACAAATGTTCAGCACAATATTGTAGAGGAGGTGGAGAGGGGACAATGTGTGAGTCATGGGTAGGAGAACAGGATGCAACAACATAGTGCCGTAAGACCTGGAAATGCAGGTCATTCAAATTTAATGGTACAACTCCATTTCCATTTTTCCCTCTATTTTCCGGTCTGCCCACAGGCACAGGTTGTACAGAAAGAAGGTGGTTGTGCAGGGTAGGGTATAATTGCAGGGAAAAAGTGAGGACTGCAAATGCTGGAGATCAGACTCAAGAGTGTGATGCTGGAAAAGCACAGCCGATCAGGAAGCATCCGAGGAGCAGGAGAATTGACGTTTCGGGCATAAGCCCTTCATCAGGAATCGCAGTTGCATTTGAGAGGAGGTGGAGAATCTTAAGATTGCAGTAAGTGGGAGATTATAGGTTAACATGTGATGGATATTAACCATTGTCCTTGTGATTGATCCCAGTAATTTAGCTTGGGAGATTTCAACCTGCCAAAGAAAACATGGACAGGCCTCAATCAACCAAGGCCAGGCTGGCAAAGATCTGGCCACTTGCTCTACAAATGGAATATGAGGAATAGCTCAGACAGCGTCTGCAGTCATCCAATTCAAACCACTGCTCACCCACTGAACTGCTGCCCTGACAGATCCATCCCAGGTGCCACCATAACCATTCACTCTCTGTCAGCTGAAGCCATTGAATGAATTGCTCATGTTATGAAGTTGAAGGCATGTATGTACCTTTAAGAGAGAGTGAATGCTGTTCTGAACTGAGAGACTAAAGCTCCTGTGATATGACTAGATGGCAGTCCCAGAGTGTACTGGAAAATTGAAAATATGTAACAGTTGGCTCTGAAACGAATACCTGAGTTTTGGTAGAAGAAAGTGAGGACTGCAGATGCTGGAGATCAGCGTCGACAGTGTGGTGCTGGAAAAGCACAGCAGGTCAGGCAGCATCTGAGGAGCAGGAGAATTGACATTTTGGACATAAGCCCTTCAACAGAAATGAGGTTTCTGGGCCCTTCCCTCGACTCCCTGGCCCACAAGCCTCATTGCTGATGAAGGGCATATGCCCGAATCATCGATTCTCCTGCTCCTCGGATACTACCTGACCTGCTATGTTTTCCAGCACCAAATTTGAGTTATGGTTACCATTTTGATCATTTGAATTTAACCAGACAGTTTAAATTATGCCCCAGGATACCAAAACCCAATTGAGTTTGACTTTATTGTTTTGCCAACATTAAATCAATGACAAGGTTCTATATTTGTGGGGATATAAAATGTGGGCATTTTGAAAATTGATCAGAGTGCAACTGCCATTGAGACAGAAACACAGAGCTAACATCTTGCTCTCCAAGAAATTCGAAAACACTCTCTGTCAAAGCTACCTTTTCAGATGAAACATACTCGCAGCAAAAAGAAAGAAGACAACCCAGGGAGGTCCTCAGCTGGAAGAAGAAAGACACAGAAGACACAGCGGCTTTGTGGTTTTGAAATTAAGTTGATGTGATTTTAGTAAGTGTCTCATTGGAATAGCATATTGTTATAGAGTTGGAGGCAGACACTAAGCAGTTAAGAGAAAGGGGGCTTAGAATTGTGAATAGTTGTTTAATGTTGACTTTTAGAGTTAAGAAGTAAGTTTATGTCATTTCATTCTAATAGCGGAATTTGGGAGTTCTCTGTCACTCATTTTAACCAATTATGAGGTGACGTGAGCTTTTCTGGGTATTTGGTTTAATTAGCAGAAGGGTTCAGCTTCATATTATAATACTAACCTTGACATTGAACAATAAATGTTTCCTCAGCTATGCAAATAAAAAATCTCAGGATGTGGGTGTGTGTGGGGGTGGGGGATGATGGTGGTGGTGGTGCGGCATTCTTGCTGTTACTAGTCCACAAGCAATGCTACAAAGGCATTTGGTTATTGAATGTGCACATTCTCATGTCGCTTCACTGGTAGGTTTCAGCATCCCTTGGAAGCATGTTCCTCACCAAAAACCATGTGGCACGTGCCTCAGCAGTGCATTAAAATTACTGATCTGCATCTTGACAGCAGATTACTTGTGCTGCCCACCCAATCAGCCCAGATGTCCATTTTGTTTAGAAATTAATCATCCACACTCCTGCAATGCTTCAAAAACTGTATTCATTGGTAGCAGCTCCTCTTCCGCCTGTCTTGGATGGTAACTTTCTTATCTCATTTGGGGCATTGTTTGTTCAGATTGCATTGGTGATTTCATTAATAAAAATAGTGTATTAACAGTGTACTTAGTGGTGTTCCTGTCACTGTAACTTGTGTGTCTAGGAGATGGTGAACAGAGGTAAGGGGAACTGAGAATGAATCATTGTCAAAATCGTGCTGCGCTGCTTCAGGGATGTTATTGAAAAATACAATGATTATATCTCAGATACTGTGACATGTATTTCACCACGTTCTGTTTGTTATGAATTAGGTGTCAGTCATCATAAACTGAATACACTCCCATTTTAGTTATTACATCTTAATTCCTTAGTTTTCAGAATCATAGAATCATAGAGATGGACAACACGGAAACAAACCCTTCCATACAACTCATCCATGCCAACCAGATATCCTAATCTAGTCTAGTCCCATTTGCCAGCACTTGATCCATATCTTTCCTATTCATATACCCATCCAAATACCTTTTAAAAGCTATAATTGTACCAGCCTCTACCACTTCCTCTGGCAGCTCATTCCATACACACACTATCCTCTGTGAAAACAAAATGCCCCTTAGGTCTCTTTTATATCTTTCTGCTCTCACCTAAACCTATGCCTCTAGTTCTGGACTCACCCACCCCAGGGGAAAGACTTTGTCTATTTATCCTATCCATGCCCCTTGTGATTATATAAACCTCTATAAGGTCACCCCCTCAGCCTCCAATGCTCCAGGGACAACAGCTTAATCAGGCTCTCCCTATAGCTCAAATCCTCCAACCTGGCAACATCCTTGTAAATCTTTTCTGAACACTTTCAAGTTTCACAACATCCTTCCGATAGGAAGGAGACCAAAATTGCACGCAATATTCCAAAAGTGGCCTAACCAATGTCCTGTACAGCATAACATGACCTCCCAACTCCTATACTCAATGCTCTGACCAATACAGGAAAGCATTCCAAGTGCTTTCTTCACGATACTATCCATCTGCGACTCTACTTTCAATGACCTATGAACCTGCACTTCAAGGTCTCTTTGTTCAGCAACACTCCCTAGGACCTTACCATTAAGTGTATTAGTCCTGCTCTGATTTGCTTTTCCAAAATGCAGCACCTCGCATTCATCTAAATTAAACTCCACCTGCTACTCCTCAGCCCATTGGCCCATCTGATCAAGATTCCATTGTACTCCGTGGTTACCTTCTTTACTGTCCACTTCACCTCCAATTTTGGTGTTATCTGTAAACTTACTAACTATACCTCCTATGTTCACATCTAAATCATTTATATAGACGATGGAAAGAGTGTACCAGTACCAATCCTTGTGGCACTGCACTGGTCACAGGCCTTCAGTCTGAAAAGCTTCTGTATCCAAATGGCTAGTTCTCTCTGTTTTTCCATGAGATCTAACCTTGCTAACCAGTCTCCCATGAGGAACCTTGTTGAATGCCTTACTGAAGTCGACATAGATAACATCTACTGCTCTGTCCTCATCAATTCCTCTTTCTTACATCTTCAAAAATCTTAATCAAGTTCATGAGGCATGATTTTCCATGCACAAAGCCACGCTGACTATGTCTATTCAGTCCTTGCCTTTCCAAAAACACATATTTCCTGTCCCTCAGGATTCCCTCCAACAACTTGTCCACCAACAATGTCAGGCTCACTGGTCAATAGTTCCCTGACCTTTCCTTACCACTCTTCTTAAACAGTGGCACCACGTTAGCCAACCTCCAGTCTTCCGGCACCTCACCTGTGACTATAGATGATATAACTATCCCAGCAAGGGGCCCAGCAATTACTTCCCTAGCTTCCCACAGAATTCTAGGGTACACCTGATCAGGTCCTGGGGATGAATCCACTTATTTTTGGTGAATATCTCCATCTTAAAGACCGCCTTAATTCTAGAATACCAGGACACCCTCAAAAATAACGAAGGCACAAAGAACCATCTGGAGCATAATTCATTAAAAGCTGATCTTATAGCAAAAATATTATTTCAAAACAAGTAAATTGTAGTCAACAACAAGGTTTTTTCTCATTCAATTAAAGCAACAATCAATTCTTTCTTTTGTGAAATGACACATGATTTATCAGGAAGTGGAGTTAACATTTTAATGTCAGTGCAACTAGCCACAATAAAAAGGCCAAAATGTTCAAATTAGAAGCAAAATAGATAGCTAACTAGAAACAGAAAGCACATTAAATGATTTTGTTTTAAATATATAATTCATTACAGCTTCACACTTTGTTCAACTGGCTTGAGGAACTATAAAACATCCCCTAGGAAAAAACCTGCCAAGTATTAATGAGCTCATTTGTCGATATGAACAAAATGCCAATCCTCCATACTGGACTCACACACCTGGTTCTACAGTAGAAATGTCCTCATTTGCACTGCATTTGATTGACAATAAATAAACACTGTAGAAAACACATACGTGCATCTGAAATTATATTACTCTAAATATAATCATCCAAAATAATTTCAGAACCAAAGTAAAAAATATTAGTGTATTACACTCAAAGTAAGGAACGTCTCAAGAAATGAACTGCTGTTCCACAGCTTACTTAATGTTATGGTAGAATTATAAGAAAATTACTTCTTCAGATGATGTTTCAAACAGAAGCTATTTTAAAGTTTAAAACTGTCTTTTAACATGCAATATGTTATTATCTTCAGGAAATAGCTGTTGCACACCAAGTATCTATAAATCATGGCAGTCATTGTCTGGTTCCCTTCCAAGTTTTGTTGTGAGTGATCCTCAAGTTATAAGTTATTCACAACTTTGTCTGCTCAAAGTCCAAAATACATGTTCCATCAGTTGACTGTAATCCAGAAACACAACCAACTTTAGACTAGCTCCAAACAGATAAAGAGTAAAACTTAGAGTCTCCAGTGCACTGAGAAACAAAGCCCTTGAAAATTGTTTTGCCCTTCACCTAGGTGAAAGAATGCCATGTTATTTAATAAGGGTATGGGAAATTAAGAGTTGTGATTAGGGACTATGCCACTTCCTCCCTCTGCTCAAATTAAGTTGGAAGTGGGAAGGCTCGTGATTGACCCAATTAACCCCCTATTGATGTCGACTAATAGCCAGCAATGGGTGGGGAATTCCATGCAGAAAGCCGAGAAAGTCAACCCTATTGTGTTTGCTTCAGTCTCCTGGGTTGATGTAGGGATAGGACTTTCATTGTCAGGAAATTTGTGCCTCAAATGATCCAGTTATGGAGGCAGTGGGGAATGTGCAGAAAGTTATTGGCCCCTGCCTCCTCCCACAACCCTCATCCTTTCCTCACCCATTGCCCCGTACTCTTGATAATCCTTGGTCTCTCCTGAGGGGCATTAGCATAGGATGGTCATGCAAGCAGTGGCATAGTGCTACTGTTACTAAACCCACCATCCAGAATACCTTGCTATTGTTCAGGGAACATGGGCATGAATCCCATCAAGGCAGATCATGAAACTTGAATTCCATGAATACCTGGAAGTAAAAGCTAGGCTGATGTCAATCACGTAACCATTGTCATTTGTAATATTTTTTTAAAAACTGGTTCACTAATATCCTTTGGGGAAGGAAATATGACATCTTTACCAGGATACAAGGGATTCCATCCTATGGCAATGTGGTTGACATTTATCTGCTCTCTGAAATAGCCTGAGATAGCAATTAAGTTCTATCAAAATGTGAAGAAGTTTGGTTAGAGGAATAAAGTCAGACAGATCACCTGGCATTGATCTATGCATTGAAAATAGTGACAAAAAATGCAGCCTATTGACCCTGAAGAACCAACACCTGGGGGCATCTGGCAAAATTGGGAGAGCTGCTGCACAGAACTAGTTAAAAACAGACTGTCACAGTCATACTCACAGAACCACACCTGATAGGGAAGATCCCAGACAATACCAGCACCATCCCTGAGTAAGTCATATCCCATTGGCTGGACAGAAGTGGTGAAACCGTGGCATACAATGGGGTGAGAATTGCCATGGGAACTTTCGGACCCCATGAATGTCTCATGGCATCAAGTCAAACATGGGCAGGGAAATCTCCTGCTGATTACAATCTACTGCCCTCTCTCAGCTGATGCATTAGTACTCCTCTGTGCTGAACAGCAATTGGCAGAAACACTAATGGTTGAGATGCCACAGACTGGAAACTGAGTGGAGGGCTCCAATGTCCATCACCAAGAGTGGCTTAGTACCATAATTACTAACTGAGCTGATCAAGTTCTGAAAGACATGGCAGATAGACTGGGTCCATAGTGTGTGGTGAGGAAACTCTCATGCACTGCAAAGCAAGCTCCACTATTCCCAGAGTCATTATAAATATGAAAGATTTAAATATGAACATAATATAAAATCCCTAATTTTCCCATCTGATTAACTCCAGTTAAGAAGAAAGCACTCACCAGGTTTCTGTATGTAACAAGAAAATAATCATTTATTATGAACAAATTGTCTTTAATGGTCATACTTAAATTTGTATTGCTAACTCTGAAACTTAAATTTCATCTATTCTTAAATTCCCTCCTTCATAGACAGGCACAAAGTCAGAATAGACATGGATATTAAGAGTGGCAAAATAAAAAACAAAATCAGGGAAACACTGTTTGATAGGATCAGACATGACCACAGGATTTGATGAATTGCTTTCTTTCTCTTTGTTTCAATTCCTTTTTAGGTCTTTGCTTCTGACATGAGATTGACCGCACACTGATGCACTCTTTCATTTGCTGGCTGAGAATTTGTCCTTTCATTGACTTTGAAGGTGTTTTATTCCTCCTTTAACAGGCGATTTGAAGAGAAATGTGAGTGGTAGACAGCTGACTGTTACTGGAAACTTTCACAAGTGAGAGTGAGAGAGACATACACTCTGAACGAGATCTTTCAATGCTTTTTCTTTTCAGGCTAGAGGCTTCTGTGCATCCTCTGCTCCCACACAAGCCATGGTCACCTGTCCAAGAGCCAATCAGAACATTGACAAGCTCCTCAGTTGAGAGTTAAATCACAACACACCAGGTTATAGTATAACAGATTTATTTGGAAGTACTGGCTTTCAGCGTGCTGCTCCTTCATCTGGTGGGGCAGGATCATAGGACATGGAATTTATAGTAAAAAATCAAAGCGTCATACAACTGATGCGTTGCATTGAACAAACCGAGATTGCTGTTAAGTCTTTAATCACTTATAATGCGTTGCAGGTTTTAATTAATTAATATGTAAATCCCAGAATTTCTTTTAAGTCACATTCCCAAGACAACTGAAGGTTTATAAAAAAAAGGTGACACCTCACCTCAGACAATGCATTAAATGTGTCAGGTTAGAGTCTGTCTGTATTCCAAACTTGAGCCCAAACTTGGGCGGCATGGTGGCACAGTGGTTAGCACTGCTGCCTCACAGCGCCAGAGACCTGGGTTCAATTCCCGCCTCAGGTGACTGACTGTGTGGAGTTTGCACATTCTCCCCGTGTCTGCGTGGGTTTCTCCGGGTGCTCCGGTTTCCTCCCACAGTCACAAAGATGTGCAGGTCAGGTGAATTGGCCATGCTAAATTGCCCGTAGTGTTAGGTAAGGGGTAAATGTAGGGGTATGGGTGGGTTGCGCTTTGGCGGGGCGGTGTGGACTTGTTGGGCCGAAGGGTCTGTTTCCACACTGTAAGTAATCTAATCAGACTGGTTCTATTTCCAAAGTGGGATTTAGTAAAATGTCACATGGACTGAGTGCCTACAGATTGTGTGCTTTTTGAACAAAATTGAATGTACCTGCAAATACAAATCTGCAACTGCAAACTCACCCCATAGACTTATATGTGTGTGTGCATGTGTGTGACAGAGTGAGAGAGAGTGACACAGAGAGAGAGAGTGAGTGAGTGAGAATATGTGTGTGTGTGAGAGTGTGAGTGTGTGCACGCTTGATAGAGTGTGGGCACGAATGTGACAGAGTATATGCCTGTGAGAGGGTTTGCACGTGAGTATGAGTGTGGATGTGTGTCTGAGAGGATCTCTGTGAGTGTGTGAGTGTGATTGTGTCTAAGAGTTTATGTGTATGTGTGTGTATGTGTACTTGTGTGAGAGTGTGTATGAGAGAGTGTATAGTGTGGTGGGGTCACACGTAGTGTGACATGAACTGAAGATCCTGGTTGAAGCCATCCTCATGGGTACCAAGCTTGGCTATCAGCCTCTGCTTGGCAACTCTGCGTTGTTGTATACACTGAAGTCCACCTTGGAGGGCGATCACCCAAAGATCCGAGGCTGAATGTCCTTGACCGCTGAAGTGTTCCCACACTGGGAGGGAACATCCCTGTCTGGCAATTGTTACGTGGTGTCTATTCATCCGTTGTCGTAGTGCCTGCTTGGTCTTGCCAATGTACCATGCCTTGGGGCATCCTTGCCTGCAGCATATGAGACAGACAACATTGGCTGAGTCACATGGTGGGTGATGTCCCCACGTGTAATGGTGGTATCCATGTCGACACACTGACATGTCTTTCAGTGGTTGCCATGATGGGGTTGTACAGTGTTTTGGTTGATGTGCTAAAGGCTGGGCAGTTTGCTCCAAACAGTGGTCTTTTTAAGGTTTGGCTGCTGTTTAAAGACAAGTAGAAGCATAGGTAAGATCTTGGTGAGGTGCTCATCCTCATCAGTAATGTGTTGCAGGTTGAGAAGAACATGGTGTAGTTTGTCCATTCCCATTCTAAGTGATTAATGATTTAACAGCAATCTAGGTTTGTTCAATACATTGCATCAGTTGTATGACTTGTTGATCTTTTACTATAAATTCTGTGTCCTATGATCCTGCCCCACTAGCTACCTGACAAAGGAGCAATGCTCCAAATGCTTGTACTTCAAATAAACCTGGTGTTGTGTGATTTTTAACTTTGTCCACCCGAGTCCAAAACTGGCACCTCCATATCATCCTTAGTTCAGAACTTACTTGTGTCTGCTTTCGCTTTCACTGTTGTGAAGAAAGACAATCTTGTATACAACTCACAACGTGCATCAGTAAGCATGGTACTTAAAATTAATCATCTCTCTATACTGCCTCTTTGGTTGAAAGCTATATCCATAGTCCAAAAACAAAGGAAATAACAGGATGTGGGCATGAATTTTATTTTGAAAGAATTTGCACCAAAAGATCTTGTGAGATTTTTCACTGTACCTTACCAAATGCAAACGGTTAATTACCTACTCAGCCTCTATGGGGTCCATCACATCTGATTCTACCCTCATTTAACCACACGGTACTCCAAGAACAGCTTACCATTCTTTGCATATCCATTGAACAACTTGCACCCCTTGAGTCCTCGCCATGTTTGACAGCCTGCCATGCACTTGGACCAGCATTGGCAATCTGGCATTGCTCTTCACCAGCACAGTAATGGCACACTGCCCACACTATCAAGGCTGCTACAGCCTGCAAATACAATTCTATTGTCTGACCTTAGTTGCCTTTTAACCACCATGCCACACACTTTACCTATCCTTAGACACATCTCATCTGAAGACCCTCTCGAAGTCCCCTTTCCTCAATGTCCCCCCATTAGTCAGCCACAATAGATCATTGTCCAGTTGGGAACAACACATACAGGCAAGCATTCCGACAAGTTCAACACAGCTTTCATTGTCAGCCAGCAAAACTGAACACAATGGGAATGAAAGAAACAAAAACAGAAACTACTGGGAAACTCAGCAAATCTGGCAGCATCTGTGGGGAGAAAGCAGAGTTAACGTTTCAGGTCCAGTGACCCTTCCCCAGAATGCCGCAAAAAGGGAATTGATACAGTCACAGTGTGAACCATCTTGACCTCCACAGTCTATGATGGTCTTCAATACCAAGCTCGCTTCTACTGGAATTGGGTGTGAATCAGGGCCTGTCTGCATTGCAGCATCCAATGTAGCTGTACTCTGCCATGCACAAGGAATGCTTTCTCCTCTTCCTCAATGTCCTCATTCTTCTCCTCATTCCCAAATCCCCCAGTTCTTCAGCATCAGTCACATTGCCTCATTCTAGTTGCATTGAATACAGCACCCCAGGATGGTGGGGTACACAATGTCTAGCCTATATTGGAGGGCTCCCCCAAACCACTCTAAGCAAATCTCCAGCAGTCCTATTGCCTACTGCACCACAGCCCTGAAGGCAGTATGTGCACCAACTTGGTGAAGGCACCACACTGGCTGAATGACCAGCATGTAACATCTAAAAGGGAGGGTCCCGACTACACTCTGACCCCTTCCTGTTCCAGACCCACCTTAACCATCCCACTTTCGATTGCATGATGTCCCACAGCCAGTACAGGTACCTCTTACACCATATGTAATGAACAACATACGGGGTGCTCGGTACTGTGCTCCCCCCAAGCCTCTGACCGAGTACAACGAGCAGCCCCTTATCATGATTGACCAGATCCCTACCGCTGTCTTTGCAGCTCCCCAGCTGATGTGCAACTCCCCTGCGTATTGCTGCTGCTGGCTCTACTTGCCTGTCTTTACCCAATCTCAGAATGGCAGGGAGAGATCCCCAATGAAGAGTTTCCCAAGCCTTGACTGGTGGAACCTGCACTCCCTGACTTTTAGCATACCCTCCACCCCCATCTTAACTGGGCTAAGGAATAGCTGTACCTAATTTCCAAGATGGCCATTAGGTTGAATACACAAGCAGCTGGGACATGTTGTAGTTGTTAGATTCATGCCACACAAAAGCAATGATCATCTTCAACAACAGAAAATCTAACTATTCTCCTTGACATTCAACAGCATAACCATCACTGAATCCCCCACGATCAACATCTTTGGGCGGGGGAGTCCATTTGCCAGACACTGAACTGAACTAACCAAATAAATACTGTGACTACAATAGCAGGTCAGAGGCTAGGAAATCTGTAATGCTGTTTAGAAAAAATATTATTAAATTGGAGAGCATTCCAGAAAGATTTACCAGGATATTGCCAGGACTGGAGGGCTTGAGTTATGAGGAAAGGCTGGATAGGCTAGGACCTTTTTAACTGGAGGGTAGAAGGTTGAGCGATGACCTTTTAGAGGTTTATAAAATTATGAGGAGTATAGATAAGGTGAATAGGGTGCAGGAGTTCAAAATTAGGGGGCATATTTTAAGGTAAGAGGAAAAAGATTTAAAATTGACCTGAGGAACAATATTTTCACACGGAGGGTGATTCATTTGTGGAATGAACTGCCAGAAGAAGTGAGATATGCAGGTACAGATACAACATTTAGAAGACATTTGGGTAGGTGTGTGAATTGGAAAGGTTTAGAAGGATATGGGCCAAGTGCAGGCAAGTGGGACTAGTTTAGTTTGGGAAACTTGGTCAGCATGAACGAGTTAGACCGAAGGGTCTGTTTTCATGCTGTATGACTCTGTGAGTAACTCATCGATTGTCTCACCAATACCTGCTCATCATCTACAAGGCACAAGTCAGTAGTATAATGGAATATTCTGCACTTACCTCGAAAGATGCAGCTCCAACAACAATCAAAAAGCTTGACACTAAAGTTGGACAAAGTAGTCGATGTGAATGGCACACCATTTCACATCCAGCTTCAAGACCCCAGCAGCACCTGCTACTGAAAAACTGAAACTAAAAACCCTGGTTCTGTGGGAGCTTGACCCCACCCATTCAGACTGCTTCTATGGTTCATAATTTTTAATGAAAAAAAAGGCTTTACAAGGTGTTTACTTTATGGGCTTTCAATAGACAGCTCATCACCTCGACCTTAAAATCTCTCTTCCAAACAAAAGACAAAACACACTCTTAAAGCCATTGTATCGTGACAATGTGCAATGAGATAGGGTTGACCAATTATGCCTTGATTTAAAAAAAAACCATGAAGTGACAGTCATCAAAATATGGTTTTTAAACATTCAGAAAATTTCAGTTTGAATGGGAGACGTGTGGGTCCATGACTAACCCTAAATAAAGGCAGACATGAGGGCACAGAGACCAAATTGACATCAGTAAATTGGGAAGCTAGGTTAAAATGTAGCATAGTAAAGTGGCAGACATTTAAAGAGACATTTAACTATTATCAACAAAGAAGTATCCCTGTAAGAAAGAAGGTCTCTTTGAGAATATGCAACATCTGCTGATAAATAAGGAAGTTAAGGATAGCATTAAGTTAAAAGAAACACTGTAAAAATCTGCAAAGATTAGTGGTTGGTCAGAGAATTGGGCTGATTTTTTACAATCTGCGCAGAATGATTAAAAAGATAATTGAGAGACAAATGGCAGAGTGTTAGAGCTACCTAGTAATATAACACAGATCATACCAGTTTCAACATGTATTTGAAAACAGAAAAAAAGTAACTGAACTTGTATTTGTCCTCGAGAGAATACACCTAGGGAATTAATAATTGAAACCAAAAAAATGAACAGGTATTTTGTGTCTACTTTCACAGAAGAAAATTTACAAAATTCCTTAAAGATGGATGAAAATTAAGATATTATAAGGAAGGAAAAAAAATCACTGTGCCAGTGGAAAAATGCTCAGAAAAGTATTGGACTAAAGATTGATAAGCCCTCAGGGCCAAATTGCCTGCATCTGAGGTTCTGTATAGAAATGTCAGCATAGATAATAGGTGCATTGGTTATAATCTTCCAAAGTTCCTTAGATTCTAAAAGGAGCCCAGCAGACTGGAAAATAGCAAATAGAGTCATACAGATATGCAGCACTGAAACAGACCCTTCAGTCCAACTCATCCATGTCGACCAGATGTCCTAAATTAACCTGATCCCATTTTCCATCATTTGGTCTACATCCCTATAAATTCTTCCTATTCGTATACCCATCCTGATGCCTTTTAAATGTTGCAGTTGTACCAGCCTCCACCACTTCCTCTGGCAGCTCATTCCATACACGCACCACCCTCTGCATGAAAAAGTTGCCCTTAGATCCCTATTAAATCTTTCCCCTCTCAGTTTAAAACTATGCTGTCTAGCTTTGGACTACCCCACCTCTGGGAAAAGATCTTGTCTTTTTACCCTGTCCATGCCCCTCTATAAGGTCACCCCTCAGCCTCTAACTCTTCTGGGAAAATAGCCCCAGCCTATTCAACCTCTCCCTATAGCTCAAATCGTCAACCCCTGATAGCATCCTTGTAAATCTTTTCTGGACCCTTTCAAGTTTCACAATATCCTTCTGATAGGAAGGAGAGCAGAATTACACGCAATATTCCAAAACTGGCCTAATCAATGTCCTGTACACCGCAACATGACCTCCCAACTCCAATGCTTAAGGTACTGACCAACAAAGGCAAGCATATTAAACACCTTCTTCACTATCCTATTTACCTGTGGACTCCACTTTCAAGGACTATGAACCTGCTTCCCAAAGTCTCTTTGTTCAGTTACATTCTCCAGGACCTTACCATTAAATATGTAAGTCCTGCCCTGATTGGCCTTTCCAAAATGCAGCACCTCACAATTATCTAAATTAAACTCCATCTGATCAAGATTCTGTTTCACTCTGAGGTAACCTTTGTCACTGTCCAATACACCTCCAATTTTGGTGTCAACTACAAACTTACTGACTATACATCCTATCTTCACATTCAAATCATTTATATAAATGACAAAAAGCAGTGGGCCGAGCATCGATCCTTGTGGCACACCACTGGTCACAGGGCTCCAGTCTGAAAAACAAGCCTCCACCACCACCCTCTGTCTTCTATCTTCGAGCCAGTTTTGTATTCACATAGCTAATTCTCTCTGTATTCTATGTGATTCAGCCTTGCTAACCAGTCTCCCATGTGGGACCCTTTTGAACACCTTACTGAAGTCGAAATAGATATGTCCACCACTCTGTCTTCATCAACCCTCTTTGTTGCTTCTTCAAAAAACTCAATCAAGTTAGTGAGATATGATTTCCCACATGCAAAGCCATGTTGACTATTCCTAATCAGTCCTTGCCTTTCCAAATACATGTACATCCTGTCCCTCAGGGTTCCCTTCAATAACTTGCCCACCACCGATGTCAAGCTCACTGGTCTATAGTTCCCTGGTTTTTCCTTACCTCCTTTCTTAAATTGTAGCACCAAGTTAGCCACCCTCGAGTCTTCAAGCACTGCAGCTGTGACTATCTCAGCAAGGGGCCCAATAATCACTTCCCTCGCTTACCACAGAGTTCTAGGCACACCTGATCAGGTCCTGGGGATTTATCCACTTTTATATGTTTTAAGATGTTCAGCACCTCCTCCTCTGTAATATGGATACTTTTCAAGTTGTCACTTATCTATTTCCCCACCATATCTTCCATATCCCTCTCCACAGTAAACACTGATGCATCTATAGCATTGATATGCTGGAACATTAAGTTACCAGTCCTGTCCACCCATGAGCCACACTCTGTAATTGCTCTGATTCCAAGTCCTATGTCCCAACCACACCATGAGTTCATCTGCCTTACCTGTTAGGCCTCTTGCATTGAAATAATTGCAGTTTAAATTTATCAGTCCTACCTCATTCTCTGCTTTGTTTCTGCCTGCCTGCCCTGTCTGCTGAATTACTCCTTTTCCCAACTGTATCAGTCTCAGACTGATCTCTTCCCTCACTATCTCCCTGGGACTCACCACCAACCCTCCCATTCCCCTAATAGTTTATATCCTCCCACATAGCTCTAGCAAATCTCACCATCGGTATGTTAGTCCCCTGCCAATTCAGATGCAATTCATCCTTCTTATACAGGGCACTTCTACCCCTGAAGAAATTCCAATGATCTAAAAATGTGAACCCTTCTACCCTGCACCAGCTCCTCAGCAACACATTCATCTGCTCTATCCTCCTATTCCTATCCTCACTAGCTCATGGCACCAGGGGTAATGCAGATATTACAACCCGTGAGGAACTTTTCTTTTAAATTCCTGCCTAACGTCCTATATTCTCTCCTCAGAGTCTCGTCTTTTTCTCTTCCAATATTGTTAATTTCAATGTGTACAATGACCTCCTGCTGGTCCCTCTCCCCCTTGAGAATATTCTGCACCCTCTCAGGGTTATCCTTGATCTTGGCTCCAGGGAGGTAACACACCATTCTGATGTCTCGCTGTCGGCCTGTGCCTCTGACAAAAGAGTCCCCTACTACAATCAATCACTTGGAACCTGGCATACCCCTTGTCACATTAGAGCCAGTCTCAGTAACAGAAATCTGGCTGTCAGTGCTACATTCCCCTGAGAGTCCATCATCCCTTACATTTTCTAAAACAGTATACTTGTTTGAGATGGGAATATCCACAGGAGACTCCTGCATTACCTGTCTCCCTCTCCTACCTTTCCTGGAGGTCACACATGTACCTGACTGTATCTTCGGTGAATCTTCCTTCCTACAACTGCCATCCATCACATCCATAGCTCCTGTAAATTTCTAATTTCTGTTAACTATCTCTCTAACCAATCCATGCAATCCGATTTGATTCGCAACCAAACACACTTCCTGCAGATATAATCATCAGCAACAAATGTAACAATTTTATTTAAGAAACAAAGAAGATAGAAAGCAGAAAACCAAAGGCCACTAGTTCCAAATCTGCCATATGAAAGATGTTAGATTACATTATTGAGGAGGTTATAACAGGATAGTTAGAAACTCATAACCTAGTCACGCAAATCCCACATGGCTTTGTAAAAACGTAATTTCATATAACTAACTTGTTAGAGTTTTTTTGATGATGTAACACCCATAGTGAATAAAGGGGAAGCAGTAGATTTACACTTGGATTTCCAAAAGGCATCTGATAAAGTGCCACATTAATGCTTGCAGCACAAGATAAGAGCATCTGGTGTAGGGTAACATTTGAAGAATTAGTTAGCTAACGAGTCCTTGGGTTGGCAAGTTGTCACTAGTGATGCACCTTACAAATCAGTGTTAGGTTCTACAAAATTAACAATGCATATCATTGGTTTAGATAAAGTGCCTGTAGTGGTAGGATTAAGATTTATATCTTCAAACTCGATCATTAAGGCTTTAATTGTTAGGAGCTAATAGGACATGACAATGAGCGAATGAAGATAAGTGGAAAATTAACAGTTTAGTGCAAGGCAGTTGTTTCAGGTGTCAAGGGAACCACATGACATTGTCACCTGGAGGATGGTTTTCTGCACAGTGGAATGTCTGGCTAAGTACTAAAAGCACCTAGAACTGTAGGAATATCAGAGACTCTGCAGCACTCGCTGAACTCCACCTTGGAGTGGGAACGCAACTGGTGCCTGGAAACTCAAGTTCTCTAAGACTAGCCATTGTAAAATGGGGTCTCCAATGGACAGAAGGTAGTGAAACTAGTTGTTAGGCATATTGAACATATCTAAAGTAGTTCAAGCTAACAGATCCACTCATTAGTTTGCATTTGTTTCTAATAGATCCAAAGTAGATCTTTATTGTACATTTACTGCTAATATATACTCACTGCTGTGTATATTTCATAGAGTGTGGTGCTGGAAAAGCACAGCGGGTCAAGCAGCATCTGAGGAGCAGAAGAGTCGACATTTCGAGCATAAGCTGTTCATCAGGAAGATTCCCCATTGCTGATGAAGAGCCTATGCTCAAAACGTCGAATCTCCTGCTCCTCAGATGCTGCCTGACCAGCTGTGCTTTGCTGCACCACAACTCTTTGACTCTGATCTCTAGCATTTGCAGTCTTCACTTTCTCCTGCTGTGTATATTTCCTGCTTAATGCATATATATACAAATTAATATCCACTTTATATATAATATATACTACCACTAATGTTAATTTGGATCTCTTTAACCAGTAGAGTTATATTTGTTACATCCCACAAAGTCCACTATTGAACTATAACAGTGACAAGCATACGGTACTTAATTAGCTGATGACACAGAGAAAGGTGGAAAGTGAATTTGTTGAGAGGAGGTTAAGAGTCTACAAGGAGTTATTAGACAGATGTTTGAGTTGGCAAAGATTTGACAAATGGACTATAATGTGTGAAAAAGTGAGCTTATCCACTGAGGCTGGAAAAGTAGAAAAGCAGCATACTTAGTAACTGGAAGGATAACAGTGCAGAGGGATCTGAGTGTCCTGGTAAGCATATCACATAAAGTTAATACACAGATACAGCAAGTGATTAGAAAAACAAATGTAGTCCTTTCTTGCAATGGACATGGAATAAAAGAGTAGGGAAATTTTACTGCAGCTGTACAGGATACTAGTGAGACCAAATTTAGACTATGTACAGTGTTCATCTCTTTATTTGAAATATACAAAATTGCTTCAGAAGCAGTTCAGAGAAGGTTCACTAACCTCATATCTGGGATAAGGGCTTTATGTCCTGGAAAAAGTTGAACAGGTTATGTCCATATGTTGCGTTTTTAAAAATGAGAGGTGATCTTATTGAAATATAAGATATTGAAGAAACTAGATAGAATGGATATCTGTATTGTATATGAGATTAAAATGATCTGAAAGGAGTAATACTGAATGAGTTCCAAAAGCACTACTCACTTTAATGATGTGATTAAGATTGGTGGGTGGAGTAACTGACGATCTTGGAAGAGTCAGACATCCAACTGGATCCTCCAGTCACTGTTTGTAATATATCCTATATCTATGTAATATGTAAATATTGGTAGAGGTTATATTTTGTTTACTATAAGAGAACCTACTAGTTAGACCAGAAATTAGCTATCCTCATTAGACCATACAGGCCCTGGAGAATGTAGACCGAGGAGATCTCAGTAGCAGCACATAGAATCTGTTGTTGAGTCTCACCACACAACAAAAGAGAGTTTTCTCTTGTCAGGAAACTAAAACTAGGGGACATAGTTTCACAATAAGGGTCTCCCATTTAGAGTTTTTTTTCTCTCTTGTTAAAGTGTGGTATTTTCTTCAAAGAGGGTTGTGCAGTCTGGGACTTTAATTTTATTCAAGGCCGAATTTAATTGATTTTTTGACAGACAGAGGCATTAAGGGGTATGTGGATGAGGGGATGGGGGGGTGCTTGTTGACAGAAAAATGGAGCTCAAAACACAACCAAATCAGCCATGATTTCATTGAATGGTGCCGTCGGCTCAAAGGGCCAAATTTCTGTTCTGAAATGCCATGTGCCCATGAGCTCTTACTAATTGTAATATGTTTATTTGTTATTTCTTTTTTGTACCTCAAACATTTTTCAGATAATAATGGTCAGACAGTTTTTACCAATAAAAATCAAATTGAAATACAGCAAAGGGGAAATTTAATTTCATGCTAAGTAATTTACAGCAAAGTACATGATTTTATCTTTATACCCATCCGTGTGCTGGCTGTTGTTTTATTTTTACATTATATATTAAACAATTTATATAGTTAATACAATCATAGTTGTGCTATCCATTTTGTGGTTTAACTTATTAAAGACTTAAACAAAGCAATTCCAGTCAATATCTGTATCTATAATTCATTGTATACAGTATACTTGCATGAGAAAAAAGGAAATAACTCAAGCAATGAAGTAATATGATCATGTGCTTGGGTTTTAATCACCATTCAGTTGTGGTTGACAGGATAAACTAACAGAGCTAATAAGTTTTATAGCTTTGAGTTCCTTAAAGAATATAGGGAAATCAGAGGTACTGTGAAGAATGTTCATTCCAACATGTTGGAAAAAGGGAGAGATTACAGAATAAGTAGAATATTGGGCTACAAGTGGGTCCTAGAACACATCAAATATCAGATAGAAAAAAGGGCACATCTGGCTTTGTGATCTACAATAAGTATAACAAGTGCACATTGTAATATTGCAATGGGTTGATCACAATATGATAGATTTTCAAATTCAGTTTGAGAGAGAGCAACTTGAGTCTACCCTCAACCTAAATAAGAGCAATTACAGTGGTATGAAGAAAGAGTTGCCTGATGTAGGCACAAGAAAATAGACTAAGGGGAAACACAGCAGATGAGCAGTGGCAGACATTTAAGCAGATATTTTGTAACACTCAGCAAGAATTTATTCCAGACAAAAAGAATACCTCGATGAGAAGTGTCAATCACCTGAGGAACCAAAAGTAGTTTTCTTTGAAAAACTAAGACATACAAAGTGGCAAAAAAATAGTAGTGGCCAAAAACTGGATTTTTTTAAGGGACCAGCAATAGATGACTAAAAAACAAGTAAAGAGGGAGAAAATTAATTATGGAAGTAAATTGGCAAAAAAAATAAAAACACGCAGCAAGAGCTTCTACTGGTATATAAAAAGAAAGAGACCAGCAAAAGTAGGTGTGGGTCACTGGAGGATGTAGCTGGAGGATTAATATTGGGGGACAGGAAAATAGCAGATAATTTCAACCAATATTTTGTATCAGTCTTCACAGCGAAGGACACTGTAAATATCCCGAAGGTAACAGATAAGCAAGGTGCTAACGGGAGGAAAGATCTTGTAACAGTCTATATTACAAGGGACAAAGTATTCAACAAACTAATGGGACTATAGGCAAACAAGTCACCATGACCTGATGGTCTGTATCCAAGGATTTTAAAGCATATGGCCACAGAGATACTGGATGTATTGCTTGATTTATTCAGAATTCCCAGCATTCCAGGAAGGTTCCAGGGATTGGAAAAACAATATTGTGATGCTGCTGTTCAGGAGGAAGGGAGACAGAATGCAGAAAGCTATAGGCAACTCAGCCCAACATGTTTCATTGGGAAAATGCCAGAGTCCATTATTAAGGCAGAAATAGCAGGGCATTTAGAAAAGCTGAACACAATCAAACATGGTTCTGTAAAAGGGGATTCATGTTTGACAAATTTGAAGATATATCAAGCAAAGCTGATAAAGAGGAACTGACAGATGTAGTATTTTTCCAAAGCATTGGATAAGGTGCCATATAAAAGGTGTTGCATAAGATGGGATTTCATTGTATTGGGGATAATGTATTAGTATGAATTGAGGATTGGTTAACACAGAAAACAGAAGACAATTTTTTTTTAGGTCGGAAACATATAACTAATGGAGTTTTAGATTCCTATAGTGTGGAAACAGGCCCTTCAGCCCAACAAGTCCACACCAACCCTCCGAAGAGTAACCCACCCATTCCCAACTTCCTCTGACTAATGCACCTAACACTATTCAACTGACCTGACCTGCACATTTTTAGATTGTGGGAGGAAACCAGAGTGCCCAGAGGAAACCCAGGCAGACAATGTGTAAACTCCACACAGACAGTCACCCAAGGCTGGAATTGAACCCAGGTCCCTGGTACTGTGAAGCAGCAGTGCTAACCATTGAGCCACCATGCTGCCCCATATGAGGATCACTCTGAGGGTCTCAATTATTTACTACCTATATTAATAATTTAGAGGAGGAGGCAAAGTGCAATTTATCCAAATTTGCTGAACATAGAAACATACTTGAGATGGCACATTGTGATGAGGACATAATGTAGCTGTAAGGAGATATAGATTGGTTGAAATGAGATTATGTTCTTTAGTAAAAGTAGTTACCATAATCCCAGGGGAACATAAGGCTGCTTTCACATTAGAGAGAGAGAGAACTGGTAGTGGTTTAACCTGAGGGTCACCACACAGGCAAAATGGAGGGAGCTTCATGGTAACCTCAGCTGGTATAAGAATGGAACCCACACTATTGGTATCACTTTGTATTGCAAACCAGTCACCAAGCCAACAGAGCAAACCGGCCCATATGTATTCTGGTCGGAATAATCAAAAGGCAAACTATTAATCAAATAGAGACAGATTCCAAAAAATGTACAACACGAAAGATCTAAATGTTCTTGTACATAAAAAGCAAAAGTTTAGCATACAGTTTTACCAAATAATTAAAAAGGTAAATTGCATTTTGGCTTTTATTGCTAGGAGATTAGAGTTTAAAAACAGTGAAGTCTCATTCAATTCTACAGGATTTTAGTAAAACTGCAGCTGGAGTACTGTACACAGTTTTGGTCCTCATATTTATAGAAGGATTTACTGACATTGGAAGCAGGTGAAAAGAGATTTACTAGGTTGATCCTTGGGATTAAGATGTTGATTTACCAAAAACATCCAGTCAGGCTAGGCATTTATTCTTTAGAGTTTAGAGGAATGAGTTGTGATTTTATTGAACATACAAGATTCTGAGGGGACTTGACAGGATAGATGTTGAGGAAGTGTTTCCACAAATGGGGAAATTGGAAATTAGGGGATACAGTTATACACTAAGGGACATTCATTTAAAACTGAGATGCAAAGATTTTTTTTTCACAGAATATCTGAACTTTTCTATCCCAGAGAGTTGTGCAGACTAGATCACTGAAGTATTTAAAGAAGAAATAGTTAGACTTTTGACATATGAGGGGGTTGATGGCTATGGTGAGTTGACAATAAAGAGGAATTGAAGTCCAGGGCAGATCAGCTATGATTTCTTTGAATGGTGAGTTAGGGTTAAGTGGTTAAATGAGCTACTTCTGCTCTGATCACATGTTATTATGTGTGCCCCCATATACTGAATTTACCTTATCACTAAAACATTGGTGCTTGGTCAAGTACACCTACACAAAAAAAATCCCTTTAATAGATCTGCCAAGATGGAACAATGCTAATATCCAAATTTCTGGATACAAAGAAATAAATTCAGGATTAAGTTTGGAGATCAATTCACAACTAGGGAGAAAAAGTTACATCAACGAACTCGAAACCTTATTATAAATGAAATCCAAAGATTATATTCTCATTGAAACTGTAATGTCAGTACAATATAGTCAAACAAACAGTGGTTTAAAGCAGACTGTTCTCAGTGATTGAGTGATTTAGAACAAGTGGTTGCAGATAAAAGATTAAATGAAAAGATTTCAGATAGATAGAAGGACAGACATTTTTAAACTGCCAGTTCAGAGATTGGAATGCATTACAGATGTCAGTTACTGATGCAGACACCACATCAGCATTTAAGAATCTGCTGTATAAGTGGTTAAAGGAAAGAGTAATCAAGGGATTAGGGAAGCATGCAGACACATGGGATTAATACCAATTTCATGTTGAGCATTAAGGCCAAGACAGATTAGTGGTAAGGCCAAACATATTGTTTCCCTATTGTAATGTCAATTTTGAATGGCATCTGAGTACTAGATTGTTATTTACTGAACAGACACTGACACCACCATAAATCAGAAATATATGATATCAAATGAATAACAACAAAGCAATGATGACAACATACATTATATCAAAACTTCATATCAGAAGTTTTCTAAGACACATTTCAGTCGACAAAATCAACATGGGTGAGATGAGGAACTGGTAACTTAAACTTCCCTAAGGAAGATGTTCTCGCAGGTGAAGAGTATTGTACAAGGTAATGATTCTGAAGAATTAATGTTGGAGATGGTGTTAAGCTTCACCCATACTGCTGATGTCAAACAATTTTGCATTGATGGCCAGAAACTCATGATTGAGGTAAAGTGTTGTTACCAATATCATTTATGACTTTTTTTTTAATCAACCTGGTCAAGCATGTTGTGATGCACCTCTGGAGCACATGGGTCGAGTACTCCAGGATTCTGGCCTCGAGGTAGGGATACTTTCACTACATCATAAGAACATTACAATTTACTCTACAATACCGGGTCTAAAGGCCTTTTTGTTTAAAATTAGTAAAAGATCATCCAGTAATGACTCTTAACAAGAAGCAGTATTTGTCTTGCAAGTTGTATTTGCATGATAGCAATAGGTACAAGTTAAACTGATTAGTTATTATGAATAACTAAGATTATCAGAAGACAAGGATGACACATCCATTGTGTCTCAAGCTTGATTCATCATTTCCCCAGCTTTATTGTAAGAAAGTAAGCATTGCTATGCTGAATACTTTAAAAAACTTGTAAAACAGAGAAGATAAAACAATTTTGGTATAGAACATAGAACGTAGAAAAGTACAGCACAGAACAGGCCCTTTGGCCCATGATGTTGTGCCGAGATTTAATCCTAATGTAAAATATAGTAACTTAATCTACGCACCCCTCAACTCACTGCTATCCATGTGTATGTCCAGCAGTCACTTAAATGTCCCTAATGACTCTGCTTCCACCACCACAGCTGGCAATGCATTCTATGCATTCGCAACCCTCTGCATAAAGAAACTACCTCTGATGTCTCCTTTATTCCTTCCTCATAATATCTTCAAACTATGACTTCTCTTACCAGTCCAACCTGACCTGGGGAAATGTCTCTGGCTATTGATTCTATATATTCCTCTCATTACTTTGTACACCTCGATCAGCTCTCCTCTCTTCCTCCTTCTCTCCAGAGAGAAAAGTCCGAGCTTATTCAATCTTTCTTCATAAGGCAGGCCCTCCAGTCCAGGCAACATCCTGGTAAACCTTCTTTGCACCCTTTCCAAAGCCTCTGTATATTTCCTATAGTAGAGCGACCAGAACTGGACACAATATTCCAAGTGTGGTCTCACCAGGAACTTGTAGAGCTGCAGGAAAACCTCACGGCTCTTAAACGCGACCCCCCTGTTAATGAAAGTCAAAACACCATATGCTTTCTTAACAACTCTATCCACTTGGGTGCCAACTTTGAGGGATCTATGTACTTGCACACCCAGATCCCTCTGTTCCTCCACACTGCCAAGAATCCTGTCTTTAATCCTATATTCAGCATTCGAGTTTGACCTTCCAAAATGCATCACTTCACATTTATCCAGGTTGAACTCCATCTGCCATTTCTCAGCCCAGCTCTGCATCCTGTCTATGTCACGCTGCAGCCTGCAGTAGCCCTCTATACTATCGACAAAACCTCCAACCTTTGTGTCATCTGCAAATTTACTAATCCATTGTAGGGTACATAAAATTAGGGAGATGAATATGTGATACAAAACTGATGTGAGACAAATATGACTAGTTCATGGGCCATGGCTCCAGTACTGGATAAAGAAGCACTCTACTATTGGACAGTCGACACCTGAATTATATTGGGGACAGTGTTCTTGCAAGCTATATAAATAAGGAAATAGAAACATTTTTAAGTTAAATAGTGGGTGCAAAATAGCAAATGTGAAAAGATGTGGTTTATCAAAGAATGGACATTAGAAAAGAGAGGAAAATAGGAAAGTAGGAAATAAGACCAGAGAATGCCAGATAGGGACAGAGAGAAATAAAAACTAAGAGTGCACCAGCAATCAAGCCAAGATGTTCCGAAGGTAACAAAAAGGCAAAACTAAAAGCTCAGGCTCCGAATACGCATGACAAAATGAGTGTTAGTCCTCTCGAGAGATAGAATTGTGGGGTGGGGGCGGGGGGGGGGGGTGTTGAGCGGGGAAATGGTTAGTAGTAGTGTTACAATATGGGGTAAACACGGGGTAAACTCTCCTGCTTAATTTAAAACCAGCAACACAGAAAAGATTTATCCTGTGCAATCATCTGGGAAAATTCGAGAGGCCAAGAACTAGTTAAAGTAAAAACTAACAACTTTATTTCTTAAAGTATAACAGAGAATAATTAACTAACAACTATTTACAATTCCTTATTCTAACCTATCTGTTACCTTCTCTTCGACAATACTAATCTAATAAAACTCCCGATTATAATTTACAAAAAAAACTTCTTATCTCAAAACCAGGCAGCTTTCGTTTTCTTTGAATTCCGGTCTTCTTTTCTTCTTCTTAGGGATTTCTGCTTCACAGATTACTGATTGATAAAGGTACCCTTTAAGAGAGATGTTTTTCGGGCAGTCATTTTACATGCTGGGGCTTGACAGTTCTCCTCTCAACTGTTCAATTTTCCCCAATCTTTACCCCCAAAACATCAGATTGTGTCATTGGCTTTTAAGATTGTCAATATACTAATTCAAACTGGATTTGAGTTTGGTATTTTTGGGGGTATAATTTAAACTGATTAGCCTAATTTGAATCTGTTTTCTTGTTTCCAGGCAACCAACTAATCGAGTTGTTTGACAAATGTTACATTATATTTCTTTTCAGAACACTTAGTTCTGTTGGGTAATTCTGTTGCTGTTAACTCTCTTAAAGGTACAGTACATCTACTTCTTCATTGCAGTTGGGAATAAGGAGATAAACAAATACTTTGCTATGTCTTCACTATAGATGATACAAAAAACATTCCAGTAGTAGCTATAATTCAGAAGAAGGAATAGAGAAAGAAACATTGTAAAATTATAATCATGAAGGAAGCTGTACTAAGAAAGCTGATGGAGCTGTGAGCTGATAGGTCTCCAGGGCCAGATGGACTTCATCTGAAAGTTTTAAAGAGGAGAATCATGAGGATTTGAGATACAATGTTGTTATTTTTTAAAAATTCTCTTGATTCAAAATATGTTCCATCAGATTGGTCAGGGGTCAGTCTAAGGATAAGGAGTATACCATTTAGGACTGAGGTGAAGAGAAATGTCTTCACCCAGAGAGTGGTCAACCTGTAGAATATGTTACCAAGAAAGCAGTTGAGGCCAAAACATTGCATGATTTCAAGAAGGAGTTGGATATAGTGCTTGGGGCCAAAGGAATCAAAGGAAATGGAGGAGAAAGCAGGACTCAGTTGGATGATCAGCCATGATCATAATAAATGGAAGAAAAGGCTTGAAGGAATGAATGGCATACCCCTGCTCCTGTGTTCCATGTTTCTATGAGACCATAAGACATAGGAGCAGAAATTAGGCCATCAAGTCTGCTCCACCATTTAATCACGGCTGATAGGTTTCTCAACCCCATTTTCCCACTTTCTCCCTGTAACCTTTGGTCCCCATGACAAACAAGAACCTAACTATCTCTGTTTTAAATATACTCAATGACCTGGCCTCCACAGCCTTCTATTGCAATGAATTCCATAGATTCACCACTCTCTGGCAAAAGAGTTTCTCCTTTTCTCTGCTCTAAAAGGTTTTCTGTTTACTCTAAGGCTGTGCCCTCGGGTCCTCGTCTCTCCTACAAACGGAAACATCTTCCCAACATCCACTCTGTCCAGACCATTCAATATTCTGAAAGTTTCAATCAAATCCCCCCTTAATTCTTCTAAACTCTATCAATGCTTCTATGTTACTATGTCAGACAGTCTCACAGGCACTGCTGATAGAGCAGAAATTATTGCCCAGTCCTAACAACAGAACTAGAGATGTTGGTGGTGAGCAGCTCTCTTGAACCCTTGTAATATTTTGTTTTCTTTGTTTTCTTTATTTTTCTGTTTTGTACCAAGGTTCTGTACCTCGGTACCTTTGTATCTAAGATGGCGCCATAAGTGGTGACTTGTAAACTTTTCACTGTACTCATGTGAGTACGCGTGACAGTCAACCCAATTCAATACTTGGATTTGAGTAGAGGAGCCAGGACGTCCTGCTGCAATTGCACAGCATCTTGTGAGACTACACCTGCAGTATTGGGTGCAGCTTTAGTCTCCTTATCTGAGGAAGGATGTCCTAGCCATAGAGAGAGTCCAACATACTGATTCCTGGCATGGTAGGACTGAAATGCAAAAAGAGACTGGATCAGTTAGGATTACATTCACTAGAGTTAGAAGAGTGAGTGGGAATCTCATTAAAAACCAATAAAATTCTAACAGAACTTTGACAGCTAGGATGTTCAGGAAGCCCATAACCAACAGCTACAGTTCAATGATACAGGATAGACCATAGGACTGAGGTAAGGAGAAACTTCTTTACCCAGAGAATGATGAGCCTGTGGAATTCACTGCCACAGGAAGTGGTTAAGGCCAAACATTTTCAAGAATGAGATAGAAAAAGTTCTTATAATTCTATAAAGTTGGTCAAAGTGGGAACAGGGTACTGAGTTGGATAAGCAGCCATGATCATATTGAATTGTAGAGCAGTCTCAAAGTATGCAAAAAGTGAGGACTGCAGATGCTGGAAACCAGAGTTTAGATCAGAGTGGTGCTGGAAAAGCACAGCAGGTCAGGCAGCATCCAAGGAGCAGGAAAATCGATGTTTCGGGCAAAAGTCCTTTATCAGGAATAAAGTCTCAAAGTATGGTCTACTTTTGGTTCTTTTTTTTTGTATTTCTAATGATTCCTGACTGGGGAAAAAGAGCTGTGGATATAGATGTGCAGATAAATAGATATAACGGATTGACTAAAATAATTTGCAATGAACTACATCTTCTTTAGACAAATGTCTCCCACTGCTAATGCTGACGAGGGGTTCATCCTCTACTACCATTAACCAACTAGGTTCATAGATCCAATATAGAAAGAAGGATTAGTGGACCAGTGAGTCTCCTCATGAGCCTACATCTGAGCTTGGCCAAAGTGACCATTAATAGATCCCATGAGCAGCCAGTGGAGAGGGTCACAGTGCCTGTCCCTCTTACACAATTATGTGACACTTAGGTGTCTATTGAGAGGCAGCATGTGGGTCCACTAGCATGATAGAGGCCTTTAGACACTGATACACGCTGCAGGGACTGGATTGCATCATCACTCCAGACAATGTTACTTTGGTTTAATATGTTTATGCTCATGTTTATAAATTTGTATTGACCATTTCATTATGCTTTTGTTTCAGTACCCCACCAGGACCTGTTTAATAATTTGTTAATTTGACACTTATAAAGGAGTAGAAAGGAGGATTGGTGGTAGCATTCTACTCCAAGTATTAGCTGACAGTGGTTGTTTCTGCAACACGTACAACAGAGTGGTTTTGTTTTCTTGAGTGGGTTGGCAGGATTGCTGGTAAGGCTAGCAATTACTCCCCATCTCTATCTGCCTTTGAACTGAGAAGCTTACTAGGTCATTGCAGGTGGCACTGAAGAGTCAACTACACTGTTGTGGATCTGTAGTAAAATATAGGTCAGAAGATGTAAGAACTGCAGATTTCATTCAAAAAGCACCTGAGTTTGTTGAAACTTTGCATTTTGCAGGGATCAGAGCAAGTTACAAAATGCCAATTTAAGGGGAAAATCAACATTTATATTTCAGGAAAGAAAAACATTCTGTAATAAATGTTGCTCTTCTCATTATGTGTAAATATTGATTTTGCCCTGAAATTGGCATTCTTGCAAACTGTCCTGATTATTTCAAGACCAAAAGGTTCAATGAATATGCCTTCTTTGCTACAATACTCAAGTCAACACTACCAAACTGCTATCTAAAAGTTTTTTGGTGAACTAGATGGGTTTTTACATAAGGAGAAAATGAGGTCTGCAGATGCTGGAGATCAGAGTCAAAATGTGTGGTGCTGGAACTGAGGAGCAGGAGAGGCGACGTTTCGAGCATAACCTCTTCATCAGGAATGTGGGGGAGGACCAAGGGGGCTGAGAAGTAAATGGGAGGGGGATAGGGTTGGCGGGATGAAAACTGGGAATGTTATAGGTAGTTAAAGGTCAGGGAGGTGATGATGATAGGTCAGAGAGAAGGGTGGAGTGGATTAGTGGGAACGAAGATGGACAGGTAAGACAGTTTGACAGTGCAGTGCTGAGTTGAAGGATTGGATCTGGGATAAGGTGGGTAGAGGAGAGATGAGGAAATTAGTGAAATCAACATTGATCCCCTGTGGTTGGAGGGTCCCAAGGTGGAAGATGAGGCATTCTTCCTCCAGACATCGGATGGCTAGAATCTGGTGGTGGAGGAGGCCCAGGACTCGCATGTCCATGGCGGAGTGGGAGGGGGAGATGAAGTGTTTGGCCACAAAGTGATATGGTTGGTTAGTGCGTGTGTCCCAGAAGTGTTCTCTGAAATGTTCCGCAACTTAACATCCTACTCCCCAATATAAAGGAGACCACATCTGGAGCAACGGACGCAGTAGATGACATGTGTGGAAGTGCAGGAAAATCTCTGCTGGATGTGGAAGGATCCTTTGGAGTCTTGGTTGGAGCTGAAGGGAGAGGTGTGGGTACAGGTTGGGCAAGGGAAGGTGCCGGGAGTTTTGGGTGGGTTGATGGGGGGCATTGACCTTACAAGAGAGTCGCTGTGGTAATGGCTTCTGCAGAAAACAATTGGGTTAGGGATGGAGATAGATCTCTGGTGGTGGGATCTGTTTGTAGGTGGCAGAAATGGCAGCGGATGATGTGTTATATCCGGAGGTTTGTGGAGTGGAAGGTGAGAGCGAGGGAGGGGAGGTCTGTTCTTGTTGCAATTGGAGGGGCAGGGTTCAAGGGCAGAGATGCGGGAAGTGGAGGAGATGCGCTGGAGAGTGTCATTGAGCATGTGGGAGGGGAAATTGCGGTCCTTGAACAAGGAGATCATCTGGAATTTTCTATGGTGGAGTTGGTCCTCCTGGGAGCAGATGCAAGGAGACGGAGGTATTGGGAGTAAGGGAAACAAAAAGCAATGGTCATTTTCTGATCACCGCTGCTACTGCTTTCAGTTCCAGGCTTTTTATTAAGTGAACTCAAATTCCAGTATCTGCTCATCTGCCATGAGCATTATCTTAGTTTCAACAACTACCATTATTCTACCTCTACCTAAATGTGTAACTTCCAAAGTGTGGAGACCAAAGTAACTAAATATTTTTTAACTTAGTCAATAGAATCAAAAATTCAAGCAATATTGAGTGCTGGAGAGACTTAGTAGATCAAGGTCACAGACAGATCTTAACTTTAACAATTGGGAGTTGGCTTATATAAATGAGGATCATTGCAATGGAAAGGTGAGATCTTGTGCGCCCAGAATATAGAACTTTGGATGAATTGGAGTTTGTACGGCTGGTGGATGAGAGACAGAAAAGTACTCTGCAAATAATAAAGGGCGAGGCAATGCGGAGTTTACTATTGTTATGGGAATGGAAGCAAATGATCTCTGTGATGGATTGGACATGGGGTTTAAATCCTAGCTCAGGCACTTACAACTATCCATATTACAAATAATCGATTTCAACTGATGGAACACAGAGCAAATGGAAATACCATCAGCCGCAAGGAATCAAACTTGACGCACTGAAAATGATGATTTTGGTCAAACCAAGTAGGGACTGAGAGGAGAAAAGTTGAGCTTCATCAAAGAACTGATGTCTCAGTCAACCTGATAGCAAAGGAGCCTACTTAGTAGTTGAAAGTTATAAAGAGGTAAAGCAGTTTGTTATTGAACACGTGAAAGACAGTCTAATTATGCCACAAAGGGGCAACATGTTAACTAGTACATTCAGAAACGTACAAAGTAGAATGTGTTACCTTTCAGCGACCCTCTGTTTTGATTTTATGTCCTATACTCTCATGAATTGATTTGCAAACATCTTATTATTCTGTCCTGCATCTATCTTTTTTGATATCACTTAGAAGAGAGGTTTCTCATATTATTTCTTGTTACATTCTTTGCACCCATTGGGGAGTTGTTCAGTTACAAAATGGTGCCTTTGCCTTCTCAGCCTTAGAAGCAGTTTTGTATCACAATTAATAATTCCTTGAGTACTTCCAACTAATAATTTGAATCTTAGCAAACAAACTTAATAAATACAAAAGAAACTCCAAAAGGTTTATGAATTAAATACAACTTTAAATATAATCTATTTTAGGCTATATCTGCTGAGCAGTGGCTGAACTATTTGTTTTGCAGACAACCATGTGGGGAACAAAGCATGCAACTGTTTGATAGATGTGTCAAAGAATCTATAATTGATAACTTCCAGTGGTTTGAAGTAGTCATTGTTGTCAGTGAAAACAAACTGAAGCAATGTGGGTAGTTCATTACATCCTTAATGTGACAGCTTCTGTCTAAATTAAACTCCCAAATGCTCTCAGCTTTGTTGTGCCCTCAGAATAATCTCATCCCTATATTCCCATTGGAGTCATTTTATGTTTCTTCTATTTTGTTTCTCCAATTTCCTTCCATTGTGGCCCAAAAGAGCTGACACAAGCATAGCTACAATTCTAAATTTTCTATTACCTGGCAAGCATATAATTTTTCAGTTGCAAGATTAGACATCAAACTTTTCAGATTTCCTTATCAGGGTGGCAAGAATCACAATTGAGCCTGATCCTTTCCTCGCTCAAATCAGCACTTGCCAGCAGGGGGCACAGACACAGTATGCTGTGCTCCAGTTGATTCTTCGAGGAGAAAGTGAAGGCTGCAGATGCTGGAGATCAGAGCTGAAAATATGTTGCTGGAAAAGCGCAGCAGGTCAGGCAGCATCCAGGGAACAGGAGAATCGACGTTTCGGGCATAAGCACTTCTTCAGGAATGAGGAAAGTGTGTCCAGCAGGCTAAGATAAAAGGTAGGGAGGAGGGACTTGGGGGAGGGGCGTCGGAAATGTGATAGGTGGAAAGAGGTCAAGGTGAGGGTGATAGGTCAGACGGGGGTGGGGGCGGAGAGGTCGGGAAGAAGATTGCAGGTTAGGAAGGCGGTGCTGAATTCGATGGATTTGACTGAGACAAGGTGGGGGGAGGGGAAATGAGGAAACTGGTGAAACCCGAGTTCATCCCTTGTGGTTGGAGAGTTCCTAG
>NC_057727.1:43289085-43363133 GCF_004010195.1 Chiloscyllium plagiosum
ACCCTCACCTTGACCTCCCTCCACCTATCGCATTTCCAAAGCCCTCCCCCAAGTCCCTCCTCCCTACCTTTTATCTTAGCCTGCTGGACACATTTTCCTCATTCCTGAAGAAGGGCTGATGCTCCTGTTCCCTGGATGCTGCCTGACCTGCTGTGCTTTTCCAGCAACACATTTTCAGCTCCAGTTGATTCTGCCTTTCTATGCCCAAAACCTTCAGTGTCAACTTGAGGTCCACATTGCCACTCCAGCTAGATGTAAAATAATTGTGACTTTGGAACCTGCCTCATGGAACATTATTAACTGAAGCATCAGAGAAGCTTTTTGTTTGGACATATATATTAGAAGTACAATGGCAGAGTTAATCTAGTTATTAGTTCCAATGTTGAAAAATCAACATTTTCACAGTAATGCTATTTCTAACATCCTGATTGTACATTCGTTCATCAATGACATAATAATTTATTTCTGCTTTTCATCATTTAATCTGCAAACGTTACCTCCATGAGCAAACAAAAATCAGTGCTGTCGGATGAAGTTCATTTCAGCAAGGTAAATTAGACTTTTTTTAACTGAAGTCATTAATCATTTCATATTATTTTCTAGGATTTTAATATAAAATGATAAGCTATTATGTGCACAATTTCTGTAATACTGCATTTCACTCTCCATCAAATAAGGAAACTGCTTGTTATCTCATGCACTAACTAAAGTGAAGGTAAAGAAACATACAGGAAAATATATTTTCCAAGGAACACTTGAAAAATAATATTAGCATTAGCTGAGGAAGAGCAAAGAGAGAAAATAAACAATTGATGTGCCTTTTAATTTAATTATTTGTCAGTATGGTCAAACGTATCAATAATATGTAAATATAAATATACCTATTACTTTTTTAATGATTTGATTTTTGAAGAAACAAAATTTCAAATTTTCCTGCACCACAAAATCCTGCAATTTTGGGTTTTCCTCCCTCTCAGCTATTTCACTGTTGAGTGAAAAATTCAACTTTGCTCAATAGCTTCATTAATTTCATCAAGAATTCCAACGTTGGTAACCTTGGGAAATAGTCCAGAGTCTGGAAAAGTATATCACCCTAACTAGTTATAATTAGTACTTTATTTTATTTTCATTTTGAATAAACAGTACATTCATCTCTAAAAAGTATTGCTTATCATAGAACATAGAACAGTACAGCACAGGAACAGGCCCTCCAGCCCACTATGTCTATGCCAATCATAATGTCATTCTAAACTAATCCCATCTGCCTGCACATGGTTTCATTTCCATCTATTCCCTGCCTGTTCACGTGTCTGTCTAAATGCCTCTCAAACTTTGTTGACATACCTACCTTTACCATCTCCACAGGCAGCATGTTCCAGGCGCCCATCATCCTCTGTGTGAAAACTCTTTGATTAGATTATCTACAGTGTGGAAACCGGCCATTCGGCCCAACAAGTCCTCACCGACTCTCCGAAGGGTAACCCACCCATACCCATTTCCCTCTGAATAATACACCTAACATTATGGGCAATTTAGCATGGCCAATTCACCTCATCTGCAGATCTTTGGATTGTAGGAGGAAACCCACGCAGACACAGGGAGAATGTGCAAACTCCATACAGACAGTCACCGGAGGGGGGAATCAAACTCAGGTCCCTGGCACTGTGAGGCAGCAGTGCTAACCACTGAGCCACTGTGCCACCCACATCACCTTTAAAACTTGCCCTCTCACCTAAAACCTATATCCCCTAGTATTTAATATTTCCACCTTGGGAAAAATGATTCTGATATGCACCATATCTATGCCTCTCAATTTTATATACTTCAGTCAGGCCCTCAGACTCTAATGCCCTAGCGAAAACAATGCAAGTTTGTCAAACCTCTCCTTCTAGCTAATACACTCCAGTTCAGACAACATCTGGTAAACCTATTTTGCACCCGCTCCCAAGCCTTCACGTCCTTCACATCATGCGGCAATCAGATCTGCACAATATTTCAAATGTGGCCTAACTACAACTTTATACAGCTGCAACATGACTTGCCAATGTTTATATTCAATGTGCTGACTGATGAAGGCATGGATGCCATATGCCTTCTTTACCACCTAGCCATTTACATTGCCACTTCCTTGTACCCAACATCCTTCTGTATATCAATACGCCTATCTGCTGTTTGCTGTGTACTTTCCTCTTGAATTTGATATCCCAAGATGCATCATCTCACACTCTCCAGATGAAACTCCATCTGCCATTTCTCAGCCCAATTTTCCACTTGATCTATATCCTGCTGTACCCCTTAACAACCTTTCTCACTATCCATAATTCCACCAGACATGCAACAATGTGGTGTGAAGTCATTTGTAAAGATATTTCCATTGAAAACAAAAAGATCAGTGAGTAAAAGATCATTGAGTATCCACAATGCACACATTGACCACCTCCTATTTCTTTTGCTTTGTGATTATTGATGATGGCTTGCTCTGGTCATGCTGTTTATCAGTTTTCAAAGACATAGTTATAATCTTTATATAGTGACATTTTTTTTTAAATAAAAACAATTGCAAAACATCATGGAGATGCTGAAAAGTATGCAACAATGATCTGGGTGCCAAAATCAAGCCTCCCCTCTGGAAATTGTCAGTGTGGTTGAGGTCATGTTCAGACCAAGTTGAAGGCTGACTATGCATTAGTTCCTATGCAAAATTGTGGAATTGTTTTTAAAAATGTGTCATTTTTGTTTTTAGAAAATGTTTGGCCAACCATTTTTCTGACTTGTACTAAAGCACAACAAGATACTTGTCAACCCAACTTGACATCCCCTCGTCCCCAGGAGCTTTCCCTTCCCCTTACCATTCCCAGCAGCCACACACCCTGACCCTCAACCACCACCATCCGCCTCCCCCACCCTAATCATGCCCAGATCCACCACCTAATGTAAAATGATGGGTTAGCTGTTGATGCAGCCAGCAGTGGTACTGCTCAAGTGTGTTGGACGCTTTCAGAGTACTTTCAGGTGAATAATTTAAAAATAAGTTTTACGTGGACAGAAAATTCCTCCATGGGGACCCCGATAGCCCTAAACTTGGCACGGAGAATCTGGATTCAGTTGCACTCCTTGGCTGTGACAGGGAGACTGCTTCCTTGAAGTTAGCAGTCTCCCCATGCAGTGCTGGGGAACCTGCTATCAGTAAAATGCCAGTGATCCTGTTTACTTGGCCCTAATATCACCTGCTTGCTTTGGTGGAACAGGGAGCTGGTGGAATCTCAAGTCAACCGGTGCCAAAATCGAAAATGAGGAGTGTGTCAGAGACTCATCCTGAGGTGGCTCTTCATGAGTTTACCTGCATAGCCCTTCCTGTTCTGCCACCTGGGGCCAACAGAATCCAGCCCAAGATTTCAGCACCTTCATCAGTGGTCACAAAACTTCAGCTTTCCACAGGGGCATGATTCTAGGTTTCATGAATCCAGCATCTTTCTCTATCCCATCACTGAAATACATTGTGTAGTTGGTATAGCCAATGTATTTGCAGGGACAATATAAGTAAAACATGCCACTGAAAGTCAGGGCTTGTTTATTGCAGTCATGGTATCTTTTTAGTGATGTGGTGAAGGCTCATTACTGCCAAACAGCATCTCAGAAAATTAATTCTACAAGCTTAAAGCCTCACGTTGTTATATTTTAATTGCATGGAATGAAATACCTGACCTTGATGTAAAATGAAATGAAATGAAGGATCTCCCACCAGTGCTATTACTTAAAGGTTCTGGATGTAGGTTTGTTCGTTGAGCTGGAAAGTTCATTTTCAGGTGTTTCGTCACCATACTAGGTAACAACTTCAGTGAGCCTCCAGATGAAGCATTGGTGGTATGGCCCACTCTTTATTTATGTGTTTAGGCTTCCTTGGGTTGGTGATGTCATTTCCTGCGATGATATCAGTTCCTGTGGTGATGTTATTTCCTGTTCTTTTTCTCAGGGGGTGGTAAATGGGAGCAAAGTCAATGTGTTTTTTGATAAAGTTTCAGTTGGAATGCCATGCTTCTAGGAATTCTCGCATGTGTCTCTGGCTGGCTTGTCCTAGGATGGATGTGTTGTCCCAGTCAAAGTGGTATCCTTCCTCATCTGTGTGTAAAGATACTAGTGAGAGTAGGTCATGTCTTTTTGTACACATAAATACAAAGTGGGCCATACCACTAGTGCTTCAACTAGAGGCTCACTGATGATGTTACCTAGTATGGTGACGAAACATCTGAAAACGAACCTTCCACCTCAGCAAGCAAACTTACATCCAGAACCTCAACCTGAGCTACAGTCTTCTCAAAATCCACTATTACTTCAAGGTATCATGAAGTAGAGGCTGAGTCCCTTGATTATGTTTAAGAAAAAGACTGATTTTTTTTTTCTAGATAGTAAAGGAATTGGGGTATGGAGACAAAGCAGGGATATGGTCTTCAGATTGAGATTGAAGATCAGTCAGGATCATATTGAATGATGGAGCAGGATCACAGAGTCAAATGGCCTTCTTTTGCTTCCAGTTTCTACATTTACCCACAAGATAGTTATTAGATTATTTCTGTTGGCAGCTGGTGTAATTGTACAATTTTTAAAAACGTTTTCATGATTGTATAAAGCTTCTGTTGTCTATAGATAGTGCTGTTTTTGTTGATTTAAAATCTAGTTCTGATACCACTTGCTTCAGGGCAATGTTTCCTCACAGACTGGAGTAGGCCTGGCTTTATAAGGAGAGTCATGAAAAACAGGACAAACTGCTAAAAGTTGGATGAGGAAAAGGGAAGCTGGACTCTACGTAAGAAGGCATATTTGCTGAGGATTTTAAAAAGGTATTCTCTTGCTTATCTCTAACAAGAACCAATACTTAAGATGTCTTCCCTTTACAAAATGCACCATGATTGAAATCTGCCAAATACTGTAGCCATGCATTCAATGTAAGGCAAAGTCACCAATGCACATGGCTAATGAGCTGACTATAAGTCTTGACTTTAAAGCATTTAGCAAAGAAGCAATAGCTTAATATTTCAAGTTTACTGCAGCATACAGGAGATCTCCAAGGCCTTTCAAAGAGAGCTTCATTACATTCCCTTTTGCCTGAGACAAGCAGACAGAGTAAGCATAAGGACAGCACAGATTGTTAGTTTCCCCATGGTACACAGTACAGGGACACAATCCACATTCCTGATCAAGGCCTTATGTCCGAAACGTCAACTCTTCTGCTCCTCAGCTACTGCCTGACCTGCTGTGATTTTCCGGGCCACACTTTTTGACTCCTATCTCCAGCATCTGTAGTTCTCTCTTTCTCACAATCTACATTACCTTGCATAAGTTGTGTCATTGTTACGAATCGAAAGGGATTCTGTTCCCTTAAAGTGAAACTTTTGTATGACCACAGCTAGTGCATTATGGAGGTCAATGCCTATTTTCACAGTTAGAGTCACAACTCCTTATTAACTTGACCCACTATCAGGTTGAGCAGGCTGAAGTGACACACGTTACCCAACTGTGATGTGGTTCATGACTCCAGTCCAAAGCAACTCCTAAATACCCTGCAGGGCTACAGTAAGAATCATCAACGAACATACCATTGGCACTCTTTGATGATGTTCCTCCTGGCTGGACTGAGGAGATCTGCAATCCTTAACCATGCAGGGGTCAAGATGAGAAATTGAGAAGCTGAAGCATGAGGAAGAAAAAGAGGAAGAAGTGGAGACAGGACAAGTGCAACGACAAGTCAAGGAACAGGAAGTGGAATGGAGGCCATGATATGGACAGAACTTTTCAAAATAGTCAATACAATCAGATTATTAATGAACCACACCAGTTTACTCAACCATTCATGTACAGTTCCATACACTGTCCAAGAAGGAAAATGACAGTAACAAAATAAATCCTGATAAATGTGAAATGCTGGTCTGACTGATCTTGCATATGTTAAAATGGAGGTCCAGTAAGAGATCAGTCAGACCAGTATGACTCATTAATCAGTTTGACTGCTTTTTGTCCTACTAGGCTACCTTTTCCATTGCACACTGACCATCACATTTTTCAACCAAGAAATGCACAATCTCACTCAAAGCTGGAAGTTCAATCATGTCACGATGCATATAAAATAATCATTCTTGTGCAATCACTTGGAGTCTTTTGTATGCTTCTGCCTATCCTATTCCCCTATCAGGTACTTTCCCTGAGTGGTGGAAAGCTACTGACCTTCAATTAAGGAAATAGCAGTTGCCTTGGAGCATGACTTCCAGCATCCTTGGATGGGGGGTCATGGCGGAAAGATCAGCTGCAGATTGCACTCTCAGTGTGATCTCTGGCAATCTGGGCTGGGCTGGCTCACATCAAGTGTATGAGACAATGTAACTGAGTTAGGATAAGAAATGTTATCAACCTGAGGCAGGATGGCAAGTTCATGCTCCCATACAGCCTCTGCCACTCTCATGGGATAATTGATAAACTTTATGATGCCGCATCAGCCATTCTAAACATTGATAAACATCTGTTGTATGGTGGAATGGATGAGCTCCAAGCCTCTGCATAAAGCCCTGTGCCAGCTTGGAGTTGGAATCCTGCACACCTTGAGAAAATGTGTGCAAGCTTTCTGGCAGGTTTCCACTTCAGCAAGCATTTGGTTATGTATCCCCATCAGCCTTCCTCTGTAATTTGGCTCATTAAAGTACATGTTTGACTTGTCTGCAAGAGAACAAATGTACACCATGTGCTCTGGTGAGCTGGCATCAGCATTCTCTTTTTGTCCTGCCCTGGCTCCCGCAAACCTATGCAGTGTTTCACCATATGCAGATCCCTCCTCTAACCCAGTTACTGATATGTACATGGTCAGTAACTGAATGCAAGATTAAGTGATAGCATCTTTCATTATCATTGTCTACATCAATCACAGGGAAGATTCCAATTCTTGGGTATCTGAAATGAACAAAGGTCAAAGAATGGATTCTAGTGAGAGGAGAGAGAGAGAGAAAGTGTGGGGTTCCAACCTCCTCAACTTCTCAGTCAGAAGAATTTCAAGGATGAGGGAGAAATAGAATGAGAATGAAGAGGAGTTACTCAGATACCCTCCACAGTTAATCCTCTAGCTAGTGGTTTTTTGAGGAAGATGTTTTTCATCCACAGAGTGACGGAGTGCAGAATGCACTACCTAAGAGGGTAGTTTTGGTAGATAACCTTACAACCTTTAAAAATTAATTAGACAAGCACTTGACTATCATAACACTCAATGCAATAGGCCTAGTGCTGAAGTTGGGACTATTCTAGATTTAGTGTAGCTTTAGTAGTACGGGCTTGATGGGCCAAAGGGCCTCTTACGTATGTATGATTGCATGTTCCTCTGTGATGACCTTTCTTCTGATAGCCCGCACAGCTTCCTTGATGGCTGTTAAAAGGTGGAGGTGTGCTTAGTCTCCCCCAGGATCCAAATCAGTTCTTTGCTACTGCCTATTATTAGATACCATCTTTTCTGGCAAGAGAAGCTAGGTGCAGCAGTGAGTGTCCTGCAGCAGGTTTATATGATGTGCCTGCGGTGGTTGAATTGCTGTGAGTTCTGGTGCAAGGCTTCTAACAATGTGTAACAATGAGGCAAAACATTTCTAATGCGTATTGATGAGTGATAACTAGAAATTATCATTAAGCAATTGGGGGTGTAAAGATTGAACAAGGGATGAGATTATTGTTTTGGTAGATATGTTGTGTCATTTGAAGAAATCTCACCCTGAGAACGTATGTCAGATTGTTATCATCTTCCTTCCAAGTCTTCCAGCATGAGCACTCGTGCACTGTCTGAAACCTTTTGTGCTCACACTCTCTCACATGTTCGCCATCTCTCAAAATATGTCAGCCTAGATCAACTTGTTGAAAAAGCACCCACCACTTCTCGCAGCCTCAGTGCACCTCTGTCTTAAAGAGATGCAAGCTGTCTTTAAGTAACGCTAGCTCCTCATGTTATCGAGCACCTTGCTGAAGTGTGTGGCCAACAAATAAAACCAACAGCAGTGGGTTAATCATGTGCCACATTTTCCATGTCCTTTTTTTAGAGGTTAGCCAATTTTTTTTTATCCCAAAACTTTAATTGGTTGTTTTCAGAGTTCTTCTGGAGTTGCATGTCAGGACGGTGCAGAAATCCCAACATCGCTGAACCCAGGGGAATTCAAAATACCAATTGGCAGTTACACTGCATCTGAAACATGTCAAAAAAGTCCCTTAGAGAGTTCAAAGGGTGCTAACTTACATAAGCCTAATAATTAGCCAGGAAAGTTTTTAGCATATTAAAAGGCTGCTCTAATCTCAGACTATTAAACTGAAACCCAAGAGCACTAATGACCCTGCAAATATATTCTATCCCCTACCATTGACATTCTCCAGAGCTGACAGCACACCCGCCTCCAATCTCAACTCCCCACCCCCACCCCTCACCCACACTTCAAACAGGGCAAACCTGACAACTCCTCCACAGCCCCAACTCTCTGTAGTCCAACCCCATCCCCGAACTAAGACACCTCATTTCCAGCATCCTAACCCCTCAATCCCTTCTCCCACTTCACAGCCTAGACCCTCAAAATCCCACACTCAACCCGCAATTACCTTACAGACTTACCCTTTCACAGGAGCTGAAAAGGTGTCAGCTAAACATTAAACACCATCTTGCAGTACCTACTGCTAAAAAAATGATCATCTTATGCATTTTGCCATGTTTCCTGGACAGATTTCCTCTGCTTCATAATAGGAGGCCCCTGACCATAAATTTCGGAGTCAAAGATATCTATATGTATGTGGGTTTTTTTTTTGTCTGATCAAGGTCAAAAATGGGGTTTCCAACAATGATTTGAATTTCTATGTTAATAAAACTATTAGGCCACACAAAGCAAAGATGTGAGATAATTATGAAGGGGTTAGGACTTCTAGGAACGTGTTTTTACTACCTTTGAAGGGAAGAGAAAGGTTAGCCAGGGATTCCCTGAATAATCTCCAGGTTATTGCTTCTTCTTTGTCTTTTTATTGTGTAGAGAGATAGCAGTCATCTCACAATATGAGGGTGCACCCAGTTATGAATGATGCAATTACATATTCTCATCTCGAATGCATAACGTAACAAAACATTTTTTCTGCACCCAGTAGACAAAATACATTAGTTTGCTAGTTTGATAGTTTTAGCAAAGTCCCACAGAATAATTTGAGATTTACCTCTAAAGTATTAGAGAAAATATCTTTAAACATATGCTAGATTTCTTTGGGACCTAATCTGTGCATTGGTAATGTTACAAGATTTATGATCCAGAGGCTGGGACTATAGCTCTGGGACTGGGAGTTCAAATCCCAGCACAGCAGCTAGAAGATTTAAATTCACTTCATTAACATATACAAAGAATAAAGAACAGTTCAACACAGATTCAGGTCCTTTGGCCCACCAAGACTGCATTGATACATGATGTCTTTCTAAACTAGAAACCATTTGCCTCTACACTGTCTGGTTCACTCTATTCCCTGCCTATTCATGGATCTGTGGCGATGCCTCTTAAATATTGCTATTGTATCTGCCTCCATTACCTCCTCTGGCAGCACATTCCAGGCACTTACCACCCTTTGTTCAATAAATCTGCCTCTCATATCTCCTTTAAACTTACTTGCTTTTACCTGAAACCTATGTTCCCTAATAATTGACATTTCTACTCTGGTAAAAAGACTCCGACTGTCAATAATTTTGTAAACTTTGATCCGGTCAACCCTCATCCTTCGAAGTTCAAGTGAAAACAAACCAAGTTCTTCCAATCTCTCCTCTTAGCTAACACCCTCCAAACCAGGTAACAGGTAAACTGTTCTTGTATACTTTCAGAAGCCTCTATATCCTTCTGGTAGTATGGCGATCTGAAAAGTACACAATATTCTAAATGTGGCCTAACTAAAGTTCTACGCAGCTATAACATGCCTTGACAATTTTTATACTCTGTGCCCCGATCAGTGAAGACAAACACGCCAGATGTCTTCTTGACCACCTTATCCACTTGTGTTGCCCCTCTGTATATTGATGCTATTAAGGGTTCTGCCATTTACTGTATATTTCCCTCCTGCCTTAGGTCTTCCAAAATGCATCATCTTGCATTTGTCCGGATTAAGCCATTTCTCAGGCCAAGTCTCCAGCCTATCGGTATCCTGCTGTATCCTTTGGCAATCCTCCTCACTATCCATAGCTCCCCCAGTCTTTGTGACATCCACATATCTGAAATGCTAGTTTCATAAACAATGATCACAAAATGACTGGATTGTGTAAACAATCATCTGTTCACTAATGTCCCTAAGAGGAGGAAATATGCTGATTTCACTGGTCTAGCCTAAATATAACTCTAGATGCACATCAATGTTGATTCATTCATGGGACGTGGGTATACTGGCCAGGCCAGCATTTATTGCCCATCCCCAAATTGCCCAGAGAGCAGTTAAGAGTCAACCACATTGCTGTGGGTCTGGAGTCACATGTATGCCAGACCAAGTAAGGACAGCTAAAGGATTAACAGATTAATAATCTAGTGATAATACTACAAGGCCATCGCCTCCCACCACTCTAATTTAGCCAACAATGCCATTCAGTTGTAGGTGACAAAACTACCTGTTAAGGGCAATTAGAGTTGGGTAATACAGGTCAAAGGCCCTCACAGCTGAAAAACAAATAACAAGAAAGAAAAACGGTGAGGAAACAGAACAAAACAATTTATCGTGCATGTTGCTTTCCATTGTTCCTCTGCACTGGGTCTTGGTGGCATCATTGAAGTATTATCAATCCAAGAGTTCCCTCTGAATGGGAATGGAATAGCATGCAAGCACTACCTAGAGCTAAGCAAACAAATCTGACTTTTATTTTGCAAGCTAACTACAAAAAAAAGAGAGTTAAAAAAATTCAGAAAATGCTGGATTCTTACCAACTTCAATCATGTTTGCACTATTTATGGCTTCACTTTAAGCTCGTGCATATCCAACATGGGGATTTTTTCAATGCAGCACCATACTGAGCCGAGTTCTTTATAGTTCTGAAGGGCAGTATGGATTCCTGTAGAGTGACTTAAACAAATATTTTGCCTTCTGAACCAGCTGGATTAACATTTGTTTGACATTGTTCTACTGAGTACTTTTGAAGAGCTAGGTTTTTGAAATGCCTTAACTTTGAGAGGAGTTGAAACTCTGTTGACAATGAAAAACGATCACTACCAGCAGTTATGACCATGGGACAGTTTGTCTTCCTTTATGATGTTGATGGAATGCAGTCCAATTCTGATTTGAATAAATTACTTAAGATTCCCAATAGTAAAGGTATTACCCTTTTGAAGACAGAAAAGTACATAAATTAGCTGAAAAAATAGCAACATAATGTCCACAATCAGAAAATGCAATTTTAAATCAATTCTGATGAAAAGGTCATTAACCTAAAATGGAAATGCTGTTTTTCTTGCTATCGTGCTGCCAGATCTATTGAGGATTTTCAGCAGGTGCTGTTCTTAGTTCAGATTTCCAGCATCTGCTATATTCTGCTTTTTGATTAAAATGGGTGGCACAGTGGCTCAGTGGTTAGCACTGCTGCCTCACAGCACTAGGGACCTGGGTTCAATTCCTGCCTTGGGTGACTGCCTGTGTAGAGTTTGAGCATTCTCCCCGTGTCTGCGTGGGTTTCCTTTGGGTGCTCTGATTTCCTCCCACAATCCAAAAATGTGCAGGCCAGGTGAATTGGTCATGCTAAATTGCCCATAATGCTAGATTCATGAGTCGGGGTAAATATGGGTTACTTTTCAGAGAGCCAGTGTGGATTTGTTGGGCCAAATGGCCTGTTTCCATACTGTAGGGAATCTAATCTAATGTGATTCAAACCTTCCCCGGGGACTCGCATATCAATCTCTCGTTGGCTCTGTAATATCCTACCTATTATTTAGAGCAGTCACTGCTCCAAGTCAGCACAGATGAAGGAAACTAAGCTCTTTTTAACAAAGAAAAATACAGCATGTGTAAATAATATCTTAATATGCAACATACCTAACTGAGTATTTATTTTTCAGAATGCGTAATAAGTATAATATAAAAAGGTATTACTTTTAGGGATGATTGACTTCAAAATTGCTGTAAATCGGACCACATTTCTGCAAAGTAATTCTTTAGTTGTGCCTAAACATGTAAATATTGTACTATACTATTCCTTTTTCAATAAAAGACTAGCATGAAATAAAGAAAGGATTAGGTATTTGAAGGCATCTACAAATACTAAAAGGCAACAAGTATGTTGTGTTACAAACAATTACCTTAGCCGTTGACCAAGCATAAGCTTTGAAATATTGTTGGTGATAATATTTAATGAATACTTAACATGTTGAAAAGATATTCCTCTACCTTCCTTATTGGTGAAGGCATTAAGAGATAAAATAAAAGGAGAAACTGCATACATTTGGTGTCTTTTATGTCTTCAGGACATCCCAAAATGTTTTACAGCCAATTCACTGCCTTTCAAGTGTTATCAATGTTATTATGTGCGCAATTAGTTTGCACCCAGTAAAATTCAGCAATGAGATAAATGGCCAGATTATTTGTTGCTGATCACTACGATTTTTTTAGCTTGAAATTTTATATTTCTCTAGGGTGGCACGGTGGCTCAGAGGTTAGCACTGCTGCCTCACAGCGCCAGAGTCCCGTGTTCGATTCTAGCCTCAGGCGACCGTCCATGTGGAGTTTGCACATTTTCCTCGTGTCTGCGTGGTTTTCCTCTGCAGGCCAGGTGAATTGGCCATGCTAAATTGCCTATAGTGCTAGGTGCATTACTCAGAGGGAAATGGGTCTGGGTGGGTTACTCTTCGGAGGGTCGGTGTCGACTGGCTGGGCCAGGGAATCTAATCTAATTGTGCTGTAGGATCATTTACATTTACCCAGAAGGGAAATGGTTTCATTGTCTATTGAAAGGTAACATACAATGCCTTCAACACAAATCTTACGTGAATTGGCTTAAAATTATTCTACAGCTAGACTCTCAGATGTTCGCATGAATAGATTTTCACTGCACAATTGCTTCCCATCACTCTACCTTTAATTTTTTTTACACTCAGGTACAACAGAGGTATGGCAACGGAGACACTTGGGTCAGTTATTCCTGCAGTAAATGGACAGGTTTAGGTTCAGTGGGTGATTAAAGATTTAAAAGCTGAATCCTGACTCCAATCAACTTACTCCTTGTTTAAACAAAGATAAGACAGGGAGATGAGCCACCAAACCTCATGCAGAAAGTGGCTTCGTTATCTGCATATTATAAGGAGGTTGTGTACCTATATTTCTCCCCCATTTGTTCTGCTGAATGGAGGCAAGGATTCTTGGATTCAGGAGCTGTCCTTTTTCCACAAAACTGCTGGATCCAACATGCCCACCTCATCATTCCATCACCACTATCTGGACACAGCCCCTTATCGTTCCAATCTCAACCCAAGGCCTCTGAGCTCCTTCCCCACACTCTGCCATCCAAGGACTCTGAACCCCTTCGGGAGTCCCAGGCCTTAAATCTCTCCATCAACAACATATCCCACTATCCCCAAGGCCCATGACCACTACCTGGCCCAAGCCTCTAATTCCTAACTGCCCTACACTTCACCAGCCTCTGATCCAGACCTCTCCACATTTGAAAAGAAGACAAGCATGACACTCAGATTCCCTGTCAGGCAAGGAACCTGACTATGGCATCCAAAACATGCTGCCCAACTAAACCTAGACAACATACACTGAAACCCTAACTTCCCCAAGCACTACTGAGCCCCTTCCATCCTGACTTGTCAAGAAATTAAAATGTTCCTCATTAATTTCAAAACTTCTCATTTGATTAATTTTTTTTGATCCAATAACTATATGACATTTAATTAATTTTTTTAAAAACTGATGTCACTGTCAATCTATTCATCCTTGTACACCGTGTCAAGAGCTACAAATTCAAATGAACATATTTCAGCACTTAAGTCCCCTCAACGCCAGTTTGATGTTGTGTCATGTATGCTGTTGATATGTTTCAGAAGATCAAACATCAGGCAAAAACAAATCGACCATTGAAATGAATGATGTAAACATGGATCATTTTCTTGTCACCAAATCAGAGTGACTTCTAAATAACAAAGGGAGCAATCTTGATTTTGAATGGCATTATAAAACATGAAATATTGAAGTTAATAAAAACAAATCTAGAGAGATGCATAGTGGATGACTAAATCTCATACATTTTACACCAGAGTCCATAATCGAAACTGCCACCATGGTTTTATTCCAGTACAGTAATGCTGTATTGATACCTGATCCCAGCTTCACCAAACCATCTTTTGAAGTCAGGTTCTGTGATCTCTCATGGTTTTGGATGGGGATGTTCTGACAGATTCCTCTTCCCATTTGTTGCCTAGTGGCCACATTCCTGACTGTAAGGTACACCGCATTGCTGTAATCCAGTAGCTATCCAACATTTTTTACACTCCTGTCTGCACTCAGCATTGAGAAAGACATGCTGTCATGGTGATCAATGAATGAGGGAATTGTCAAGTCAATGGGGGTACGTGCTGTTGAGATACAGTTGATTACCGATGGACCATGGTGTCACATAGATTTTCAGTTTATCTAATTGATGTTTTTCTCTGTTCCATTTACTGTATTGGGCAGAACTGTATAAGGGTCTGAGTAATGTGGGTCCATGATGAGATTTGTGGCAGAATCGGACAAGAAGTCTGGCAAGGCTGATCTCAATGTCAGGTGCACCTTGCTGCATCTTTAATGCTTTTGCCAAGCAACATAGTGAGTTTCTCGCGAGGCAGTGGTGGTTTGCCAATTAAGGGAGATTATAGCTTGCTTCTGTCTTAATAACAGCCCAAATCATCTAATTAATTTTCAGTTTCCCATCTTACCAAATACACCAAACAAGCTAGATGCCAAGAACTCTCAACATGGAAGTCAGAGCAGTCCTGATGGCTTCAGCTCATCACTTGCTCGAAAGGAGTTTTGAAAACTGAGCACGCTCCTGAGCACACTGGCCATGTGTCACCCCATGCTGCCCTTTTCACCCCATGTCGAATGGACATTACCATCTTATATATGCCAGTCTCTAAATTTTTAATGCATTTACCTGATCCACTTACATACACCTCTGCATTTTAATGCTATTTCTGAGAGTACAATGGCAACTATCATTGTAGTGACACTGTGCCTTCAGGGACATGAACCTAGCTCATGGATTGGATCAGATCGTATCCCTGGATTGTTCACTTGATGTCACAGTGCTCTCTCATTCTGACCCTTTCTGGATGATCACAGCACACTGCCTTGCATTGCCTTGCCTTTGTGTACTTTGCCACTTCAGCCAGAACTACCAGGTTCATATGATTTCTACCTTGCCTTGCCAATAGCACAGACACAAAGACAGGAAGCTTGTCATTATTCTTAGCAGATCTTAGTCAAATCAAGGGATATAGCTTTCACTCAGGAGGGCCTGGGACAGTATTTTGAGAGCAGTCTCTGATACCAGTCCAGAAGCTTGGACTTGGTCAGTCAGCCACTCAGAGTTGGAATGCTCTCAACATAAGGAGAAAGTGAGGTCTGCAGATGCTGGAGATCAAAGTTGAAACTTTATTGCTGGAACCGCACAGCAGGTCAGGCAGCATCCACCTGCTGTGCTGTTCCAGCAATAAAGTTTCAACTATGCTCTCAACATAAGCATTGAGGAGCCAAACATCAGGCAGCCAACCACCATCCTGATTTTTTTTCTGCCTTACAGTGTCTGTTTTTCTCCTGAAATGAGAGATAGGCAAATACTAAGGAAGGTGAAAGTGATGACATAGCTATTACTATTGGTGCAGGTGAGAAGGCGAGTAGCCAGCACAGAGATCCTGCAGGGTTAGTGGTGTCAGGAGTTGAGGTGAATGAGCATGAGTGAGAGAAGATGTTGCAGGTAATAGTGAGAGTGGTAGAGCATCAGCCTTGGAGGGAGGTGGGTGCAGTAGCAGAGACTGTGAGAATGTGAAGTATCGACAAAAACATGGTGGCGATTCAGTGAAGAACAGTGAACTATTCAAAGGGTGCTGGGCATTCTTCCAGACAGCTGAGACTGCAGTAACCTGAGTGGCAAACGTAGACCAGGCTAACATGATCCGGTGTTGTGGCTTCCACTGCTGGTCTTGGAATGTCATGGGGATTGGAGGATAGATAATTAATGATGTGGGGTTAGTAAGATATGTTGAGGGATCTCACCGGGGCTCAAAGCAAGAATCCCTCTTGAAAACAAAATGAATGCAACTTGTACGTAGTCAAAAAAACTGAATGATTCAGGCCGTAGTGCTGCCAAATTGATAATGGCCCACCATGGAAAGAGTTCACTGACTTCAGGAAAACAATAATCAATGATTCACAGTCAAGTGCATTTCAATAAGTAGATCAATGAGGCTGATGTCAATTAGATAGTTTTCTGGTATTAGTACCAAACTATTTGGCTTTCACATCAATGGTCGGTTTGGTGTAAAGTCAAAATTGAAGTGTTATTAAACTTGAATTCTCACCTTCTGAGTACTAACCATTATGTATGCACTCTGGTAATATTAAAAATGTGACTGCCAGTCAAACAGTTTCCTTTATTGGGGCTTAGTACTTAGGTGTAAGTAGATGCAAAGAAAGACCTGATTTGCCTGTATTAGACATTTTTAAGGAGGTAAAAACAATGACTGCAGATGCTGGAAACCAGATTCTGAATTAGTGGTGCTGGAAGAGCACAGCATCCTGATGAAGGGCTTTTGTCCGAAACGTCGATTTCGAAGCTCCTTGGATGCTGCCTGAATTGCTATGCTCTTCCAGCACCACTAATCCAGAATCAGACATTTTTAAAGCAATCCCAGATAATATCAATACTTGTGTATAAAGTGCACACTGCATTTTTTATATAATCATGCAAAATCTGCTCATAACATGTCTACAGCATTGACTGGTTATATCTGAAATTTTCTCGCATATTGGGAGTATTGTATTACCATTCTTCAACACTTAAGGTGCTCTTTCACTGGCTGGTTTACAGATCTTCAGTGGAACATCTCCAATTAACTCTATGGCTATGAGAGGTATGAGGTTGGAGTGCATTTGTACTATTCTGTTAAGTAAATTGTTGCCATGGAGAAATACAATCTCCTTGCAAACAGCAATGCATTGAACCTCTACAAGGACAGAACAAAGTCACATCAATTAACAATACCCTATTGTACCTTTTCTTAGCAGCTACATAATGTGACATCATGACTGAAATTAATTTACTAATATAATACATGTAAGACTTAAAATTAATCTGATGACATCGACTGCATTTCAGTGCATGTTGGTAAGTTCAGACTTACCGCTTCCAAAACTGAATGTTCAATAAAATTATATTGCTCAGATTTATCCTCAGAGCACATTCAACTGATAAATCAAATGCTATGGTTTAAACATATCTTCTCAGATGTTGGCAGAGTGCAACTATGGTTCAAATGTATAAGTATGAAATCACCATTTGGCCTCTAAATAAAAAGGGGACATTGATATATCTAATCTAAACATGAAAACAGTCAGGATTTACTGCATGTATTAAATAAACTGTGAAACAAAGGATTGTGACATGGAATAGAGTCCAAATTCTAACGATACATATTGCTGCAATAAATTCCCAGCTTTGCCATTCTTGTAATTTTACCTAGGCTATGACCTCGAAACGATTATTTTCAAAGTCCACCCTAAAAATATGATTTCTCAATTTATCTTCACTTTTGTACTGTAGCCAAAATGCATTTCACATCTCTAATTAAAAAGTTTAAATTAAGCATAATTTCAGCTGCTAAGACAAAACCCAGTGCAAGTTTGTGCCTGCACAGTTGTTTGATGGTTGGAAATGTAATCTTAATTTCTGGCAAACAAACCTACACCATTAACTGAAGAAAGTCAGAATTAGGCAATACTGTGAAAACAGTAATATGATCAGATCAATATTCTGGTAACAAGCTTGACAGAACATAATTATATGTGTGAGATGCTAAGAGAGGAAATCTCTTAAGTCCTATGGATGCAAACCCAATTCCATGGGATCTGAGGATCACTGTGACACACCTCCTTATTTATATGCTCCGTAGTTATTCTTAGAGTCAAGGTATAATTTACCGTTTACCAGAAAAACCCTGCATAGCCAGCTTATCTGAACACTGAAATGATCAATAGCCAGGAAGACGTCCTAGCACATGTTTACAGTCGTTTACAGTTGATGACAGTGAACTGCCACCTCCCTAGAAGAAGCCAAGCAGCAGCACTTGAGGTGTGTCTCCATCTCCCTGGTAACAGTAGCTGTACTTCATTAACAACACATTAAAGTCAGCTTTAAAGAAATACCCATCAATGGAAAGTACATGTGTAATAATAGGTTTATCCATATTAAGCACTTCAACTCTCACATTTCTGTGTGTTAAAACACCTGCTGAAATGCTCTGCAAAATCATTTCTCTGCTTACAGAATCCTCTTTTGCCTTCCCATGTTTGTTGATACTTGAGACAGGCAAATGACATGTCTATATCTGTTTCCATAAGTAGGCTTTTCCTGGAACAGGTCACCAGTCTGTTACCAGAGGCTAAAACTTGAGGGGCATTGGTGCAATAAGCATAGCTAACCCAGAGGACTCTTTCAGTTGCCATTGGCATTATTCTAAGGTTGACAACCAACTGTTTGGCCAGATTATGAACACAGGTTCCAAGACCACCAAGTCCTGGAATAGGATTTGAATCCAGAGCATCTCGCTCAAAAACAAACATACTACACACAAGGTCTCCTTTACAGAATCATTAAGTAATTATACATCAGGCTGAAGGTTATATTTATTGTGAACGAGACTGAGAACATGGTTTGAAAGCATAGTGAATGCACTAAATGCCATAGACTCCCTGAATGGATTGAAAAAAGACTGTGGCAAAGAAGTTACCCTGCAGAATGTCAAGCAATGATCCACTGACTTCTAAAATATTGTCAAGTAGACAGCACATTCAAAATCCAGGTTCATGGCGTGACTGAAAGCGAGCACCCATTCTTACACTTCCTTCATGTCTTTTTTTACATTCTATATTTTAAAATGCCTCTCTAATTCACCTTTAGAAGATGTTGGAGGCTCAGAATTTTCTCCATCCAGTCAATGATGTTGGAAATGGGTAGGAACAAAACTCAGAGGATGGTATGAGTTCCTGCATTAGGAATTCCACAGCCTGGCCTAACAGCGAAAGATAATATGCTATCCTGGTGAGAAGAGGTATACTGACTGCTAGCCTAGTGAGAGTAAGGCACTTGTCAGACCTCAGTTGTGACCTGAACTCCTGAAGAAATTATTTTGGATGGCAATATTAATGTACCACGCACTTTCTCTTGCCCACCCTGACCATCGCATTTTGCAAAATCTCATTTCCATAAACTCCCATGAACGTACTGGAAGTAGGGAACACTTGGGGCTTCGGTGGTAATCTGAACCTAAATCAACTTTCTAGCAAAGGAAACTGGCCCCAGCCCTCTCTCCATCCATCTCCAAACAATTAATACAATTGAGCACAATTTTTGAGAAGATTTCTATCTCACTGTCTCACTGATGATGTTACCTAGCGTGGTGACAAAACATCTGAAAACAAATCTTCAAGCTCAGCAAGCTAACCTACATACCTACAATTGAACACAGTTCAGAGAAGGTTCACCAGATTAATTCCAGAGATGAAAGAGAGATTGAGGAGTTTAGACTTATTCACGCAAGAGTTTCAAAAAATAAGAGGAGACTGTTTGAGTTATATAAGATGCTACAGGGTATTGACAAATGTAGAGTGGATGTTTCCCCTTTTGGAGCATTCTAGAATGAAAGTTTATAATTTTAGGATAAGGAGTAGCAGATTTCAAAAGGTTAGGAGATAAGGAGGAATTATTTCTCTCAAAGGGTCATGGATCTGTGGAATTCAGTACCTCAGAATGCAGTGGATGCTAGAACACTGAATAAATTTAAGAAGGTAGACAGACTTTTAGTTAGCTACAGGTTAAAGGGTTATGGGGATCGGGCAGGAAAGCAAATTAGCGACTGAGATGAGATCAGCTATTATTGCATTAAATGACAGAGCACTCTCAAGGATCTGAGTTGTCTAATCCTGTTCTTTGTTCTTATACTTTATAAGGCATCAACTGGTACAATCCCATCAACAATATAGGATCAGTTTCCCAGGATTGAGGTGGTCTATGTCTCATATCTTTGCACCTCTTCCAAGTACCTGCTAAATTTATTATATTTTCCTTCACTGTTCTTTCTTTGAAAATACCATATGTCACAATTCTCTGCTCTGCTCTGCCCGAATTTTCCAGCCCATCAGGAGCGGTCAATGAAAGCTTCGCCACCTTGAAAGGCTGGATCTGTTTGAAATTCTGCTTGCTGAGATTTCGACCAAAATGACTGGGAATTCAACATGAAGTGGACAGCCCAGCCACTAAAAGTAGCTGCCTTCAGTATCACTACATCTACGGGAATGATCCATAGTACAAGGAGAGTGGGCACTGTAGGGGAAATCACAATTAGGCAAGGAGGAGAAACTCAGGGAAAGGCAAGTCCAAGATCTTTGACAGTGATCCAGAGAATCACTTATGCTTCACATGGCCTAGAGGAAGCTTCAAGTAAATTTAGAAAACCTACATTTGAATACCATCAATGATCACCACTTGATCTGCACAAGTGAAGACACTGAGTTCTGAAGAAGAATCATACTGGGTTAAAAATGTTAACTCTGTTTCTCCACTGATGCTGCCAGACCTGTTTAGTTTTCCCCTGCATTCTCTGTGTTTATCTCAGCTATCCTTGGTATCCTGGCAAATATTTATCATAAGAAACAGATTATCTGGACATTATCACATTTCTGTTCATCAGTGTTTGTTGAGCAAATATTGGTTACCTTATTTCCTACACTACCAGTGACTACACTTCAAAGAGCTCTTAATTGGTTCTTACGGACTTTGAGATATCGTTTTTCATGAGAAGTGCCAACATTATATAAACACAAGCTTGTCCTTTTTGACTCAACTTCAACATGTACTATTTCAACACTGTTCATTGATATAGGTATTGCTCATTCTTCCTTCATTTGTGTGGTGTTTTACTCTTTTCTACATTAATCTGTGTTTTCCATTGTTTTACCCAAATACATATGGCATCTTACACACTTTGGAACCTCTGGGCTATCATTTTCAATTCAGCTCAACACAATCTTTCAATTCGAATGCCTCACCTCCAGTTTGTGATCATTTGAAAATGTAATCATGATTAGATTAGATTCCCTACAGTGTGGAAACAGGCCCTTCGGCCCAACCAGTCCATACCGACCCTCCGAAGAGTAACCTACCCAGACCCATTTCCCTCTGACTAATGCACCTAGCACTATGGGCAATTTAGCATGGCCAATTCACCTGACCTGCACATCTTTGGACTGTGGGAGGAAACCGGAGCACCCTAAGGAAATCCACACAGACTCGGGGAGATCGTGCAAACTCCATGCAGACAGTTGCCCGAATTGAATTTCTGAGCACAAACTACGAATGTTGTTATAAACATTAATGGTAATACTAAGTCCTCGGATACAATCAGCTATTTTCACACCTGTAATATTGCTTGACTCTGTCTCTCACCTCAGCTCAACTGCTGCTAAAGCCCTCTTGCATACTTTTTTATCTCTGGGCTTGACCATTCTAACAAACTCTTGGCTGACCTCAAACTTGAGGTCATCCTAAACTCTGCCACCCATGACCAAACTAACCCCCCCCCCCTCTCATTCACTAGTCACCACTGAACTCACTGATTTACATTGGTGGCCCCATTCAGCAACTCTTCAGTTTTAAAACGTTCGTCCTTGTTTTCCAATCCCAGCATACCCTTAGCTCTCCCAATCTGGGAGATGGTTGATTAGTATCGCCTAATTTGTTTCAGTCTTTCAGCCTTCCAAGGTTTCCATGTTTGCCTAATTCTAATCTCTTGTGCATCACCATTTTTAATTGTTTAATCATTGGTGGTTGTGCCTTCAGTTGTCAGGATCCTCAGCTTTGGAAATTCCTGCCCTAAAACTCTATGCCTCTTCCTCATTTTCCTCCTGACTAAATGTTTTGATCATCCACCCTAATAGCTTTTTGCACGGTGTTGAATTTTGTTTGATGATATTCCTATGAATGCCTTGAGCACCTTACTATATTAAAGGTGCTATATAACTATATAGTTATTGCTGTCAGTAGACTTTCTAACCCATGTGAGTTCAACTACAAAGCGAGTTTCTCCATGTCTGTCGTTAAGAACATCAACAGATCTCTGTTACCCAAATGGCTAATACTTGGTCTTCAGAAGCTTTTTAAAATGTATTTATTCATGGTATTTGGGCATGACTGGCAGAGCCAGTATAGATGTTAGTATTTCCATATACCTGCTCCTCTGAGTACCTAAGTTATACTGCTTCTTGTACCTTCTAAGTGGCAAGGTAAAATGGTACTGCTAAGGTAGCCATGGCAAATTGCTACCAGGGCATCTTGTACATGGTACATGCTTGAAATGACATATATCAAAAAACAGCTTCCCTGCAACATGTTAAAAGATAGCAGTGTATTAAACAAGAGCTAAGTTGCAGTCAGTATGAGTTTGGCCCAAAGCAAGACTCACATTTTTTGATTTAGTGCACTTGGGCTTCAGATGAGGATGTGGTATCTGAGTTATACCATTTATTTCACATTGCTATAGACGCAAAACTGTTTCAATCAATCCAAAAGTGACAGGACAGCTCCAATCCATTTTGTGTCCCAGTAGATGTTAACTTCATTATATCAAACTGCATATAACAATCACCAGGTAATAGGTTCTGTAGATGGCCCTTCTGTCTTTTGGAATGTACACTATTACAAGCCATTGTTCTCTATATTTAGAATAAGGATCCATTCTAAGTCATTCTCTTTCCAACTATATAAACCGATGTTACTTTTAGCAGTCTGGCAGTTATCCTCATTTTCATCAAACTTGGAAAACTATTTTCCCTATTAACCTGATTGCTGATTTTCAATAAATCGATCTGCTGAGTATTTGAATTCCTAATTTCCTGAATAATCTGCAACAATGGGCATGATGAGCTTCTGCATGACACCATTTCAAATCTGGTATTTAAAATTCCTAAATCAAACATGGTCTTTATTAAAAGGGTGATGGAGTATAAAAGCAGAGAGGTCTTGCTAGAACTATACAAGGCTCTAATGAGACTCTACTTGGAATTCAGTGAACAGCTTTGCTCTCCTTTGCTAAGAAAAGATGTATTAGCATTGGAGACAGTTCAGAGAAAGTTTGCTAGTTGATCCTGGGTACAGAGAGATGTTATGAGTAGAGGGTGAGAACCTGCTAAAGAAACAAAAAAAAGCACAAAGAATTGCGGATGCTGGAAATCCAAAACAAAAGCAAAACTTTATGAAGAAACTCAAGAGGTCTGGCAGCATCTGTGGGGAGCAAGCAGATTCAATGTTTTGGGTCCAATGACCCAGTTGTACTCATTGGAGTTTAGGAGAATAAGAACAGACATTATTGAAACTTGCAAGATTCGTAGCAGGCTTGACAGGGTAGATGTGAATGGATTTTTTCCCCTTCTCGGAATGTCTAGGATCAGAGGACATAACCACTGGGTAAGGGTGGCCAATTGAAGGCAGAGACAAGGAGGAATGTTTTCTCTCAGAGATTCATGAATCTGTGAAATTCTTTACCACAGACAATTGTCGAGGCCGGGTTGTTCAGAATATTCAACGCTGAAATAAATAGATTTTTACTGAATCCATTTTAATCAAAAGTTCTGTGGATCAGACAGAAAGGTGGAATTGAGGATTATCAGGTCAGCCATGATCTTATTGAATGGCAGAACAGACCCAATGGGCCAAAAGACTTACTTCTGCACTGATGTTTTATGATCTTAAACATGCAATCAGGAGGAATTGGGAAGTTTCAAAGAGCAAATATAATCACAAATATAATGTGGTTTCACGGTCTTCTAGTCTGATTCTATCTGCCACACCTGTATCCACCAAACTCCATAACTGGACCTTCCATGAAATGAAGAGTCAGAGAGAAGTTCTGTTCCCCAGAAATTGGAAGAGGAAACATGCTGCTTACATCAGGAAGGTGTGGCTGGATGTGATACAGGTGGTTAATAGCAGGAGTGCAGTGATATGCTGAACAATTCAGTCCAGGAAGCATTGTACTCTCATTGGACAGTCATCTGAATTTTGTAATGCAGATCTCCACAATCTCTCAAATCATTTCACCACATCATTCTTCATGCTCACTCATTTGTCTTCCATTTCTTTGCACTTTCTCCCCTTGCCACCTATTCACCCACCACCTACTCACAGTCCTTCCTATGGAATGTTATGCCTCATCCTAAGTCACCTCACTCAAATGCACTCAATTCTTTGGCCAAAAACAATACCATTGCACTCACTTTATTTTAGTAATTTCAGGTGGAGGGATGACATAACAGAAGGAGGGAAGTAGCGGTGGTTCTCTAGCATTTTACAACTAGCAAATTTAGAGGGGGGCAATATTAAAAGTGTAATAAAGGTATATAATATATTATCATCATTTGGAAAATTGCGTTTTAAAATAGAGATAAAATAGATGATTGATGGGGATCCAAGATGGCAGCAATCTGAGAAGATTGCAATGCAGCACAAGAGGGATGAACCTTTAACCTGCCCAACCCAAACCACCGCGATATCTCGGGACTCTGGAAAGAGCGTGGAGTCTCAAGAAACATCTAAAAATTAACTTACCTGCATTTTCAGCTGTCAAGAGATGCCAAAAAGGGAGGAGGAGCATCCGAGGCCAGGCCTGCGGCCCAGCCTGCAGGATCCTCGAATTCGATTACTTTCCAGGCCCTGGTGAATGAGCTCGTAAAATCTCACAAGGTGTTGGGGAAACAGATTGAAGAGAAGCTGGCTCCAATCTCTCTCATGCTGCAGAAGTATGATCAGCAGCTGGGAGACCTGGAGAAGAGGACGGATGAGGTGGAGCGCAGGGTCACAGTGGTGGAAGCTAATGCCAGTTCATTCAAGAATAGGATCCAAGCCCTGGAGACCCAGGTTCGTAATTTGCGCGACCAAGTGGATGATCTTGAAAACGGGCAGGAGAAGAAACATTCGGATCATTGGTCTGCCTGAGGGCAAGGAAGGTGAGCGGCCTGCAGAATTTGTTGAGGATTGGCTGCCGAAATTCCTTGACTTGAAGGCTGGCATGAGAGGATTGACGATGGAGAGGGCTCACCGGGTTCGTCCTCTCCTGGTGCGGTTCCATCACTATAGGGATAAGGAGAGAGTCATGGAGGCTTCCAGAGTCCAGGGGAAGGATCCAAAGGTCCTAATTTACAGGGGCTCTAAGATCATGTTCTTTCAGGACATCTCAGCAGCAGTGATCCAGAAACGAAAATCTTACGACGGTGTTAAGAGAAAACTGAGGGTGCTAGGGATTCAATACTATCCAGTGGTGCTTCGGATCACCTTAGATGGATCCATACAGTTCTTTGACATGTCGGAGAAGAGAGACTTTGTGGACAAATTAACTTAATTTGAACAATTTTAGTTTGTATGAATAGTGTTGTTTGAGTACACCTTCTTCATTTTGTAAAAGATACAGAGGAAGTCCAGTTGGAGCTTTATTTTTCTATTTTTTTCTATTGATAATGATTTGATTTAAACTATGTTTGGTGGCAGTTGAGATATACATTTTCAATTTCTAAGTTAGGATATGCCAAAGGATGGGTGGGGTATTTATTCCCTCCTTTTAAATAAGTTTTTTTATTCATATTGGTATTCCATGGTCTGTTTACTCTTTTCTGCTTGTGTTTGTGGTGCTAGCTGGGAGAAGTGAAGGTGTTGGGATGGTTAGTTGCCTGATTATGGGCAGTTTGGGATGGGTAGTTGCCCCCTCTGAGCAGGGGGTGAGTTCCCTACTCAGCACTGTTGGTGCTTTATATCTTGGTTTGTTTTTTGGTTTCCATTCAGTTTTGTTAAATGTAGTGGTTTTAGTTTATGCAGTTTTATATTTGATGGATCATGTGACACTAAGGCTAGCGATTTGTGGTTTGGGCTCCTCCTCTCTGGAATTTAAAATGTTATTGCAAAAGATTATGGCTAATGACTTGATTAAATGGTGTACCTGGAATATAAAGGGAAGTCACTCACCAATTAAGGGGAAGAAGGTACTCTTGAGTCTTAGAAAGGAGAAGGTGGATATTGCTTTGTTACAAAAGACACACTTGGATGACAAGGAGCATCTGAAATTACAGCAGAATGTCTTTGACCGAGTTTATTTTTCATCATTTAATACCAGAAGTAGGGGAGTGACTATATTGGTTAGGAAGAATTTCCCATTTAAGTTGTTAGAGTGTTTTAAAGACACACACGGGAGGTTTGTAATTCTTAAAGCCTTGATAAATGGGGAAGAATATGGTGTTTTAAATGTTTATTGCCCTCCAGCTCATCCCCTTAAACTTTTGGTAGATGCTTTTTCTAAACTGTTAAGTCTTGAGTCCCTGCACATCATTATAGAGGGAGGAGATTTTAACTGTCTCATGGATCCCACAGTAAACAGATTGCCCAAACGTCCCTCAATACCCTCTGTACAAACCAAACAGTTGGTGGGTCTGTGTAGGAAATTATGGTTGGTGGACGTCTGGAGATGTCTCCACCCTACAGGCAGGGATTTTACGTTTTTCTCCAATCTGCACAGATATCATACTAGGATTGATTTTATCTGACCCCTGGATTTGGTGGCATCATGTACGATTGGTAATATTACCATCTCTGATTATGCTCCAGTGTACATTATGGTTAAGATTAAGGAGGTTACAGTGGGTTTGAGGCAATGGCAAATGGATCCCTTTATCCTTAAGGATAATAAGTTTGTGAGTATTTCTCTAGGAAATCTCAGGCGTTCCTAGACAACAACTTAGGGTCGGTTGGTAGTTCATCCATCCTCTGGGAAACTGCCAAAGCTTATGCTAGGGGGTAAGTTATTTCCTATTCCGCCAGTAGGAAGCGGCAGAAGGGTGAGCAGCAACGTCTCCTTGAAGCATGGTTGAAGGCAGCCGAAAAGGCTTGCTTTGACAGACCCTCGGTCAAACTACAGAGGATTACAACGCTGCTATCTGCATTATATTCCATGCTCATGCAGACGGTAAAGAAGGAGCTGGCTTTTGCAAAGCAAAGGTTATATGAGCAGTGACAAGCCAGGCAAATACTTAGTATATCTCACCAGGTAAAGGAGTGCCCACAAGCCATTAAAGCGATTAGGGAAGGATCTGGGAATCTAACATGTGATTCTAAAAAGATTAATGTGGCGTTCCAGAGATGTTACTCAAAGTTATACCAATCCGAGGATTGTGAGGAGGGGCAGACCAAATTGGAATCTTTTTTTAAGGATCTGAAGCTCCTGGGCGTGACTCCCAAACAACAGTCTTTTCTCAATGCCTCCTTATCAGAGCAAGAAGTGCAGGAAGCTGTGAGACAGCTTCAGAGTGGAAAGGCACCTGGTCCTGACGGACTTCCCAGTGAATTCTATATGGAATTTCTAAGTATAATGTCAGGCCCGATGCTCAATATGTTTAATGATTCATACAGTCATGATTGTCTCCCACCATCTCTGAGAGAGGACAATATTTCACTTATTCTTAAAAAAGGAAGGACCAAGAAGACTGTGCTTCGTACAGGCCCATCTCGCTCTTAAATGTGGACTTTAAAATCCTCTATAAGACTCTCGTGTTAAGGCTGGAGACTGTGTTACCTTCTATTATTAAAGAGGATCATACGGTCTTCATAAAGATTCACAGATCCTAGAACAACATTAGGGGGCTGCTTAATGTAATTCAAGCAAATCAACAATAGTCAATACATGGATTGGTGATTTTTCTAGATGCAAAGAAGGTATTTGACTGAGTTGAGTGATTGTACCTTTTCTATACTCTGGAGCAGTTTGGTTTGGGCGAAGTCTTTATAAGATGGATAAAGGTTCTCTACGGTGGCCCCCTCGCGGCGGTCATCACCAATGGGGTACGATCAAGCAATTTTAATATTTTTAGAGGCAGCCGGCAGGGCTGTCCCTTTTCACCACTGCTTTTTACGTTGGTGTTTGAACCATTGACAGAGGCCATTAGTGGGGATCCCAATATATCAGCTCCAGAAGTGGGGTCAAAATTAATAAGGTTTTGAATGCATGCAGGCGATTTCCTAATTTTTTTTAACAAGCCAGCAGTTTCAGTGCCTTGCCTGATACAATGCATTCGTGCGTTTTTCAGGGTACAAGATTAATTTTGCGAAATCAGAGGCTATGCCTGTGGGTGGTCTTACGAAGGAGCTAGGTCTTGAGGGTGACTATAGATTCACAATTAGGTGGTCACAGAGGGGTTTTCTGTATTTGTGCATATTCAGTTCTGGATCGGCTGTTCAAAGCCAATTTTATCCAATTTTTTGATAAAATTAAACAAGATCTTCAAAGGTGGGAAGCACTTCGAGTCTCGTGGTTGGGTCGGATAGCGCTTATTAAGATGAATATTCTCCCCCATTTGCTGTACCCTATATGAATGCTTCCCAGATTTTCAATAAGCAAACACTCAGGCATTGTAAGTGGCCCCTCATTAATTTAGCTAAACTGCAACTACCTCACAGATCGGGGGGAGTGTTCCTTCAGACATTAAAATTACTAACTAAGCTTGCTTTTGTCCTGCGTGAGCGATTGGGCTTGTGGGGACCCTCTTTCAATATGGCTAGATATCGAAGACTCCTAGGCACGGTGCCCCCTTACCAGTTTGTTGTTTTGGACAAAATGAGGACAGTTAGGAAATATTACCATAACCCAATAGTCATCAATACTGTTAAAGCATTGAGAGCAATTCACCAGAGAGAAGGCAATATGGCAAAACATCTTCATTTACACCTTTAGTGAGTATGCTGGGTTTTCAGCTGGGGATGATAGATTCAGGATTTAAATGTTGGGCAGCTTGGGGTGTGTCTTGCATGGTTGATTTATTTGAGGGAGACGTAATGATGTCCTTCAATCAGCTAGTACGGAAGTACGAATTATCTAATAGAGACCTCTTTTTTTTTCAAGTTAGGGATTTTATTCAAATAAAATCAACACTTTTGACTGATCCTTAATAATCTTACATAGAGAGGGGGTGTGCTAAGTGCTAAGAGTACACTTTCTGTCAGTACTTTATATCATCAATTGGGGGTGCCACCTCAGCTGAGTTTGATCGCCTCTGCAAGGTGTAGGAGAGAGAGCTGGGTGTTGAAGTTTCCTCAGAGGCATGGGAGGATATTTGGGAGAATGCAAGGAAGATAGCAATGTGCAATAGGACCCATATTTTATAATTGAAGATTCTCCACAGGGTCGACTTGGCTCCAGACTGATTGTCAAAATTTAAACCAGGGGTATCTTCAGCATGTCCCAAGTGCAAGGTTTGTATGGGTACTCTTACCCATTGTCTCTGGTCTTGCGATAGACTTCAAACAAATTGGTGTGCTGTGGTGGGTGCAATGGAGAGGATTTTGGGTGTAAGGGTAGAGAAGGACCCTACCTCTCTCCTTCCTCCCTGCCCACTGTATTCCATGCAGACGCGCATAAGAAAAGACTTTTCAATATTCTCACGTTCTGTGCAAGAAAGATTATCTTGCTAGGTTGGATATCCGAAAACCCTCAGGGCATATTGGATTGGCAGAAGATTGTTATGGAGCATATTCTCTTGGATTTTCTCACAAATGTGGTATACCACGAAACTAAGAAATTTTATAAGACATGGCAGCCCTTTTTGGAATACCTGGACACAGATTTATCTGCCACACTAACAAGGGCTTTTATATAGCCATAACGATTGTGTTTCATGAGTCCAATATCCAGGGAGGAGGAACTGTGAATGTATGAGGATTTTGTTTGGCTGGGCTGAGTAATTACTACTTATTTGTTTGTTGCTGGTTATTATTTATTAATTTTGTTAAATAGCCAGTTTGGCTTTTTTTATTCTATACTTTTCTATATATGTTTATACATTTGTACATGAGGGAGGGTTGGATTTTCTTTTACTTGTGTTGTATTTTTGTATTGTCTTGTACTTGCTATAATATTTTAAAATCTATTTTTCCAATAAAAATATATTTTTAGAAAAAGATGAGTAGTTTCCATTGTGAGAAGGTAACTTGTTTTGTTTTTTGGAAGTCAGAAAGTACATTGGAACAGTAAACTGCACATATAACTTCCAAAAAGGCATGTGACTTCACGAAGTGCCGTATGGGTTCCTGTGCTGTTAAATAATGAAATGCATACAAAGTTGACCATAAAATCCATGATACCAATAGTGATCGATTTCAGCTCATAAAAATCAGGATTTCCACTTCAAGCTAACAGTTTCACCATAAAAGAATAGTTTACATTTATGAAGTCTCTGTGCTATGAGAGTTTGTGTAGAAGTTTTCAAGCTGTCTTGACAAAAGGTTTAGGTGATCAGAAGAGATACCTGGGATATAGGCTTCAACTTTGTTTTGAAGCTTATTTCAAGATCTTTCTAAAATATCATATAGATGATTTTTGTTTTGTGTAATAAACTTGCACTCATTTGTTAAATTACATTAGCAGTCTTGTATGAACATGTTCAGTAACAATAACCAACAGCAAAACAAATTAGAACAGGTGATCTATCAAGCCAGGTTTCATACTGAATTGGATTTCCAGTATTAGCATTAGCAAGGATGGTTACAAAAGTAAAGCTTCAGTTTGCCAGGCGTTGGAAACTGGGACAAAGATGCTCCCAGCTTCATGATTCAATTAATTATTAGCCACCTCCATGTCATAGACTCTAGTTATGTTGACTTGATTTTTCAACAGTCAGTGAAATATCATAAACTGCATAATGATAGCTTGGCATCTTTTTGTTTTGCCAGTGCTTATTCATATCTTATATTCCCCACAATACCCTCAGGCATGTGAAAGATTGTGGAGGACAATCAGAGATGCTGAGATCTCCTAAGGATACACAATCCCACAACTCATGCATGCTACATACAAACAGATACATTGACAGTTGGGTTTACATCTGGTGACTCACACTTTACAAGTAAGTATAGAGGAACCTCGATTATCCGACTGAGATGCGCAGATAGTATTTTATTGATAGTCCAACACCGGCATCTGCGAATCCAGGGTAAGTGTGGAGCAAGAGAGAGGGCGAGCAATCAGTCATTTGGAGATGGTGCCTGGGCTCCCATTAATGTCCAGCGCTGTTCTCAGCAGCATGTCAATAAGCCAAATTCATTTTTAATCATTATAAACAAAAGACACCATCAGTGTTGAAACACCTCTTTTGATTTAATGTTTCTATCGGGACCTTGAGATCTTCTTCGGATAATCCGAAATTCAGATAATTGATATTCAGATAATCAAGGTTCCTCTGTATTGGCAAAGGGACAGCAGTGGAGAGTTCACATCAGAAAAGGCAGCCCATGAAAAACTCTGTTCAAATAGATACAGGTACTGTACCCTAAAAGGCCATTGATGAAAAACAGAATCATTGAGCAACAGAGGACAATGGGTGATGCAATGATAGGACTTGCACACATACTGCAGTGAAAATTGAGGAGTCCACCTCAAGCGTAAGGGCATGCCAGTAAACTTCTCTTGTTTGGAGAGATTGACCAGCTTTGTAGCAATGTAGCAATCATGCATGTCTTGTTTTAGTGATGTAGACTGTGAAGGCTATCATGAACGCCATTGTAAACTGAATGTCACATGCTTTAACCTTAACCCTACTATAATGACTTAGTCTGCAATGAAGAGCTCACTGCCACAATGATAGCAATGACATGCTATTGGCTCATGACAGAGATGATGATCAAAAGGGACATAGAATAGAGAATTGCATTCAAAATGCTTCCGCCTCCCATCACTGTCTTCAGTAAGAACCCCATGTGCTTCCCTGTCTCCTATTCTTCCACGAAACAGTTCCAGATGGAGGAACCTTTTGGAGGGTCTTTACAGGCTTCAACACTCAAAGAATGTTGGTCAAGAGCATTACAGGATTCAGAACAGTGATCTGACCTTCTACCACTGCTGAAGCCAAAGACTGGACTATGTAGCATATTCCACGAAAAACGTCTATATAAGCCAGTGTAGGAAGATGTTGAAATAAGCAACAAAGCAAAGTTTTAACATGTTTCTGAGGAATGCTCCTTGTAGATACTCAATTCAAGTGAAATGTTATTCTATTTAATTCTTTAATTTCTTAGTTAACTGACTCTTACCAGCAGGAACTCTTATCAGCATTCTGCATAAAGGGAGAGTAAAGTTATGTATTTGCACAAGGTTTTGCACAGGATCTAAGAGACAGTGTTGACTTAAGTTTAGTTAGTTCACATGAATATTATTTGCACCACATTTCTATTCTGTCCATCCCTTGGTGCTCTGTGCAAGTCACATTCATTGATACTGAATTGGAAATATGCATTATTGGGATGAATGGGGAGTTGGTCAAATGGTGTGGTCAATTAAGGGGCTGATTTGTGAGACTGGTTTGGAAAATGTAATGGGAATAATGGTCCTTGCATATGCTTGTGATATAGTGTAGCCTAAATGAACTCTATATTAATAAAAGCATCCTTAGATCCCAGGCAGTAAATGTGAGCAACTAGGAGTGCATTGCCATCATTTTCATCCTCTAAATCTTTTTTCTCTTCCTCCCCCTCTTATTCATCTTAGAAAGATCTGAGCTCATTGCCTTGTTCATCCTATAGATGCAAATATTGCTCTGTGTACATCGATTACACCATGACCACTCTGAAGACCTTGACTGCTGCATACTGAAATACAGCCAAAACTCTATCGTTGACATAGCATTCACCGTAGCGCTATTAGGGTTTCATTTTTCATGTCCTGAGGTGTCTTATCAGCAAGTTTGAAGTGGGCATTTTTATCACCTTGCAGCCACCATTCAGTTTTGTTGCATGTCCAAACTATCAGAAAGCTACCACATAATGAGAACTCCCAAGGATTGTAGTGCATACATGCAGAGATCTTCCTTTGACAGTACACCAGCTGCACATTGAGGCAACAGATGCCCTTGTGGTTGGCAATTCTCCACTGTGATCCAGGAGTGTCTTATATTGACTTTGTAATGAGGCCCTGCACCTCTGTGAAGACAGTCAAACTGTAAGTCTGAAAGCACATTCATTCTGACTGTTGTTATTGCAAAGAAGGTGTGCATAATTGTCAGCTCCGGCAAAAAATCATCACGGGTCATTTATCTTGTAAATTTATGCATTGTCAACTGGGAACACTTGGCAATGCCTCCTGTAGCATTCTGAAGGAAGTCATCAGACAATAGTTGAAGATGGTGATGGTTTTCGATGACCATTGTGAATGCAAGAGCACTAAGCCCCCAAAATTATTTTAATTCTGCCTTTTCTTACATGCCTTTTCTATCTCCTGATTTATTTTCTTCTCCACATCCTGAAAACTTCTAGGAGGCCTGTACATAATTCCCATCATGAAGGGCATCTAAAATTGTAGGTAACATTCCAAAAGAAGTCTAACCACTGTCCTATTCAGCCGCAACATGACGTCCAATTCCTAAACTCAATGCACTGACCATAAAGGCAAGTATGGTAAATGCCTTCTTCCCTAACCTGTCTAACTGTGACTCGACTTTCAAGGAATTATGAACCTGCACCCCAAGGTCTCTTTGTTTGGCAACTATTTCCAGGACCCTCCTATTAAGTGTATAAGGCCTGCCCTGATTTGCCTTTCCAAAATGTAGCACCTCGCATTTATCTTAATTAAACTCTATCTGCCATTCCTCGGCCTATCTGATCAAGGTCCCATCGTTCTCTAAGATAACCTTCACTGTTCACTACACCAACAGTTTTGGTGTCATATGCAAACTTATTTACCATTTGTCCTGTATTCACATCCAAATCATTTATATGAATGATAAAAAGCAGTGAACCCAGCACCAATCCTTGTGGCACACCGCTGGTCAAAGGCCTCCAGTGTGAAAAAAACCCTCCTCCACCACCCTCTCTCTCCTACCTTTAAGCTAGTTCTGTATCCAAATGGCTCACTGTCACCGACACCATGTGATCCAGCCTTGATAGCCAGATAACTGTGAGGAACCTTGTCAAACACCTTGCTGAAGTCCACATAGATTACGTCCATCGTTGGTTCATTACACAATACCAAATCCAAAATTTTGTTCTCTAATGGGCTCTACCACAAGACGCTTCAGACATTCCTCAAATTCTTTTTCTTGAGATCTGCTACCAATCTGATTTTCACAATCACAGAGGTATAAAGAAAGTCTTATCTAAATCAGACTGGGAAAATAGACCCGGGGAAGGTCAATTGAAGAGGAGTGGCACATCTTTAAGTTGATGTTTCACAGCTCTCAGAAAAAATTTACTCTGGTCACAAAAAGGACTCGATGAGAAGGATAAACCATCCACAATTAACAAAAACAGTCAAGGAGAGTAACCAATTAAAAACTAAGGTATACAAAGCAGCAAGAATGCTAGGTCAGAGAATTTTTTAGAAACCAGCTAAAAAATCTGAAAAAAATCCTCTGACCTACCACACTTGCCAGATAACTAAGAAGCTGATAAATAGGGAGAAATTTGATTCTAAAAGTAAGTTTGGTATGAAACGTGAAAACAAACAGCACACACTTCTGCAAGTATAGAAAATGAGAGAGTGGCTAAAGTCTGTGTGCAACCCATTATAGATTAAACTGGGGAATTGAGATTGGAGATAGAGAAACAGCAGATAATTTGAACCACTTTTGCATCAGTTTTCCTAATGAAGAACATTTAAATATTCCAAAGATTTCAGATAAGGAAGGTCCTATTGGGAGAAAAGTTTTGCAACAGTCTCTGAAATGAAGGACCACGTATTTGAGAAATTATAGGTCTGAAGATAGACGAATCACCAGGACCTACATGCAAGGTTTTAAAAGAAGTAACTGCAGAAGTAGCCTGGACATTGATTGCTATATTCTGGGAAGGTTTCAGGAATTGTGAAACCGCTAATATGGTGCCTTTGTTCAAGAAGGTAGAGAAACAGAAAGCATGAAGGACTCAATTTATCAGGTTAATTAGATTAGGCTTTTACTCATTTGAATTTAAAAGAATGAAACATATCGGATTCCGAGGTGACTTAACAGGGTTAATGTTGACAACATGTTTTGACTCATGGGGGACCATCAAATAAGGAGGTATAATTACAGAATAAGAGGACACTCATGTGAAACTAAGATTAGATTCCCTACAGTGTAGAAACAGGCCCTTCGGCCCAATAAGTCCACACCGATCCTCCGAAGAGTAACCCGCCCAGTCCCATTTCCCTCCAGCTAATGCACCTAACACTATGGGCAATTTAGCCGATTCACCTGACCTGCACATCTTTGGACCTGTGGGAGAAAACTGGAGCACCCGGAGGAAACCCATGCAGACACGGGGAGAATGTGCAAACTCCACACAGACAGTCGCAAGAGGCTGGAATCAAACCTGGGACCCTGGTGCTGTGAGGCAGCAGTGCTAACCACTGAGCCACCGTGCAACAGAATTTATTTTTCCACACAGTAGTGAATGTCTGGAATCTCTACCTCAAAGAGTTGTGGAGGCTAGATCACTAAAAGAGGAGGTAGAGAGATTTTTAAAATATCAAGGAGTTATAGGCTATGAGGAGTTGCCACAAAAGGGAAGTTGGAGCCTGAGGCAGATCAGCCATGATCTTGTGGAGTAGTGGGGTAACCTTGATGGGCTGAATAACTTACTCCTGTTCCTATTTTTTATGACAGGTACTTGAAGTTGAGGTTCTGTTGCTTAGGTTGATGGAAGACTGTAATGTGGGGTGGAGGGAGTAGGAGTGTGGAAGCTTACAGTACACACCAGACAGAGTGTGACGTATAATCCGAGAATATTCCGCACAGCTACAGCACATAATGAGTGGATGTGTTGCTGCTCTCTAAAGAGCTGAGAGAGCAGCAACGGTTTCCCAAGAGGAAAATGAGGATATTGAGCAAAGGAACATCATGTTCTGCATGATTGAGCACTGTAGCGTCAAGTGCAACAAGCAAATCAGAACTTAATTGACAGCCAGACCCAACAGATGAGATGTGGGTGCAGTGATCATCGCTGGCTATAAACTTTGCTGCTCAAAAGGAAAGCAGTCGTGTCTGTTCCCAGAGCCAAATACAGTTTCTGTTTGTCTATTCTTCACTTTGCTGATGCCGAACACAAGCAAATGTTTTGATGGTTTTCCTGTATTTGATGGTCCTTCATGAAACAATAAGATGTTAGGCTACATCGGACACAAGGTAAAGAGTAGCACTGCCTTAGGCAGGGTGATGCGAAGGACATTTAAGATGTGCAGCTTGTTTCTTAAATGGCAATAGATTTATGAATGCACACATATTTACAATGAGGTGTTGGCATACTTCTTGAGAAGCATTTCTTTCGGTTACCCTCTCGCCACGTACCCAGTGAAGGGCAGTTCCTGACTAACCGCACTTGACCTTGTGTATAGCTAGACTTTAAAAATGGTGTCAATGTCAGGAATCTTTGGAAGACTCAGCAATGGTGAGTATATCTGCCTCTAGCGAGAGGGAAGATAGCATGAGTAGGTGCCATTCAAGGTATGGTGCATAGCTAATGGGGTGAGTTTTGGAAAATATTGTGAGAAATCTTGCCAGGGTTCATGGAGAGAAACTCACCATAAAACTCACCATAAAATTCACCAAACCAGACACTTAGCTAGTTTCTGGTCAAATTCAGAGTCTAAAATTGATTCATACCATGTTTGGAATCAATGTTGAAAAATGGCAGGTGTCAATTCCACAATGTCCATTTAAGGAGATGTATTCAACCTAGGATAACTTAATTAGGAAATTTCCAGAAACTTGAGATAGCTTGTGTTGAAATTTGAAAATGTCACCTGACCTTGACAGCTATCTTATTCACCTTGAGAGTGTATATTTTTCTAAAAAGTCAGTTCCAGAGGATCTCTCAGGAGCACAGTTTGAAATGATAAATAGGACATGCCTTCTCTAAACATAACATATTTATTTTATTTTCTTTAATATAACTTTAATGTTACAAACAATTTTTTTGTACTTTGAGAGACACATTTCAGTGAGCCTTGCCCAATGTTCCGGTCATTATGGTCTAATAACACTTAAACTTATCACTCCGTGCCACTGTATGTCTTGCAAAGATGAAATGTGGCCTTGTAGAGGAGGTCAAATCTAGAGAAAACAGTGTCTGTTCTACGTACTTCCCAGTGTCAATTTCTGAATATAACCTCTCAATTATACTTCATACCCTTTCAAAGCATTCCTTCAGATTTAATACACGTTATTTCAGGAATTCTTTCCTTCTATTTTCTGTCCTTTCTATTGATGCCTCTGGCAGGCTGTAAATGTCTGGTGTTATGGAGCAGCTTCAATAATTTAAACAGGGTTAAACACAAATCAAACGAGGGAGCTGGTTCAGACCTATAGAAAACATGCCAACAACTTAACATTGCTGTAAACAGTGTCAGAGTGTGAGGGTGGGGAAGCGACTTACACAGCTGAAAATACATAGCTATTAAAATAGCTTGATTTAATTGGTAGGTCTCAACTAATCAGTTCAACTTCCTCAGGTTCTAGGAATTAGTAAGTCTTCCAGGTCAAAGCTCATAAATGTGGCAACCTTAACTTGGCTGAGTAGACATTCCTTTGATAGCAATCATCAAATTCATTGTTTAAATACCATTAAGTGCAATTAGAAAGAATTTTTTTAGAAAGTAAAATGAATCATAATTCTTCATAATCCTCTGAAAAAGATGTCATGTTGCTTGCATTCTATTTTAAGCCTCAGGGGACTTCTAATCAAAGTGATATAATTTTACTGCCAAAGTTGCAGTACCATATTTCTCATAAGGGGCATGCATTTTCCATACAAGTGACACCAGCAATCAGTCCAACAACTTGCTGTCAATGAAACTAAGGCACAATAATAAACAGGTTGCATTTTAATTTCTACTTTTTTTTTGAATTACAGCATTGCAAATATTGTTTTTTGAGTTCTCAGAGTAAGTTACCCTCTAAGACAATGAAAGCCATTTTAGGCATTAGCACAAAACAGACAATAGAAATTTGGAAGCTAATTACATACTCTTTTTGAAGATTTCTTTTCTTTTCGACGATCCTTTTTACGTATTTTGGCCGCATCCAAATTTCAACTCCTAAATTCATCAAAAATTATGAAAAAGACAAAGGGATATTTTTGTTTGTATTAAGGTCTTCCCATCCCACAATCATTGTATGGTTGAAGCTGTCATACAGACTGTCCAATTTATTTAATGACCAGAGGGAGGTAAACGATGTCAAATAAAATCTACAAAATGATAAATCTCTAAGACCCCAAAAGCAAATTATGCAAACTCTAATATAGCACAAAAAGTCCAACATTTACAAAATAAAAGATCTATATTTCTTTAGAGCAGTTCAAAGCAAATTTTACTGCCTTCTACCTTCTCTAAGCCCGTATCTGCCTTCAATCCTAACATGCACCCACATTCCCCTAGAAAATGCAAAGGCCTCTATGGCAACCAATCACCATAGTAAAGAATTCACATATTCACAGAATCTTATCTATTAATATCTCCAGCCTACGTTTACTTTCTAAAGTCCTTCAACTTGTTGTCAAATTATAAGTCCGTGTTCATTTTTCCCCACAATGCCAAATTTTAAACACTTTAATCGTGGTTCCAATGCCTCTGTAGCGTTACTTCAATAGATACCAATTCCTTCATTTGGTTCCAATCCAAATGATCAAGTATGGTAGGAGCTTGACCCTCAAAAATTTCTCCCTGCACTCTTAAAGTCCCCTCCTAATTCTTATTTAGATACTGCCCTTTTGTGAATTCATCTGAAATGACATCAAGTTTCACATTAACGTTGATTGCGTCAGCTCTATCTCGTCATCACCTCACTCAATCCCTTCACCTCCTCAGATTTCTCATTTAGTGCATCATTTTGAAACCAGTATTGTACATGCACAAATTTTTCACAACTCTTCAGCAAGCATCCCCACTCCTGACCTTATGATGGAGGGAAGGTCATTGATAAAAATGTCCAGCCACCTTCATTTGCTTCATCAATGACCTTCTGTCATTATTGGGTCAGATTTCAGGATGTTTGCTGACAATTGCAGAAGGTTCAGCTCCCTTCATGACTCCACAGATATTGGGGAATTCCATATCCAAATGTAGCAAGACATGAACAATCTTCAGGTTTGGGTTGACAAGTGACAAGTAACATTTGCAACATACAAGTGCCAGGCAATGACCATCTCCAACAATAGGATATCTATTATCCTTTCCTAGTCAATGGCATTGCCACCAAATAGATCACCCACTATCAACATCCTTGGGTTATCATTGACTAGAAACTGAATTGGATTAGCCATAACAATACAGTGGCAACAGTCAGTCCGACAGGTCAACAGCAAGCAGTTTGAGGGTGGAAGGTAAGTAATGGAGGGTGCTGTTGCAACGTCTGTCCGGGGGCTAGCCCTGTTTCTTTTTCCCTGCAATGCGACAAAGGAAGAGATTGAGCCTGATGGCAATGGATGCAGTTATACTCATGCACGAATAGGAGGTGTGGTGAGGTGTCCCCAGTTAGTGAGTATACATGCAGAGGGCACAGAAGGTTAGCAGCTTGGAACAATGAGATGGGTGTGAGCCCTTGAATGGATCTTATACATGTGATACTGAGATTTGAAGTCTTTAAGCCTTGGAGAGGATGCTTGTGCAGTGGTAATGTTAGACTGTATGCTAGCCTTTTGGTGTGGAGTAGCAAAGAGTAAATGGTAGTGCTTACCCTTGTGGAAAAGCATCTTGCAGCATTACTGAGAGTCCCTTTGAACATGAGACCTGGCCCTGGAGTGTGCCGCAATTTCAATTCAGGCTGGCTGGCTCTTTTAGCCTGGCCTCCTTTAAAGGTCAATAGAAAAGAGCCTGGCTTTCCACTCCACAACTTTATCTGCCAGTACCTCCCTGACTCAGAAGTGAGCACGGCCAAACAACTGAAAGGGAACATTGAGTGCAAGGGGCCATTCCTAGCTTGCAGCATCTGAGGCAGTATGCAGATTAGTTTTAAATATAGCATCAGAAGTTGGAGCTGGAAGTCTCAGCACTGGTCTCGCATTTCCACCTTGCTTGTCCCTTGATTGCCTGAGAAACATGCCAAACATCTTGTTTGTGTAATTAATGTGGGGAAAGGTGGGAGATCGTGTGAGAAAATTCATCCCAGGCCATGGCCATATGAACTGGACATTCGAAACTCACTCAACAGCGCACTAACCGCAAATGGGAAATGTCAGCCCTATGTCTCTGTTACTAAAACCGAGAGTCCCAAATGCCTTATTAATCACTTTCTTTACCTGCTCAACCTCTACAATTTTCACTCCTATCTCTCTGCTCCTGCACAGCCTTTTTTAAACTGCATATTTTATTTTTGCTTTTTCTGATTTTTATCAAAATGAACACACTTCTTGGAATTATCCTTCATTTCTCCATCTATTTCATTAGTTAATTTCCTCTTGAAGTCTAACATTATCCTCCTCATAGCTCACAATATTTCCAAGTTTCGGGTCATCTACAAATTTTCAAATTGTGCCTTGCATGCTCAAGTCCAGGTCATTAATATACAACAGGAAAAGCAGTGGTCCCAATGTCTGGGGGACTCCACTATTTTCTGAAAAACAACAGTTTAATTCTATTTTTTATTTTCTGCCACTGGGCCAACATTATATCCACGTTGCCCTGCCCCTTTTATTCTTTGGGCTTTGACATGCCCTACATGTTGTACTTTATCAATGTCTTTTGGAAATCCATGGATACCACGTTAACCATATTACCCTCAGCAACTGTCTCTGCCACCTCATTAAAATACTCAGTTAAGTTACTTAAACACAATTTCCTTTTAATAAATCCATACAGGTTTTCTTAATGAATCCATATTCATCTAAGTGACTGTTAATTTTGTCCCTGGATGACCACTCTGAAAGGTCTCTCAGAAATTACAGTTCAATTACTTAATCAGCAAGAGGAGCAACTGAAGCGAGAGAAAGAAAAGGGTGACTACTAAATAAAAGCATTTTGAGAACCGAGTCAACATTTAAAATGGAATAATACATGCTGCTCCTCTATCACTTCTCTCATGTAGTAGGTCTCTTCCAGCATCCTTCTCCAACAGGCTGCCTACCTATTCCCATTATGTCAGTATATCTTGCCTAGCACATGCACAACTACTTGTGTCGGTCCCATATCTGTGTAAACTTCTTCAATCCTAGTTGTCAACATATTTTATTTGTTCCTCTGAGAATTATTCTCACTGTGCTCTTATTCTCTCCAATCCATCTTTGAATGATAAAATTTATGAATCCTAGATTTGAACGCCAGCACCTCTCCATCATGAATCTGAAAACATCTACCTTAAGCTGTCAACCTTGCTAACTCTGTGCACAGCTTCAAAAGCCTATACAAAAAGTGTTCTTTCTTGACCGTATTTTAAACCACCACTTTGAAATTCTCTATGTACATGAATGTCCAGACAGCGAGCAGCACAGCAGAATAGTTGTTCCACAAAATATGTCGTAAAGGTATGTGCGGTTGTTATACTGCGACATAAGATATTCCTTCCAACTGCTGGTTATTTTTAACTTCTTCAGTCTTGCATCCTTTTCATTTTAATTCATACTGAGAAGCAGCTTTACAATACTTTGGTGAAACTTTTGATGTTTAAAATTGCTCAGAGCTGTATACTGCATACAAAGCCAAGTACTGTAGATGGTTATTTGTTAATATCAGTGTTCTAATAATGTGGGAGAGATTTAGCATAAGGTAAAAGAGTTGGACATTGAAGCAAACTCCTTACCTTCAACACATGAAGGTTGAGCTCGGGTTGTACCAGCTACTTGGCCCGGAAAACAAGAGCATTTCACTGTTTGCGACCGTTCCTCAATTTTGTTCTTATTGCAGCACCGGTGGACAGCAACAACCTCGCATGTGCCCTGTTTGACCTGATGACCTGAAAGAAGAGGAAAGCATAAACAGTATGTTAACTAATTTATAGGAATAGCTCCAAGGGAGACAATTTATAACACCCTGCTACAAACATCGACAGCATTGTGAAATGTCTTAGCAAAGTGATAAGACTAGACAAGACTGAAATGTCAACTCCATTAGTCTTTCGATCCATCTTCAATTTCCCAAAACAAAATACACAATCCACTATTGCTATTCAATGACCTTAGGTACTTAAAATAGAACTGAATAAATGCACTGAGATTGAAAAAAACAAGTTAAACCCAAATAATAATTTGAAAGTGTTAGTTCTACCTGAAGACTTTTGTTAAATATCTTAGGTCAAAGGGGCTATCCATAATAAAAACCTTAATTGGCAAATGGAATATAAATTTCTTGAGTGCAGAAGGTAGAAAATGTATAGGTAAATTGTTTTACATACAATTTTCTCTTTTCTCTATTTGGCTATTGTCCTACCCTTTGTTACCGAGTATACTTCAATGGAAAAGAAATGAGGAGGAAGAAAGCAAGCGACTGGTTCCAGGGGTGTGGCCATGAGCACTAAGAGAGTGGCCGAGGTAACTACTCCTATTTGTATTGTTGGCAACATGAAGCATCACAAAAATAAGCTATGCCATTCTGTGATACAATTGGCTAAAATTCCAGTGAGGCTCTGGGGCTGAAAATGTTTTCCAAAAATCCAAGGAACTAATTTAATGAATTGTTATTTTTAATTTATAAGTGAGTATTGCACAAAAAGAGAGAAAAACCTCGAAGGAACGCAAACAGACGTACATCCCCATTCAAACTGAACTGTCAGCGCGGTAAAAATACTCTTTAATCCAAATGAATATTTATGAAATCCCAGCGAGGAAAGTTCTCTCTTCACAGTGACTTCCCCAGACTGACTAATTCTCAAATGTGTCAAACTCATGCCCAAAGCCTCAAATGCTTGAATAATTATTCTAAATTTAAGCTGCAGCATCTATAACGGCACAACATCTATAATTACAGGGATGCTTTAAAAATAAAAAGTCATTTTTTTTATGATGCTTTTCACAGAAGCTTCTGTCTGAAAGCTCAACCCCTGCTTCACCTACTGTATGTTTGATTCAGCACAAGACATCACTAAGGATGAAAAGAATAATGGAAGATTCAAAATAAATAAAGGCAATACAATTGACCAATGGCAAGATACATTTTAAAAGCCTGAAGATCTCAAAAGGTGAGAAACATATAAAGTGGTTCAGAGCACAAGATCTTGTCCTCCTTTGGTAATATATCAATATTTGGATTTGCTGAAAAGGCAAGGTCAAACATTATTTTTAAAATGTAGCAACTGCCTCTTCTTTCAAAAGAACAACTTTTCTGCATCCAGAGATCAAAGCTGAACCTAAATGGAACACAGTAGAAAAGGGCTAGGGAATACTTTTAAAATCTACCCAAAATATCATCTAGTTTGCTTTACTTTGTGTAACTAATTAACAATATGATTCTTATTTTCACTATGCTGTTTAATTCCCAATGATATTTCAATGTGCATTCATACCAGGATATTGTAAAATATCATTAATCCTGTGGTGTAATCTAAATAGATGTAGCCTATAAAATCAGAAATTTCCTCAGTCCTGATTAAAGGTCATTAACCTGAATCATCGAGCAGAAATTAATGGTCATAGCAGGAGAGTCCTTTTGGGTAGAAACAGCATTTTTGGGAGGCTTTATGAATTTGGTCTGACTTGAGTATTTATCTTGCTGCTGCTGAGGTTCTCAGTCCCTGTGCGGGTGGTTTACCAGAGAAAGCTTAGCGAAGTACGGATGGCCTGCCTCCCATGATCAGCTCACCATTCTGAGGGCTCAAGCTCTCTCATATCAGCAGCACCACCATGACGGTTTGCACTGTCAGCAGTGTGGCCATGAACACCAGGAAAAAGGTGAGCTGGGTGGATTTCCCTGAACCAGACAGAGAGGACTTGATGAGGATGGGAAGATGCAAGTCAACATGATCGACAAAGAAGCTCTTTCTGTTCCCTGCACTCCACCTGGTGGTTGTTGGTGTCCAGCAAGGAGAGATCACTCTCCATCAGGTGCCCAGGCCCACCTGCAGGGATCCCAAATGCTAGGCCCACATGTCAAAGCCCCTGACCAGCCACAGGTTAAATACCAACAGTAAGGGTTTGAGGCCCTTAAGTGAGCAGTTTAGGTGCTTCCATTGATTTCTAGGCAGGGAAGCCATCCTTGAACCTTCCCACACTCAAGTTAATAAAAGGGAAGCAAAAATCAGAATATAAAAGACTGAAGAGTTGAGGAGATCACAGCAATATATCAGAATCAGTGAGTGGGCTGGCACGGTGGCTCAGTGGTTAGCACTGCTGCCTCACAGCACCAGGAACCAGGGTTCAATTCCAGCCTCAGGCGACTGTGTAGAGCTTGCACATTCTCCCATGTCTGTGTGGGTTTCCTCCGGGTCTTCCAGTTTCCTCCCTCAGTCCAAAGATGTGCAAGTTAAGTGAATTGGCCATGCTAAATTGCCCATAGAGTTAGATGCATTAGTCAGGAGGAAATATGGGGAATGGGTCGGGGTGGGTTACTCTTCGGAGGGTTGGTGTCGACTATTTGGGCTGAAGGGCCTGTTTCCATGCTGTAGGGAATCTAATCTAATCTAACCAAAAGATCACAGGAGGAGAAATTGTGTGGATAGCTCACAGGGGAAGTGATCAAAGTGATAGATCACTAGTTGAGAGATCACAAGGGAGCAATTGCAGTGGTAGATCATAGAAAGAGTGATCACAGAGAGTTTGTGGGGGAGGAGTTGATTAGGGGAGAGATGTTTTTAGATCGATCATTCAGGGGAGAGATGCAAGGTAGAATCACTGGGGGATACATTGTGGGAGATAAAATTTCGAGGGAAGATTGTGGAAAATCACTTGGTGGGGAAGTTGGCCAAACACTACAAATTGATGGAGAGATCTCAGCACAAGGTTTACTCCCCAGGCACTATGGGGAGACACCATGTCCTTCCTGACAGTGTTGAATGAGCATTTACCTGCTGGACTTGGCAGCTCTCACCTCTGTTCAGCTGCTGGGTTTCTCAAGCCCTGGAAAAGGTGGCACTCAGGCCTTAAATCAAACCCTGAGAACGAGTGCCTCAGTTAAATATTGTAATCTCCGGTCACTTCTGCTGTAATATCCCCAATTTTTGGATATATGGTGTCAAATTGACTGCTTAAATGACTTCAATAAATCTTTTCAAATCCATTGTCTTTTTAAAATAAGTGTCCCCCTTTTAAAATTTGAGACCTAATTTATGACAAATTATTGACCCAAAAGTTGCTACAGCAGGTCAACAAATGGAAGTCACTGCCTTTGCTTTTTCATCTCAGAAATAACTTAAATTTATATAGCCAGCCTAGCATACACAAACCAACTCAAGGTGCTTCCAGGGAGTGTTTTAAATCAGATTTGACATCCTGACGATGTAGTGAGTGGAATGAGATCAGCTAAGTGAACATCATAGAATATGAGTTCCCTTGTTGGGGTGTAAACCTGGTCCAATCAGGGAGCCCTGGCTGATATAAACAGAAGTATCAGGGGTTCTGTTCACTCTGAGAGCTGGCTCTGAGCTAGCTGGGTCAGTGTCATCTATTATGTCCATGTAAATAAAGGGTGACTTGCTGACGGAATCTCGGCTTTTGTGGAGTTATTTCAGTCACATGAGGAAATAATGGTCCAAATCTTTCTGGTGATGGAATTGCTGAGGTATATGTAGCTGAGTGTATTTAAACACATCTTCACATCTTACTTGTAGGGTATCATGAGAATTTGTTCACCCGTTTAAGGGTGAATCTATCACCTGGGGTAAGTAGGAAGGCCTGTGTGGCAAGACACAATTCCAGTCCTTCAAATTTAATGTCATCCGTTGAGGTCTGCCTTTAGCACAATGGAATCGCATGGCCAGTACTCTTAGCCACCTCACCCCGTCCCTGCAACCATCTCCCTCACCAAGTTCTGCTCAACCCTCCCCTTCCTGAGCACCCTCTGGTTCTGCTCTCTCCACCACCCCATCTCACTTCATTCCTGCATTGCTCCTTTTTCTGCCAGCTCTGCCCACACAGTCCCCTCCCTGGTGCCACTGGTCCTGTTTACCCAGGGTTGTGGTAGGGACTCAAGCATGGGAGGTAGGAGGTGACGGCATTCCCCTTAAACTTCTTCCTGTTTGCGTGGATCTCTGAGGTCCATGCATAGTAGTGACTTCCAGAACCAGAAGCGAATGTTGTGATCAGCAAGCCAATGCATGGAATGTTGGAGCATGCAGCTTAGAGAGAATGTTGGATCAATAGTGAACAGAGACATGGTGGGGTGGTGGTGATGTGCTTGTGCGGTGAACTTGTGCCACAGGACTAGTGTTTTTAAGGTCAACCTGTGGTGCAAATAATGGAAGGGACAAGGGCCGAGGGAGGATATCAGTGAATGAGAGAGGGTGCTTGTTTTGGGGAAGATGGTGGCAAATTGACAATGTCTAGTATTCCAGAAGTCCAGGCTGTTACTGTGGAGGGATGGGTTCAAATCCCAACATAAGGCTACTGGAGCTCAAATTCAATTAATACATGTGCAATATAATGCTAGTCTCAGTAATGGCAGCCATAAGAATTATCTTTGTTGTTTAAACACCCTCCTGATACCTTTAGAGAAACACTACTGCCATCCTTCCCTAGTCATACAGATGACATCAGGCAAGCATCCCCCGAGATGACCTAGCAAACACACTCAGTTCAAAGGTGATTTAGGATCATAGGTTCCCAACAGTGCAGAAGCAGGTCATTTGGCCTATCAAGTCCAGACCAACCCTCTTAAGAGTATCCCACCCAGACCCAAACCCCTCCCCTATAACCCTGCATTTCCTATAACCAATGCACCTAGCCAGCACATCCCTAAACACCACGGGCAATTTAGCATGGCCAATCGACCTAACCTGCACATCTTTGGACAGAAACCAGAGCAAACACACACAGACACTGGAAGAATATGCAGACTCCACACAGACAGTCGCCCAAGGGTGAATTCAAACCCAGATCCTGGTGCTACAAGGCAGCACTGGGCCACTGTGCCTCCCTGCAGATGGGCAACTAATATCAGCAATACCTGAACTATAAAGGGTTCAGAAAGGGTTTACAGGGATGTTGCCAGGGTTGGAAGGTTTGAGCTATAGAAAGGAGCTGAAGACGCTGGGTCTGATTACCCTGGAGCGTCGGAGGCTGAGGGGTGACCTAATAGAAATTTATAAAATCATGAGGGACCTGGATAAGGTAAGTAGACAAGGTCTTTTTCCTGGGTTGGTGGAGTCCAGAACTAGAGGGCATAGGTAGAGAATGAGAGGGGAAACATGTGAAAGAGACCTAAGGGGCAACTTTTTCATGCAAAGGGTGGTGCGTGTATGGAATGGGTTGCCAGAGAAAGTGGTGGAGACTGGTACAATCATAACATTTATAAGGCATCTGGATAGGTATATGAATAGGAAGGGTTTAGAGTGATATGGGGCAAGTGCTGGCAAATGGGACTAGATTGGGTTGGGATATCTGGTCGGTATGGACGAGTTGGACCAAAGCGTCTGTTTCCGCGCTGTGCATCTCTATGACTCTATGACTCTAATAAGCAAAAAAAAATTAAACAAGTTCAGAATCTGATTGGGGCTACATGGTTTGGTTTTTAATTTTCAGCTGTTTTTCATAGTAGGTGTAGTTTAATTAACTCGCAGGTAAAGGAACATTGGATTCATCTGAAGATGCAGATAATGCTATCTTTTACTTTGTAGACGTTGCACATCATTCCAAGCTATTTGAACAAGCTGTCAGCACTTGCTTCAGTCAGTGTCTACTCTTGAAATCTCTACAATTGTCTTTCATCTCCTTTCACGTTCACTCTTACTCAACATTTCTTCTCAGGAGAAAGTGTTATGAGACAATGAAAAGAAAGTGGTTAGGTTCAGTTAATCTCAGAAAAAAGGCACAGGTTTGCTAAATCAAAATGCTGGGTTCCTAACATTTCCTGACCTTACATAAATTTTCTTCTGTCGGAGAAAGGAGAAAAGCAGAAGAAGCTGAAAGTTTCATTACTGGCCTCTCTGTGACCCAATCTCATAGCTAGCTGCTCCTAGAAAGGGGAGCTGTAAATTATTGAATAAATTCTGTTCCCTCTGGGATCAGTTACTTCTTACTGTGAGGCCTTTTATTAGTCAATCGGTAAAATTCATGCAAGCTCTCAGCAGCTAAGGGAATCACTGGACATGACAGCGGTGAGGAAAAAAATCCTGCAGTGACCAGGAATAGCCCACAACATTCCCTGTTCCTCAAGGGAGCAGTCCTGGCAGCTGAAACTGGCATTTTCTCTAGCTGTCCCATTTTGTCCAACTTCCTTACTACTAACTGTTTGACTTCCTCTCTTTTCTTCTTTCTGTTATATTTTCTATTAATCTGGAGATTAATTAAAGCCAGGAAATGTACAAACAAAAAATAGTGGAGGCCAGAGGCTAGGTGCTGGCACAGACTGAGGTGAAAGGAGTGTAAATCAAGTACATGTTTTCCCTTTTGTTCTTATGCTGGATTCTTATTTATAATGTTTTCTTTCAATTCAGTACATTTTGTACCAAATACTTAAGTATCAATATCTAGGTATCTTGTACCTAAGAAGGCACCATAGCAGCGGCATTGCAAACTTTTCACTGCACATATTTGAGTGCACATGACAATAAAGATGATTCAATTCAGTTCAATAATGGAACGGATCTTCCAGTTTCTTGGAATTCGCAGACTAGACGCTCAACCAGAGATGTGCATTGAATCCTCAGCATGTCCTGACGTACTGATTTCATGAGAATCACCCAGGATGTTTAAACTTGCAATGGGCAATTCCTCTGCTGCCAGAGACCCTCCACAAAAGTGTTGAATTCTAGTCAAAGACTATATTTAGTTCTGACTTGCTTATCCTGGATAATTATACATGAAATGTTACAGGAAAGGGTCCTAGTCTAATTCCTGGGTAGCAGTATAACCAATTTCCACATCTCTCGCCAACTCTGCGCTTGACCCCACAAGACCTCAAGCAATTCTCCTAAACTCCCACTCACTCCTCATATGACCTGAATTTCCCCATCACTCAACTAGCCCTTGACTCCCAAATAGAAACTCACCCTCAAGTTCTGCTCAATCCATTAACTTTTCACCAGCTCTCTGACTCCACTCCCAACTCCTGATATCTCCCTGACTCTTACCCTTATAAAATTCCATCTCAACCTTGCCAAGCCTCCAACCTCCCTGACCAACCTGACCAAAGGCCCAAATCCAATGTAACTATCCAATTCACCCACCTACTACCTTACCTGCCATCCATCCCCTTACCTCACTGCCCCCATCCAAATGCTGCACATATTGCCATCACCCACACTCATTTACTAACATACTGAAATGCAGTTCAAATGTCACAAAACTCTTCAGTATATTAGTGAATGAACTTACTAGAATACAGCACCTCATGCCACAAATAGGGACATATCTTGCTTTCCTGCAGAAAATCAGCATTAATAAAAAGGACTTCAGTTTCATTTAGCTTCATGAGGACTCTCCACATTTCTGAAGAGGCCAGAACAGAATTTCTTAAGATGATTGCCACTTTTAGAAGATTTGAATAAATTACCCAATATTGATTCACAGCTTCCTAAGAACTTGCAGTAATCAGGGAATGGTTTTAATAGTTTAACATGACATCAATACACTTCTGGTTTTACCATATTCCAAATCAAATCTGTATTTATACATAACAGAAATTGCTGGCAAAGCGCTACAGTTCTGGCAACATCTGTGGGAGGAAAGTAGAGTTAATATTTCAAGTCCAGTGACTCTTCATCAGAACTGTGTTTATGCAACACAGATATGATATTGAAAAATCTGATTTGTCAGATTTTTCATTGTAAGCCATTCTTGGAGGCACAGCACTGAGTTGCAGTATAAATATGATTAAAAGTCCTGATTTGTGTCCACTACAGTTTACTAGAAATAGCCAAAAGTTCGCTGTGTTCCCTTTGTTACTGACATGCCTGATCATAGTCATTCATTTTCTTTAAATATTCTTCATATAAAAGCAGTTTGTGTGATGTTCCACCAATAAATGCAAACCTCAAAATTAAAACAAACTGCTGACTTGATGAACCGTTATTCACAAGAATTAATGAATCATATCTGCATCAAATATTCCATTTTATTATAACTTGCTAAGTGCCAGATTCTCCTAAATATAGGGCAAAATACAGGAATGAAGAAGGTCATATTCTGCTGACAAAATGCCTGGGTGGTTTAATTGTTAAAGATGGATCCAGATTATTTTATGGAGAAGAAGGTGCAAGCTATTGACCAGAACTTCTGTAAAGACAGAAATGCTCTGTGCTCTACAGTCTATTCCCCAGGACGCACACCGACACAAATATCGACTGCGCCTGGAGGATCATCAACTCGGTGAAAGATGCTCTGTGGTCTGCCCAAAACATATTGGTCTTCCAGAACGAGATGTTGACTTCAACCAAGAGTTGCAGACTGGCACATTCCAAGGTCCAGGACTACATAATGAGGAATGGGCTAAAGCTTCAGGGGGCTGCCATTGGGGCACAGTGGGAGACCACTGTCTGAAGTTTTCCTGCTGAAGTTAAATGGGGGTCCATTCGGTTATTGGACACTCCTGGTGCCTCAAATGCATGTAAATATAGTATTGTACAAGTAAGAGATGCCTTTGATTTGTTTGTTGAATACAGTCAAACTTCAATGTTTACTTGCTTTCTTCATATGCTATTGTACAGGACCAAACTGTGCTTGTGACTATAGTCTTTATATATATATATATATAAAAATTTTAATGAATAAAGCATATTTTTGAAATAAAAAAATCTCTATGCCTTAACCAAAATGGTACTACAGCCTTAATTCTGGAAGTCAAACCCTCAAACCTGATAACTGCCAATTTTGATATGGGTTGGGATATACTTTGAGTATCTGTGGGTCATGGGGATAGCTCTCATGTAAAAAAGCAACTTCCAATTAACTGAAGCAATTTTCACTGCTGGGATTTCCAAACCACAATTCGTGAACATTTAGCAAAAAAGGCTGAGCCCAGTAGAATTGTTTGGAGACATAACAAATCTTTACGGTGAAAACAAAGTGCCCCTTTGAGATTGTTACGAGTTAAAAATTAATGTGCATAAAAGATGAACAGGCTCACTGGAAAAATGAAGTCTTTTAAATCCCCAAGCCTTTTAAATTTTGGGAAAATAACCTGCAGTTAAAAAGATCAGTGCTCGCTGGTTCACTGCTTATGATTATCACAGTGGGGGCCTATAAATTCAGTTTGATTAACAGCTCCTAGTGTTTAGGAGGTTAGCCGGAACAAAACTTGTATTTTTTGGTGAAGTGTCAGCATCATTGACATCACAGGTGATTTCTCTCCATGAAATAAGCAGAATCTCTTACCACATCTGACCAAATCACCTCACCAGCAACCTATCCTGCCCCTCTTGTCCAATTCTAGCCTCATTCTCTCACTTGCTGTTGCTGAAACAACTCACCACTCAGCAGATGTCTGATGAAAGACCAGCATCCCTGGTGCAAATGCTGTCTTTAAGAGTACAAGCTTTGTAACCTAGGGTTGACCCTCAGTGGAAATGTAATCCATTCCCAGATCCAAGATGGCGGCAGAGTTGAGCTCCTGACCGGAACTCGTCTGCTCCAACCACTTGTCTTTCTTCTTTTCTCGCTTGTTTTTCCTTTCTTTCGTTGAGTTCTTGAGTTTTGTTTTCTTCCTATACTCACCTTCCTGGGACTCTGCAATGAGGCGGTTAATGTGGCAATGAAGCATGGCAGCAGCTGGGGCCCAACGTGAGTCTGGATGGCAGGCTTGGCAAGGTTGTGGCTGGCAGTGAAGGAGAGCAGCGGCAGCTGTCAGCGATGAGGCAGCAGTGGGAAAAGATGGCAGCAGCAGCGGTCAGTCAGCGGTGAAGCAGAGGTCGGGGTCAAAGCCTGGAGTGCCCAATGGAGGTCAGCAACATTGGTTGACAGTGAAGGTGGCTGGCGAACACAGGCGGGTTTTAGCCCAGTACAGGTGAAAGCGTCCCCAGTATGGGCCTGCGGCTTAAGAAAGGGCTGTAATGTTTGACCTGTTAAAGCATCATTTGTTTATTCTTCCACTGTTACACTCAGAAGACTGCAATGCTGAACTATTTAACTCTTCTTCATTTCTCTATTTCTAAGATTTAGTACCTAGGTACTTTGTACCAAAGATGGTGTCGAGTGTAGCAACGTTGCACATTTTTCACTGTACTCTGTACCCTGTACCTGAGTACTGATGACAATAAAACCTAAATTTAAACCTTAAAAAAAGACTACAGTGCACAGCAGCCACAAAACCACGTTGTTCACAGCACGCAGCTGGCGTGGATAACATTTGCTTGCATACACAAAACTATTCTCTCACCCCAGTTGAGGTTTAACAACCTCGCTACATCTGTCCTTACCTCCATTCTGCTTAAACACCCTCTCTAAGTTACTGCTCCTCTGTCATCAATGCCCACAAAAGACCCACATCTTGTCATTGTCAAGGAGGGGAATATCTTATACAGGCAAGCAATTGGACAAAGCCAAACATGAGCTTTCACTTACAGCCAGCAAAAGGGATACATAAAAAACAATACAGTCTGCAGTTCGCCCCACAATGTAAATAAAATGCTGGTATCATGACCAATGACTATTGCACATGGCTCTCATCTACTGGAACTGGCCATCAGTTCGGTCTGTCTGCCTTACAGTATGCAATGTAGCTGAGCTCTGTTATACCCAAGGAGATCTTCCTCCTTTTCATTGTCCCTATCCTTCTCCTTGGAAGACTGCTCCCATTTTCCCACATTGCCTCAATGCCTGCTCCGGTTGTGTAGAGTACAGCGCATCAGGATGATTTCAGCGCATTCTATCCAGCCAATACTGGAGGGCTTCCTAAGACCAATCCAAGCAGTGGAACCACATCTTCAGCAGCCCCGTACTCTGCTTCACCATGACACTGGTCAAAGCATGTGCAGCATTTTACCTGAACTCCACATCAATCAGGGAGTTGCCCTATGGTGTCCTGAACCATGACCACAATGGGTAACTCTTGTCCCCAATAACCAGCCTTATAAGGCATCTGGACTCTCAAACACACCAGGGACATAGGAGTGCTCTAGGATGTAGGAGTCATGCCAACTGCCGGGTAGCAATTACACACCTCCAGGCGGTGGTAACAGTGATCACAGTGGACATTAATGGAATGCATTTCCTTCCTGTTAATGAATTCTGCAGTGTTATGGTACAGCCCTTTCAGTGCCATGTGGGTGCAGTTGGTGGCTCCCTACATGTGTGGGAAGTCAGCTATGTTCCCAGCTGCAACACTGACCTCTTCATTAAGGAACAATATGAACTGGTGTGATTTTGATATATTTGTGGCTACATGACTGAAATATCCCACACAGTCCTCCCTCACTCCCTAGAAGGAGCCAGTTTCTTAGAAGTTCAAAGTGACTGTCACCTAATAGCCATCAGAAGAGAATATCCACCCACCTGCAGCTCTTGTGTCCCACTGCAGCATCTAGCATAGCTCCATCAATCACCCACACGGTGTGCTTGAACATGTGGAGTCTCCACTGACACTGTATCCAAGGAAATGGAGTTGGGGTGAAGAACTTTGGTCCTCCTGCAGAGCCTGCATCCTGAGGGACACTGCAGCTGTGACCTGTCCATGAGGTGGGTGCTTTCTGGCCTGTGCAGAATGTTGCTGCTGATCCAGGGCTTGCTGTCAGCCCTGGTCCTCCTGTATTCACCTTTACCTTCTTAAGGAAGGCAGCCACAGTGTCCAATCTCCCACCAGCAGCTGGGTGCATGGCTTTTGCTGGCAATGACCTATGTTGGGAACTTAAGGAGCAGCACAGACTCTTCACTCTGAGAACAGTCAGCCCACCCTGCATGGGAGGGCTCCACATACTCCTCCAGACATGCAGCACCCCAACAACAGAGGCCATGTCACCATCATTCATTCAACTTCTGCAGAGAATTATAACACAATGGAGAAGGCTTTAACGTAGAAAATGGGCAAATACATTACATAGCACTCAAAGGATTGAATTCAGTGTTTTGAAATTTAATGCTGGAAATACTATAATAATAGCAGATTACTGTAAAGCTTAGTGTCCTTATTCACTGATTTGGGTAGGTCAGAAATCTCTCAACTTCTGTCTTCATCTCTACCCAAGTCCACAGATTCTCCTGTACATTCACCTGGAGGCAGAGAGAATATTTCCGTTCAAGGAGGTAATCTAGACATTTTTACAAAATGGGTCACCCATCTGAGTCAGAGAGGAGGAGAAATTTCTTCTCTCAGAGGTTTGTTGGAATTCTCTTCTCCAGATAATTGCATAGTTCAGGTAATTAAACATTTCAAGACTGAATAAATCAGATTTTAATCCATCAGGCAGTCAAGAATTATGGTGGGGCGGGGGGCAGACAAGAAAGTGGAGTTAAGGGCAGAATCAGATCAGCTTGAATCTTATTGAATGGCAAATCAAGTTCAATGGGTGATATGACCTCACTCCCATTCCTACATTTTATGTTTTCTTTTAATGTAGGGTTATATTATGGATTCTATAATTGGCTTTGGATTAGAGATGGCATTATCATTCCTGGGGAATCACTCTCCTAATCGCCATCTATTAATTCCTGCTAAGACGGCATATCTGCAGCTGGCTGGTAGGATTGAATTAAGTGTGATTTTTATCCTCCTGAAGTAAAACAGCTGCTGACATCAACAGCCGAATGTGAGGAATAGCTTCTGGTATGCAATCACAGAACTGGCAGTGGTTTCAGCGCATGAGCAGAGGGGAGAAAACAGGCACAAAAAAAACCTGATGGAGCAAGACCAGGCTTTTCTATGTTGTGAGTGATTTTATAAGTACGTATTTTTATATTTTCCAGATTAATGATCTACAAATCATCCTGACCAAATGCTACTCTTGTTATTTAATTTATAATTTCCATACCACTCTATAAGCATATCCTCCAAAAATCAGATACATATGACTAACCGCACAAGAACTTTGAAAAGGCAATACATATTTTATGAGCATGACACAATTTCACAGGAAATTAGAATACAGACCACTGTCACTTCAACATTTATATTCTGACCACACTCTAAGGAGTGAAAAGATATGTATGTATAATGCAAGAGGAGGCCTCTCATTCTGCGGTCAACATCCTTTCAAGGGGTAGACATGTGAAATAGGATTTTTCAAAGAAAAATAATGTCATCAAGTAAATCTACTTCACTGTGATTTCATTATGCAAGGCTTTGATTTTGAGAAGGACAACCTCTCTTTACATCACATGATCCATCAACTACAAGCTATGTGTGTGCCTTGTGAGTGCCTGATAAATATTAAATGAAGAATAGCATAGTTGCTATTCCTCAGTCCCAGAAATAGCACTGCACTGATTTCTGTTGTGTGTTTACTGCAGATGGTCTCTTTCAGGCAATTGTGGGGGATACAGAAGTCAATGTATCACAGTAAGATAGAAGAAACATTAAAGCAAGAGTAAATCCAGTATTTTAATCTCCAAGTGTGCAGCAGCTCCACTTCTAAGGAAAATTTCTTGTGGGGCACGAACTCAAAGTGTGGGCCACAATCATACATGTTGTACATGTACAAGAGTTGCACTCCTCTGAAACAGGTCAGATTTTTAGCAAGGTAAAGAAACAAAATAAACGTTTAGTGTACCTTGGGGTCTAAATGCTAGGCATTGATTACTAAATACATTTCAATCTGTAACTTGTATAAGACTTGTACAACTTTTAACAATGTATTGTGCATTAAATGCGTACCAATCTGCACTTAATATACTACTAATACATTTGAGCATGGTTAACTGTCACATAGAATGGAAATGGTATATCTTGAAACAAAATAAATTTTAATTTGAAGCTCCAGATTAAGCTTCAACAGATTACAGTCGATAGTATTTAGAAAGAATAAAAACACTGTTATATTCTTGTTTTTGACTTACTCAGACTCAAGATTGAATCTTCAACTCAGAAATGACAAAATGTTCTGCCCTCGAACCTCTGTCTTTACCACCCTGGAACAAATGACTGGGAGGCAGACATACACTTGTTGTTCTAGTTGACTTGAATTTTCTCTTCATCCATAAGGAGAACCATCCTTCCTGACCTATTAATGGTAAAAGGTTTTTTTTGTTCTATGAAGGCATATTTAGGAGCTCTCTGTTACAATGCCCTGTACCAAATTTTGCATAAGTAGTTACAATCATTTTAGAAACTGAAAACTTCACAGAATGACAAAATTGATATGGCACAAAAGGAGGGCATTGGGCCTATCATATCAGCATCAACTCTGCAGCAAGCATTATGACTTGGTGCCATTCACCTGCTGTTTTCACCCAATCTTGCCTGTTGTTTGTATTCAAATCATCATCCAATATCCACTTAAATTGCTTAATTGATTCTGTCACCATCACACTTCCATGCAGTACCTTCCAGACCTGCATGACTTATTCCGTGAAAAAGCTTTTTTCACACATCATATGTCCTATGTTTGCAAATCATTTCAAATCCATGCCCTCACATTCTCAATCCATTTACAAACAGGAACAGTTTCCCCCTTTCTACTCCATCTAGACTTCTCATGATTTTGTCAACTTCTATCAGATCTCCTCTTAGCCACCTTCTCGCGAAGCAGAATCTATCCTCTTAGCTGAAGTTTCTCATTCCTGGAACCCTTCTTACAAATTGCTTATGCACTTTCAGCAATGCATTCACATACTTCCTACATTATGATGCCCAGAACTGCACACAGTACTCCAAGTGAGGTCGAACAGCTGTCTTGTACAAACTAGGCACAGTGTCTTTGTTCATGTACACTGTGCCATTTTAAATAAGCACAGGATACTTTTTTGTTGAATACTTGTTACAGGATACTGAAACACACTGAGTATGGACAGGCGAAAAGAATTGGTTTTAAGATCTCTGACTGTAACATTGTGCGTCTTGGAGACAGAAGTCATTCAGCATAAAGGTGCCATGTACTAATAAAGGTGAGCTCCTATTCACAATTATAGAGTGCCAGTTAGGCACTATATGGTAGACTGCTCAGCTCCAAACAACCAGAAAACGTGACAGAACCAGACCAGTCTTGTTGTCTGGGAAACCTCCCTGAAACCCACTTACCCAAACAGAACACAGCACATTTTAATAAACAGGTCTCGTTTGAAACCTACCACTCAAATTCCAGCCTGGAGACATAGGAAGTCCATCAAAACGCAGAAAAATTAGCATGGCTCAATATCTACCCACTAATACCAGGGTCAGGACTTTTAAATGGATCAGTGATTGGATAGGAGACAGGAGGACATAGAATTTTGTAGTGCCAGCCTTTACAATGGTTCACTGCCAAGGTCTTAATCCTGAAACATTTCAACAAAAGTGGCAAGGGAACAACCAGTCAACAATGTGGACAGTCCTTGGAAATGTCCAGGTCAACATGGTCCTTTCCCAGGGCTCAGGGGCTCAGGGTGGGCTCGGGGACATAAAAGAGAAGGAATGGATTGTTTCCCAGTAGACCCATATGATCACTTGGACACAACTGTGGTTGTTGGCTGCCCCTTAGAGAATTGCCCTTTCAGGATCAAACAGCTGTGCCTTTTAAAAATATTGCAAAAGTCAACCTTACCAGCCTATGTTCCTCTCCATTTCCATGATTGGCAGCACCCCCTGAATTAATGGGGCTGTCAATCAGTGAGTGCATGATTTAGATTAGATTTTATTGTCATATGTACCTGAGTGTAAGAGTACAGGAAAAAGCAACTCTCCAGCGCCATCATGGAATAAAATTAAAAACAGAATTAAAAACAAGAACAACAGAAACAAAAGGAAAAGACAATCTCCAGATCATCCTCACTGCCACTATGAATCTTCAGTCAGGCCCACCAATGCAGCCTGTGCTCCCACCAAGTCTGCACACCCATATCGTGAACCTACCAAAGCGCACCATGTGGGGTCAGAGCTTAGAACTTGCCCCAGTTTCCAAATTCCAAACTCCTGACTGAAAACTTGGCTGCAGGTCAAGGTGATAACGTATTTTGTCTCCCAGTGACAGACCCCAAATGAGGTATTGCGATCCCAAGGAAACAATTCCCCAAAAGCATATCTGAAACTCATTCTCAAATACTCTGGTGGTTATTTTGTTTGAATAAGCTCTTTATTTTAATTGCAGCTCAGTAACACTGCATCACTGTCTATATTCAACAGAGCATCTTGCACCATTTCTATCATGTCCAGCACAATACAAGTGCCAAACATGTAATTAAACAGCAATTAGAAGGGATTGTTACCCTATCCCCATTCTTTTTAATGTCCTGTACCTCTCATCCTTCATTCCCAGCACCTGAACCATCTCTCACTACATCTTGCCATTTAAGGAGTTCAAGTGCAACATTTGTTCTTTTGTCTCCTCCCTTCTGACCATCCAAGATCCCAAATATTCCTTCCAGATAAAATAGTGATTTACTTGTACTTCTTTAAACTTAATATACTGTGTTTGCTGCTCTTAACAATGTAATCCCAAACATGGGGCCCCTAAATGCAGACTGAGAGACCATATTACCTCTGTTCAATCCAGAAATGTGCCCCTGAGCTTTCAGTCATCCGTCATTTTGATTATCCATTCAACTCCATCTCTGATGTTTCTGCCTTTGGCCTGTTGTAGCCTCCCACTAAAGCTCAATGCACGCTTAAGTAACAGCTCCTTATCTTCCACTGGGTATTTGACAGCTTCTGGACTCAACAAGGAGTTGAACAATTTTAGATTATAACCTTTTCCCTCATGTGATTTCATTTTGTTTTGCTGTCTTGTCATTTTCCCATTCTTGTCTCTCTATTCGCTTTTACTTTTCATTTGAAAGGAATCAATTCAGGACCTTACCTTTCAAACCTTCTTTACATACAACTTTTATTACTTTACTTATCCTGGTACCACTTCCTTTGGCCTTGAATCATAAAACCTTGTGTTACTTAATCTTTTCTGCCCTCCATCTTACCACAGATCTTCTCGCTTGTAGTTCTTCTCACCATACTCCTTTTCTTGCGTTCAAAATCAATTTCTACCCCATCTTTTCTGTTTCTTTCACTGCAGATGTTGCCAGACTTCCTGAGTATTTTCGTTTCTATGTTTACTTCTGATTTTCAACATCAAAGTCGTTTGCTTTCTCATTAGAAGTTCAAAACTGTGGCTGGTCCCAATGACACAGTCAAGGCTCAATATGCCAGCTGTGGGTGGTTTTATCACAGGCTATTCGAAGGAGCAGATTAAAGTTCAGAATGGTGGCTGTCCAGTGGGTTACTAACTAGGGCAATTTTACCTGCCCACCTAATTTCTGCCAGGTCACTAGGCTTAAAAACAATGTTGACATGGTTCTGTATTTTCCTTATGACCATTTCAGGTTTACACTGCAAAAAGCTGTGAAAAAAAATCATAATATTCTGGTTCAAGGAACATAGTGAGTTATAGTCAGGTCATGGATGCCAAGCGATTAATATAATAATTTCAGTCCACTCAGCCTGATTTAGAGACACTGCTCCAACGTGTACATGAGTCCCAATATAATTCCATCAAAGTGGCACGAATGCATCTTGTGCCTATCTACTTGCTACAGTATTAATCATATGACACATCTGTGAAAAATCTTGAGAATGAAGTAGATTTCAAGCAAGTCCAACTTAATGGAAAACACCACTGATTTTAGGTAGATACATTGTCGGTAAGAATGCCACTCACCCAACAATTGGCCTTCCAAAACAATGCTAGGAAATGCATTTTTTAATATCTATATTAATAACATTATTAGTAAATTAGTAATTGGCAGATTATTAATTTGTTCACTGTAATTTCTGCCTTTTTTTGCGATTTTAGATAGGCTAAATCAACAGTGCAAAAATGAATCAATCAACTGTGGATCTTTGTGAGGAATTTATGATTTGTGAGGAAATTAAAACACATGATGATCACTCAAGGTAACCAGCTGCATGTCAAACCAGAGCTTGTCTCCCCAATAGGAAACAGCTATCTTCAATCCATTAGGGATGAAACCCCTATCTAACAAAGGCTTACATCCAAATGATTACATCCTGACATTAACACTTCACCTTGCAAGATTGGTTAGCAGATTATCAGATGGCATACCTTCCAGCTAAGTTTTAGCTTAGCAGGCTGGAGGGAATTCACCTCCAGTTTCACACTCATCCAAAAGTTCTTTTGCTTTTAGACTGATTCAAATGTTGTTGAAGAACATTTTCACTTTGAGCACCTAAGGGAAGTCTTTGAAACAGATTTGATGGCCTTTGCTACTGTTAACACTGGCATTATAGTGTGCTCCATCAGTCAGTATCCAAAATTCTAAATCAAACTAATTCTTTATTCAAATCAGACCTAAGGGCTTATTTAGTTAACAGTGGTAGAGAGTGAATCACTCGAAATTCTTAACAACAAGAGGGGCTTGTATTAACAAGATGCACTTCATTGCACGAAACCAGTAGATACAAGTAACATTGACCAGAGAGAAACAAGGAGACAATTATAATAAATCGGTCTCCATTGAAATTGCAAGCTAGATACCTCTTTTCCACACCCAAAACTGTAAGCCAGCATCAGACTGGGTGCAGCTTAATGCAGTCACCCACAATAACAGAACGGTGGCACAGTGGTTAGCACTGCTGCTTCACAGCGCCAGAGACCCGGGTTCAGTTCCTGCCTCAGGTGACTGACTGTGTGGAGTTTGCACGTTCTCCCCGTGTCTGCGTGGGTTTCCTCCGGGTGCTCCGGTTTCCTCCCACAGTACAAAGATGTGCAGGGTCAGGTGAATTGGCCATACTAAATTGCCTGTAGTGTTAGGTAAGGGGTAAATGTAGGGGTATGGGTGGGTTCGCTTCTGCGGGTCAGTGTGGACTTGTTGGGCCGAAGGGCCTGTTTCCACACTGTAATGTAATCTAATCTAAAGGGCCTGTTTCCACACTGTAATGTAATCTAATCTAATCTAAATCTAAATCTGTAATCTAATCTAATCTAAACCCTTTCAGAACAATTATCTTATACTACAGATGCTGAGCAAGATGTGTACAAACTCAAAGCCTTTTGCAACTTAATAGTACACGTGGAAACAAAAATCTCTTTTTACACTCAGTTTTCTTTTTAAAGAGCTGATATCCAAGGCAGAATGAAGCAAGAAGACACGATAGAGAGGTGTTTACATAAGTCAATAATTCCCAGAGAAGCACAAAGTCAAATAGTTAAACATGTTGCCTTTTCTAAATTGAATTCTGAATAATGTTGTTGGACCTGATATTACATTTTATTAATGAAGTCCTCTAAAGGAAACAGGATAAAAAAACAGAATTATACACTATTCCTAAATAAATATGATTTGAAACCATTAGCTTCGAAAATAAAGTTCTTTAAAAGGCTTTGCAAAGTTATGTTGTAGCAGGTAAACAATAATCTGTAGCTCTAACTTGTATAAATAACCTATGGTGATTTGGGCCAGAGTCTGTTCCTGGCTATTATCAGGCGATCATCCTAATTGCCAAAAAAAGGCATTAGCCACATTAAAATAAATTATCATTTTATCTCAAAAAATCATATAATGTTTATCGATTCGACCCTAAATATAAAGTTCCTGCCTATTCAATGAGTACACAAAATTCCGCTTTGAATAAATGCAATCCTTTTGAGTCCCAGTTTAGTTTTCTGTTGTCATGCACTACAAAGGGCCGTCACACAATACAAAGCAATTAAGTTCAGCACTGAATGCAAACTTGGACCCTAGCATAATCCAGCAGCATGCTTTCAAATCTAACTGACATCAAGCAAATCTACCCATTCAATGGATCCATGCCTTAGTGTCAGCTTCCTGAGCATAGTGTTCTGATGGCAAAGAATGCTTCAGTGTACATACAAAGATGCAACAACCTCTAAGGAAATTCTCACGCAGACCATTTTCAATCAGATGTTTATCTTTCTGTATTTCTCATTTCCAACTGAACCTGTATAGATCTGGCTACATCTGTGTATACATACAGTTAGATGTATGTATCTTTCTTTGTTGTTAAGACTTCGCCTAGGGAAAACATAACCTTATTGCCACGTCGAAAATGTACTATGGCCAATGATTTGTTGGCTATTTTCTCTAGAGCAGTTGTGCTGAGCTTGCTGACTGCTGGCTAGAATTTCTTCCTCTCGTTTGGTTTCCTCACCTCAGCAGTTTACTCTGATTTCTCCCCAGCCATACATAATGGTCATGGATTGCATTCCATCCTCACAATCCCCAAGGCTTAATCAACACTGGAGGTTGCTAAATGAAGAATCACAGTTTCAACCACCTGAGGTCTCCTCTGCACACTCAGTTGGGTTTTACTGCAAGAAAAAGACCAACGTTTTCTACTTTGAGATTTATGGAGTTGCCTGTCTAAAATAGAAAAGAGGCCAAAAAAATCAAAGTATACTGATAGTAGCACAGAAGGTAGACAACAGCCAAGAAAAGATGATAGATCACACTTCAAGTGCCAAGAAACAACAGCTCACCTTGCAGTCTCCTTGTCAGTGAGAAATTTAAGCACTGAACTTTTTTTTCCAGGAGTGCATATGAAATCCAACAGCAGTTAATCAATTTTCAGTGTTAGGCTAACATTTGAACAACTACACTGAAATAACTCCACCAAAACCAATATCCTGACACCAAGTCACAAATTATTTACACCTGCATAGTAAATGACACTGAGCAAGCTAGCTCAGAGTCAGCTCCAAGAGTGAGCAGAACCCATGATAATCGCTGTTTATATTTGTCAGTGAGGGCTCTCTGACTGAACCAGACTAATAGCCCCAAACAGGGAACTCGTATTCTATAATGTCTTCTGGCTGATTTCATTCCAATCACTACATAGGCCTGCTCTTTCTCCTGTAGCTTCCCTGTGGCCCACCAGGCACCAGGCCCACTTCCTCCAACACTGCCTCGGACACTGGCAGTGTGTACCGGACCGTAGCCTGCCTCTTGTGCCCGGAGTGTCTCGACCAGAATTCGGCTTTTTCTTCAGGTGGTAATGGCATGGAGGCTGCCATATCTGACGTGCCCATCTCATCCTCAGAGTTTTCATCGATGCTAGGCAGGGGGGAAGTACCCACGGGTTCTGGCAGCCTTGACGGAAGTTCTGAGGGGCCAGATATGTTTTGCTCCTGCCCTGTTTGTGAGCTTGTAGCTTTTATGTAGTCCACATGTTCATTCAGGACAGCCTCACCTACCCCAACCCTGCACGTTACGGGATCTGATCTTGTGTTAACAACGCCTCTTACCCATGCAGGGCCATGCCTGTGGTTTCAACACCAAACTTCATCCTCTGAAGTAAACTGCCTGTCTCACCCAGAGGAGTCTTGTGTCCAGTATTGGTATTCCCGATGTCGTTTCACCCTCTCCTCCAGCATCTGGGAAGATCAGGTTAAACCTGGTACAGAGGTCTTCAATGACAGGATCAAACAAGTTAAGCTTCCCAAATAGCAGCATGATGCTAGAAATGTTTACCCCAAATGAAAGATGACTGTTGCAAGCAAAACTCTTCAGGGGCCCGTTTTTCTCTCGTTGCCACTGAAATACGAAGGCCAATATCCTATCACCAAATTATCCTTTAGTTACACAGGCCTAGGACATGACACTGACCCAGCTAGCTCAGAGCCAGCTCCTTGAGTGAACTGAACCACTAACACTCCTGTTTATATCTGTCAGCCAGAGCTTCTTGACTGGACCAGATTAACAGCCCCAATCAGGGAACTCATATTCAGTGCCTGACTTCATTCCAATCACTACACACATCTGTTAGAGTAAGTATAAATACCTGAATGTAAGTTTCTTTGCTGAGCTAGAAGGTTATTTTCATTTGAAAATGAACCTTTCAGCTCAGCTAGCAAACTTACAGCCCGAACCTCAACCTGAGCTACAAATCTTCTCCAAACTTGTTAAGTATAAATACCATCTGTCTGCTCTGATCATTTACTAGAATTTTGTTTTACACAGGGTTTGATTTACAATTGAAATCCATTTAGGTTTCTTTCTCCCTTTGGGAGAGCATATTAATGGAATTAAATGAATATCAGATATAACAACAGCATTCAGAAGGCATCTTAAAAGATCACAGGTGTAATTTTTTGATTTTGTGCTTGCAGCGTATATTGGAAGTTTGTGAATATGTTGCATGCATTTTTGGCAGTACTCAGATTAATGATTCTCACAGAAGCACAGATTCAAAAACTATCCCATGCATCTTTACTGGGGTCAAGTTGGCAACCTAATTTATGACATCAGAATATTTGCAGATATAAATGTTGGAAATAATAAGTTTAGAGGTCATTCGGGAAAGCAATTATCCAATTTTCTCAATATTGCTGTGTTTTAAAGAAAGAACAAACATTTATTATGTACTTTCCATAACCAAATAAAGTCCTAAAGCACTTCATAGCCAATTAATTACTTCTGAAATTAAATAAAAAATGTCAGCCTATTTTCACACATCAAGGTCCCCTGAACAACAACAATCAATATTGCTTGAGAGTTAACATTAGCCATGATCTTCCGAGGATCTTGCTGTTTTCCTTCACATTTGTATCCTGGGATCCATTACCATGAGTTCCAAGGGACAAGACTTATCAGCAGATTGCAGATATAATTCTGACACCAATGCAGTTGGCAAGACATGAAGTCAGCAAAAGGATAGGTTGCAGTCATGGAAAGTTCACAATGCAAGTGTGTTATGTGGATCCTGCAAAAGTCCTCTATTTCACTTGGTCCTTCAGGCTCGAACCCACAGGTTTTACCGAGCAGGGCATCCAGACTGCATATCCTGCCCAGGAGACTTTTAAAGTAATATCAGGGTCCCAATTACATGATAGCATCCTGATTGCATAAGTTAATGAAGCTACCGTCTGACTCAGGAAAAACACAGCAAGCAGAAAATGTACAATTACAATCCTCACCTCTGTTTAATCTTCAACCTTGTCCTTTTTTCCAATTACATTGAAAATCTTCATATTATATATCTTAAAAAGTAGAACTTTTGTCAAAATCTATTAAAAATGATTTGAGAGTCCTAGCCCGATTGAGGCATTATTCCGCATTTTAGCAATTTATTTCTGGAATAAATAAATATTTCTGCAGGACATAACAAAATCACAATTTTTAAAGGCTATTTTAGAATCATAGAATCCCTACAGTGTGGAAGCAGGCCAATCACTTGATACCAACCCTCCAAAGAGCATCCAACCCCGATCCACCCCCTAACACATCCCTGTAGCCCTTCAATTCCCGTGGTTCATACACCTAACCTGCACATCTCCGGACACTGTGGGCAATTTAGTATGGCCAACCCATATGCATATCTTTGGACTGTGGGAAAAACTGGAGCACCAGGTGGAAACCCAGGCAGACACGGGAAGAATGTGCAAACCCCACACAGTCACCCAAGGGTGCAATCGAACCCAAGTCCATGGCACTGTTAAACAGCAGTGCTAACCACTGAGCCACCATGCCGCCCCATTTTATTTATTATTTTATTTAAATCCTGTTGCAGGAGTGCTCATCCATGCCCTTCTGTAAGTCACACCATGCCCATATAAGAGACCCATGTTCAGAATTGCATGCTCTGGCCAACACGTTCCAGAGCAGAATCAATAATCTTCTCAGCTAAACTTCATGCTGTGGTAATGTTTATGTAAGAAAACCATCTCAAAATAAATATTGAAGAATAAAGGATTTGCTGTAAAAAATAGTGAAGCTAACAGCTTTCAACGTTATATACATGTACAAAGTCAGAAGTCACCTAACAAAGCATCAGTGCTCCGAAAGCTTGTGATTTCAAATAAACCTGTTGGACTATAACCTGGTGTCATGTAACTTCTGACTTTGTCCACTCCAGTCCAACACTGGCTCCTCCATATTTATGTAGGTTGTGCAGCAACTTCAGGTGAGGGGCCGAAATAATGTTAAATGTTATTATTGAAAAGTTGCTGTGTGACTTGTATCCCTCCAGTTTCAGTTTCAGAAAGGTAGCATCTTGCTGTCTGCTTCATCAATGAAATATGTTGAATGTTCTGAAAGTGTTCAATTTGTGCAGTTGATATTAACTAAACTCACTGCAGGAAGATACACTTTAGACAGAATCTTGTGCCCTCCAATGTGGTGAGTTTTTTGGCAGGCAAACAGGCAATTAACTGGGCAGGAGGTTAATAGGTTAACCCTGCCTCAGGTTCCATCCTGATTAAGTTTGGGACATGAAGGCCACCCCTCCCATTGCTATTAATCTTCCCTCCAATTAAAGGCCAGACATGGAGATGTTCACTGACAATTGCATAATGGTCAGCAGCACTTGCAACACCACAGACTCCAAAGCTGTCCGCATCTATATGTAGCAAGGACCCAGCAATACTGAGGCTGAGAAGTATTAAGTAACGTGCAAGCCACACAAGTGCCAGGCAATGACCATCTCCAAAAAGGGAGAATTAAATTATCGCCCCCTTGATGCTCATTATGATGGATGCATTTCCATTAACCAGAGATTGAAATTGACCAGCCATGTAAATATTGCAGTTACAAAAGCAGATCAGAGACTAGCAATTCTGCAGCAAGTACATCATCGCCTCAATGTCCATCCACCTTTACAAGGCACAAATCAGGAATATAATGGAATACTCTTCATTTCCCACTATGAGAGCATCTCCAATAACAATCAAGAAGCTGAACACCATTCAAGGGCTTGCTTGATTGGCACCACATTCATTACCATCAATATTCACTCAATTAACCAGCAAAGTACAGTGCCAGCAGGGTGTATCATCTATAAAATTTTTTAGATTCGATTAGATTACTTACAGTGTGGAAACAGGCCCTTCGGCCCAACAAGTCCACACCGACCCGCCGAAGTGTAACCCACCCATACCCCTACATTTACCCCTTTACCTAACACTACGGGCAATTTAGCATGGCCAATTCACCTGACTTGCACATCTTTGGACTGTGGGAGGAAACCGGAGCCCCCGGAGGAAACCCACGCAGACACGGGGAGAACATGCAAACTCCACACAGTCAGTCGCCTGAGGCGGGAATTGAACCCGGGTCTCTGGCGCTGCGAGGCAGCAGTGCTAACCACTGTAACCACTAATTACTCCAAAGCTCCTTAACCAACATTTTACAAACCTGTGACCTTTAGCACCTCCAAGGTCATGTTCAAAAAGTGACATAGAGGCCGTGCCATCTCTCCAGCCATGCCTGAGACACCTGATGCCTTCACAAGATTTGACTGCCAGCCATTACAAATGCAAGCCCCCGTGTCGTGTGCGATAACATGCTTTCGTTTTTCTCTCAATCATTTTTCTTGACTTGATTTTTCTATCTGTGTCTGACTTGTCAAATAATTCACTCACACTCATTTACATTTCCTCAGGCTATTTAACCTGGTTGGTTAAAGAGGTTCATTATTGCTTGCCCAGTTCACTCAGATCCTAGAAGTCCTGTACTCTTTACTGTGACATTATCAGCTTCCATTTCAAACAACTCACTACAAAAAAAAATGTGAAATCCAAACATGCACAAATGAATCTATTATCACAGCATAGTTAGACATCTTGTGACAGCAAAATTAATTTTGAGGAAATAATCAAGAAGATTGATGAAGGCAGAGCAGTAGATATTGTTTACTTGGACTTTAGTAAAGCCTTTGACAAGGTTCCAAGTGGTAGACAGATCAGTGGAGTTAGATCATATGGGATTCAGGGTGAGTTTGCCAATTGAATACAAAATTGGCTGAACAGTAGGAGACAGAGAGTGATGGTGGAGGGTTTCTTTAGACTGGAGGCCTGTGACGAGCAGTGAGGCACAAGTGTAAGTGCTGGGTCCTATTTTGTTTGTTGTTAATCTAAATGATTTAGTTGAGAATACAGAAAGCCTGGTTAGTAAGTTTGTGGATGACACTGAGATTGATGGTTAGTGGACTGTGAAGAAGGTTATCTAAGATTATTAATTGATTTGTTCAGTTGGGTCAATGGGCTGAAGAGTGGCAGATGAGTTTAATTTGGATAAATGTAAGGTATTAAATTTAGGTAAAACAAAAAAAGGCAAGACTTACTCAATTAAAAGTAGGACCTTGGGCAGTGCTGTAGAACAGAGAGATCTAGGGGTTCTGGTACATATTTCTTTGAAGTTTGCATCACATCTAGATAAGGTAGTTAATGAGGTGTTTAGCATACTTGCCTTCATTGCTCAGACCTTTGAGTATAGGAGTTGGGACATTATGTTGAGGTTTACAGGATATTGGTGAGGTTTACAGGATATTGGTGAGGCCTCTTCTGGAGTACAGTGTCCAGTTCTGGTCTCTCTGTTATAGGAAGGATATTAATAAGCTGGAGAGGGTTCAGAAAAGATCTACCAGGGAATGGAGTATTTGAGTTATAAGGAGAGGTTAGAAAGGCTGGGACCTTTATCACTGGAGTGTAGGAGGTTGAGAGGTAACCTTATCAAGGTTTTTAAATAATAATGAGTATAGATAAGGTGAATGAGTGGTATATTTTCCCTAGAATAGTGGATTTCAAGTCTGGGGAGTATCGTTTTAAGGTGAAAGGAGTAAGATTTTAAAAAGACATGAGGGGCAATTTGTTTACATAGAGAATGGTTCATGTATGGAATGACTTCCAGAGGTGGATGCGGGTATAGTTACAATGTTTAATCGACGTTTAGATAAGTACTTGAATAAGAAATGTTTGGAGGGATATGGGTTAAGCGCAGGCCAGTGAGACTAGTTTAGCTTGGGATTATGGTTGAACCGAAGGGTCTATTTCCATGCTATCTGACTCTATAAAAAACAATAAATTATTTGTAGGAGAGGTTTACAAGAGAAGAGGAGTTCCAAGAAGGTGTTCTGGGGAGGTCACAACCTCGAAAACCAAAGCTGGAAACACTCTAAATGTGTCAAAATCTCAGAATGCTGTGGCATTCAAAATTCTTTCATCTGTGGTTTATATCATAGAAGTCCTGTGTCCTCCTGCCCATGCTTAGTGAAAGGATATTCAATTTTATCATTAAAAGATATTATCAGCAAAGTGTTAAAAGACGGTCATGCTATCATAAGACCCTTAATGTGTTAGGTGACTTCCTTTGAGACAACACATGGAAAGTCAATTACTATTGTTGCATTTTGTCTCTTATGTATTAATATAATTCTTTATGCTTGTCTCTGTATTCTATTTTACTTCGCAGAAGCTTCTCTCTTTAGAATATTTTTCTCCCTGCCCTCTATCCTCAGCTGTGGTCCTTACATTTTTTAGATGAGATTGCTTACAGTGTGGAAACAGGCCTTTCGGCCCAACAAGTCCACACCGAGCCACTGAAGCGCAACCCACCCAGACCCATTCCCCTACATTTTCCCCTTCACCTAACACTACAGGCAATTTAGCATGGTCAATTCACCTAACCTGCACATTTTTTTTTTGGATTGTGGGAGGAAGCTGGAGCACCCGAGGAAATCCACGCAGACACGGGGAGAATGTGCAAACTCCACACAAAGAGTCGCCTGAGGCGACTTAGCTTTCAGGAGGCAATTTTCAGGAGGGTAGTATAGTGGGAGAAGGAGGCATCAATAATTATAAGAAACATTTGGATTGAAGGCTGTGGGGAGATGAAATCCTCAGCAGCTCTCCTCTATTTCCCCAATCACTCCTATTTCTCGCATCCTGCCCCAATTAATCAATATCTCTTTGTGTTTTCATTATCCATTCCTGTTCACACAAAATCACAGTCCTATCTCAATTCCTATTTCACAGAATCACACAAATGTTATGGTGCAGAAGGAAGCCATTTGGCCCAGCTTGTTAAATGAGCTTAATTTTCTTGCGCCATACCCTTGCTCATAATCTTTATCCAAACATTGATCCAATGCCTTCTTGAATGCCTCAATTAAACCTACTTCCATCACATTTCATTGCTAAAATACCAATTCCCACCTGTGTCCTCCCCATCCATTAACTGCACTGTCATTTACCTAAACTTAAAGCCTCTCTTTATTGTCCCCGCTCACAACCATGAACCATAAGTGACTCTCAAAAGAGCTTCCTTCTACTCCTCGTCAATATTCCAATGTGCTTCTCTCAAACAAATTTAATTTGCTTTTAACAGTCATCTGATTTTGTTTTAAAAACATAAACAAATTGGAAAGAGAAAATAAACTGGCTTTAGAGATTAAAAGGTTAGTATGACAGGCATTCAAAATTACATTGACCTATATCATTAAAAAAAAGTGATACTTTCAAATAGTTTTAAATATTAATTTGCATTTTCTTAAAATCCAAAGTAACATCAATTTTGTTTGTCTTCACCCATGGATGGGGGCTATCGTTATCTGAGCCAGTATTTGTTGCCCATCTCTACTTGTCTTTGAGAGGGTGCTGAGCTGGCTACTTGAACCACTGCAGTACATTTGGTGTAGGTAGAGCTGCAATGCTCTAAAGGAGGGAGTTCCAGGAATGTGACCGAGTGTCACTGAGAAACAGCAATATATTTTCAAGTCAGAATGATGAGTAGCTTAGAGGGAAACTTACAGGTGGTGGTATTTCTAGAAAGCTAATGTCCTTGTTCATTCGATAGGTATATCTGTGGGTTTGGAAGATGCTGTCTAAGGACCTTTGGTGATTTTCTACAGTGCATCTTGTAGATGGTATGCCTTGCTTTGAATGAGCATCAGTAGTGGAAGGACTGAATGTTTATGGATGTAGTACCAATCTAGCAGGCTGCTTTGTCCTGAATGATTTTGTGCTTCTTGACTATTTATGCAGTTGCACTCATACAGGCAGGTGGGGAGTATTCCATCTCGCTCCTTACTTGTGCCTTGTAGATGATTGACAAACTTTAGGTAATCAGGAAGTGGGTTACTTGCTGTATGATTCCTAGACTCTGACCTGCTCTTGTCACCACAGTATTTGTATGGCTAGTCCACTTCAGTTCCTGTCAATGGTAACCCCAGGATATTGATAATGGAGTTGCAGTGAAGGTGACGACATTCAAAGCCAAAGGATAGTTATTAGATTTTCGCTAGAGAATTAGAGTTGGAGATAGTCGTTGTTTGGCACTTGTGTAGCACAAATGTTACCTGCAATTTGTCAGCCCAAGAGTGGATATTGTCCAGACCTTACTGCATTTGGACCGTTTTTGATCTGAGGAGTTATGAATGGTTCTGCACAGCATGCAATCATCAGCAAACATTCCCACTTCTGAGCATATAATGGAGGAAACATTATTGAAGCAGCTTAAGATGGTTGGACTGAGAACATTACCATAAGACTATGAGATATAGGAGCAGATTTAGGCCATTCAGCCCATTGAGTCTGCTCAGCCATTTAATCATGGCTGATATGTTTCTCAACCCCATTTTTCTGCCTTCTCCTCATAACCTTCAATTCCCCTAATAATCAAGAACCTATCTATCTCTTTCTTAAATACACTCAACAATTTGGCGTCCATACTATCTTTTGTATACATAGGTTCCACAGATTCATCACCCTTTGGCTGAAGAAGTTCCTCCTCATCTCAGCTCGGAAGGCAGAGGGGGTTATTGAGAGAAGTTACAGGGAGGTAGTCACTCCTCAGGTACAAGAAAAAGGCAGATGGGTTACAGTCAGGGGATGGAAAGGGAACCGGCAGGCAGTGCAGGGATCCCCTGTGGCCATTCCCCTCAACAATAAGTATACCGTTTTGGATACTGCTGGAGGGGGAAACGACTTACCAGGGGAAAGCAGTGGGGCAAAGGGCTCTGGCATAGTGTCTGTCCCTGCTGCTCAGAAGGGAAAGGGGAAGAGGAGCAGAGCAGAAGTCATTGGGGACTCCATAGTTAGGGTGACAGATAGGAGGTTCTGTGGGGACGAGAGAATCTCGCGGTTGTTGTGTTGCCTCCCAGGTGCCAGGGTTCATGATGTCTCTGATCGTGTTTTTGGGATCCTTAAGGGGGAGGGGGAGCAGCCCCAAGTCGTGGTCCGCATAGGCACCAATTACACAGGTAGGAAGAGAGATGGGGATTTAAGGCAGAAATTCAGGGAGCTAGGATGGAAGCTTAGTGCTAGGACGAACAGAGTTGTTGTCTCTGGTTTGTTGCCCGTGCCCCGTGCCAGTGAGGCAAGGAATAGGGAGAGAGAGGAGTTGAATGCGTGGCTACAGGGATGGCGCAGGAGGGAGGGTTTTGGATTCTTGGATAATTGGGGCTCTTTATGGGGTAGGTGGGACCTCTACAAGCAGGATGGTCATCATCTGAACCAGAGGGGTACCAATACCCTGGGGTGAAATTTGCTAAAGCTATTGGGGTGGGTTTAAACTAATCCAGCAGGGAGATGGGAACCAAAATTGTAGTTTGAGTATAGGAAAGGTTGAGAGTAGGGAGGTCCAAAATCAAGTTTCAAGGACGCAAGATGGCACCGGCAAGCAAGAGGTTGGTTTGAAGTGTGTCTACTTCAACGCCAGGAGCATCCAGAATAAGGTGGGTGAACTTGCAGCATGGGTTGGTACCTGAGACTTTGATGTTGTGGCCATTTCAGAGACATGGATAGAGCAGGGACAGGAATAGTTGTTGCAGGTTCCAGGATTTCGATATTTTAGTAAGAACAGAAAAGCTGTTAAAAGAGGGGGAAGTGTGGCATTGTTGGTCAATGACAGTATTACAGTTGCAGAAAGGATGTTTGGGGACTCGTCAACTGAGGTAGTATGGGCTGAGGTTAGAAACAGGAAAGGAGAGGTCACCCTGTTGGAAGTTTTCTATAGGCCTCCGAATAGTTCCAGAGATGTAGAGGAAAGGATAGCAAAGATGATTCTCGATAGGAGTGAGAGAGACAGGGTAGTTGTCATGGGGGACTTCAACTTTCCAAATATTGACTGGGAACACTATTGTACGAGTACTATAGAGGGGTCAGTTTTTGTCCAGTGTGTGCAGGAGGGCTTCCTGACATAGTATGTCGACCGGCCAACAAGGGGCGAAGCCACATGAGATTTGGTACTGGGTAATGAGCCCGGCCAGGTGTTAGACTTGGAAGTAGCTGAACACTTTGGTGATAGCTCACAATTCTGTTATGTTTACTTTAGTGATAGAAAGGGATAGGTGTATACTACTGGGCAAGAGTTACAGCTGGGGGAAAAGCAAATACGATGCGATTAGGCAAGATTTAGGAAGCATAGGATGGGGAAGGAAAGTGCAGGGTGTGGGCTTATTCAAGGAAAAGCTCCTGTGTGTCCTAGATAAGTATGTATCTATCAGGCAGGGAGGAAGCTGTAGAGCACGGGAGCCATGGTTTACGAAGGAAATGGAATCTCTGGTCAAGAGGAACAAGAAAGCTTATGTTAGGATGAGATGTGAAGGCTCAGTTAGGGCACTTAAGGGTTACAAGGTAGCCAGGAAAGACCTAAATAGAGAGCTCAGAAGAGCCAGGAGGAGACATGAGAAGTTGTTGGCGGATAGGATCAGGGTAAACCCTAAGGCTTTCTTTTGGTATTTAAGGAATAAAAGAACGATGAGAGTAAGATTAGGGCCAATCAAGGATAGTAGTAGGAAGTTGTGTGTGGAGTCAGAGGAGATAGGGGAAGCACGAAATGAATATTTTTCAACAGTATTCACTCTAGAAAACAACAATGTTGTGGAGGAGAATACTGAGATACAGGCTACTAGACTAGG